>NC_133026.1:62173709-62474032 GCF_048771995.1 Taeniopygia guttata | reverse complement strand
GGCTTCAACAATGCAAAATGCTGCACCATGTTCTAGAATATTAAACTGCTGCGAGTTGCAAGTACCCAAAACATCAAGGATTTTACCTTGACCTATCTGCCTCTGAGATTACCAACACCAAAAGAAGGTAATAAACCTTCCCCTTACAGAGACACCATGAAAATAAATACATCAGTATTTGGGAAGCATTTGGATACTTCAAAGGGGAGGATTATAAGAAGTCCCACGAGGGCATTAATCATTAGTACATTAAATAAGTCATGGGGCTCCATACCAAACAAGGAAAAAACAAAGTATTGAAATGCTTCTCATTCAGACACAGATTCTCAAAGGTATTTTAATTGCTAAGAATCAAGCTTCTTAGGTGAGCATCTATTGGTTTTTTATTTACTTTTATTTTTAACTGAACAAAACAGGAGGTCTGCAAGAAAAATTTTCAGCTATCATGTAATTATAGGTTGTAGCACAGTGCACCATTCATTAAAGTTTGCATCTGAATGTATGTGCACCATATCTAGGCACAAATTGACATTGCCCAAGCAATCTTATTCACAGCATTTACCAATATCACATTGCTTGACTTTGCAACACGTACGATTTTCCCCAGTAATTAGCGTAGAAATAATTTTCTCTGGCTTTAGGAAAATACACAAGGTCATCCACATTTCTCAGTGTGCTGACATTTGTAGGAGACAGGGGATGGGAACCCTTCTCCTCTTCATCCCTCCCCATATGTGGTACATACCTCTACCAGCGGAGCAAATGACACAAATAATTGGTTGTCATCTTTTTTGAATCAGCATCAGGAGGACAGAACATTTTGGCAATGAGTTTCACCAATGTTTGCTGACATCAGAAGAACAGTGGAAGTCAGGCGTTGTTGGTTCAATCAGGATCACAAGAGAGCACACTGAAATAAGCACAGGCTTTTCTAGCTGTTCTCCAGGTGGCTTAGCCCCTTTTACTACTTTCAACTCATTCTTCTTTCTTTTTGGTTTATCTAACCTCACATCCAGCCTTGACAGTACTCACCTGAACCTTCTGAGCTGAAAAATCCCTTATAGCATTTTGGTGGAGCACTGGACATCCAAATCCAACCCCATAGCCAATCCTGCTTCAAGAGGAGGGGAGACCAGAGACCTCCTGATCCTTTTCAAATTGAATTTTCATATGATCCTATGAAGACACCATGCTTTTCTCCAGTATTTAAATAGTCTTCATTCCAGTAGGTAAGTTTATTAATCAAACTTTGTACCAAGTAGCTTTGGTTTATTACACTGTGATAATTCCACCTCTACAGTACAAGATCCCCTTAGACAAAAAAGGCAATGAAGCATGCATCCCATAAAACAATAAAATATAGCTATGGTTGTTGCTATGGAATGAAGTTGCTGCAAATTCCACATAAACCAGGAATTTATGCCAGGAGTTCTTCAAAGTACTGTGGCTGGCCTTCCAACAATGTGAAAATGTTAACACCAAGGCTAAGGGAGCTTGATTTTTTTTCCCTTCCTTTGTGTAAACATGATAATATTTCTCTGTGTCCTGGCTTGAAACCCTCTTGAGCTGCGGTGGGTGCCAATAGACAGGATGTTTGTTCTGCAGCAGGAGGCTTGTTCTGCAACAGGGCAATCAAACTACTCCTGTCAGAGTAGGTCATAGTCACCTTCTCTGCTCCTCCACTGCAAACTGCTGATGACCCAGGTCATAATGGTGCACAAATTTTCTAATATAATTCAATGAAGGTGTACAAAATAAATAAAATAGATTTATTTGTTTTCTTCTTGAATACAATTCATCTTTTAAACTGTATATTTTTGTATTTCTGCAAAGGATTACCCCAATCCTGGTTCTCTCCCAGGTCAAAAAGGCACTGCTGGAGAAACCTTGCTTGATCACAAAATGTAACTCCTCATGAAACCTTGCTCAGGAGAGAGTCTTGATGCTTAACTTCAGCATTTGTTGCTGTGTAGGGCCTACCACTCATCTAGAATATTCCTTTAAAACAATTTTCATTTCCTCATTTAAACAAAAAACAGTTTTCACAGGAATATGTAAAGGCATTTCTCTTTTTTAAAAGATTTTTTCCCATAACGTTTTGCTTCAGTAGAACTTACTTCATCAAAAATTTCTTTCTTAGCTCCTAGAAATGTGTTTTCTTTCCTCTTTTGTCTGCAACCTTCTTCTACTCAGAAACAGTCTCTTGAGGATCACTGTTTCAAGGGCAGAACTCCTACTATGCAAAATATGTAACCCCCAGGAAAATGCTACCTTTGAAATTTTTCCATTCCAAACAAAAACTCAGGATGTAGAAGCAGCCCAGAAAAGGTGTTTGGGATAAAAATGTTTGATCAGATTGAGTAAGGGTTGTAACCTCTCATTACGGGCTTTTCATTGTACTATATGACTTTATTCACTTTCTACAGATTTACTACACCTACTTGCTTCTCTAAGTGCTCTTCTTTTCCTTCCCATTTCTCCCCAGTTTTCAATTATTTGCTTTCTTCAGTCAAATTCCTCTATCCTCAGAACTTCAACTTGAGACCTCCATTCCTAAAGTTTTCTTCCCCTCAACATTTCAACCTGCCAGTCCCAAGCCATGATAAGGCCTTTTCCCCTTAGTGGGAAAAAACAGTGAGTGGTAGCTGGGAGTTTCTAGAAGACCTGACACAAATGATCAGGTTTCAGAAGAAATTTAGTTATGTTAGGAGGCAGGCCATTGGGCTAATCATGAACTCACAAAAAGCAAACACAGAGAAATCAGATTTTTCCATGGGATGAGTGCAGAAATGCTGCTTGGCAAGAATGGGTAAGGACAAACACACACACACACACACACGAAAGCCATACAGCAAATAAAACTTAACTAGCAAGAGCATCCCAAGTAATGAGAAATGATTGGATAAGTATATCAGTGGTAAGAAGTCATCAAAATCAAGCAAGAAAGATACTGACTGATGCCAAAGATTGCCTCAAGCCATCTTTGCACCAGTCTTGGCTAGAAGAGGTCAGTTTTGATCAGCTGACTGATGTGATAACACATTAATGACAAGGGAATAAGGCTTCAGCCCAGGCTTGGGCAGAACCAGTTACAAGAGTACTTAGGTGACATTGAGATGTTCAAAGCAACAGTCTGGCTGCACTTTATGCCAGGGTAGTGAAGGAAGTGGCTCAAACAGCACTGGAAACACTAGTGTTTATCTTTGAGAATCCAGGGAAAATGGGCAAGAAATTAACAAACTGATGCCTGTCCTTAAAAGTGGCCTTAGAAAATAAATAAATAAGCCAGACTTTGGCCCAGAAATCTAGTACAAATAGATACACAATTTGTAGAGTGGTAGAAGCAAACAATAGGGTAAGCAACTATTAATATGAACTTGTCAGCTACAAACTGGGACAATCTGGGCACATTTCCCTGGGCAATGAAGAGCAGACTGTTATGGAAGACAGGAGAGTGGACTCCACTCATCTGTGCCTTAGTTAGGCTCTATGCATGTGCTTACAAGGAAGGGAGATCAGTTTATTTGAAAAATTTGGGCAGGGGGTACAGAAGTTTGGAAACAGTTGTCAGTGTTTTACAAGCAAGAGGGTGGATTATAAATGCAGTTCCAAAGGGGGGTGTTTAGTTACCAGCCTTCTGAGCTGGCATTAACTGGTGAGCAACTGTAAACACATTGGAGGAAGAAATAAGAATTCAAAATAACCTTAAGAAGCTGCTTGGAAAGTCAAAGAACATGACTGAAAAGCAATGACAGGAATTGTTTTTGCAGGCAGGGTTACCCCCTGCACACACAGAGGCTGGGGCATTGCTCAGCACAGGCTGCAGACACCAGCTGAGGAGAGACCAGAGAGCTGCAGGCAGTCAGTGGCCAGAGAGACTGCAGCAGAAGCAGACAAATTGCAGATGGTCATCTTAAAGAAAACATTGCACAGGGATGTGATAGCAGCCATCAGATGTAAAAGGACACTGCAACACAGAAAGAGGAGACTTCCCTTGGCAGGGACCACCACATTCACATTTCGGCAAGGAATATTCAGAGAGGAGGATAAAGTGTCATCTGGATAGGCTGTATGGCCTCTGAAGTACTGCGTGTTCCTCAGAGCAGAATCCAGGGAATCCTCACAAAAGGGACACAGAGACACAGTGAAGTGGTGTAGATGTGAAACCTTTCTGTGTCCTCTGTAAGACAAAGAGCTAAAGAGAGGAAGATCTAAGGCGTTAATGGTGTACCATAATTTGCTAGCAGAGACCAGATCAAGTACATGAAATTCCATCAATAACTTGCTCTTCCATTTATATTTGGCAATGACACCCATCCTCTTCTAATGCACACAAGCATTTTCTGCTCACTAGCTGTGTTCACGTGTACAAGCGTGTATTGATCTGTTTTCTCTCTTTCCCTTCTTACAAAGGAAAAAATAACTGCAAAGTTCAGTAATGCACGGGCTGTGCTCTACGATGAAAATAGTCGGAGGCACTTACACGCTGAAGTAAATTTAGCTTAACATAAAAATAACCTTCACAAATTTGAAATGCCTGTTTTACAATTAACGTCAGGTGCTAACAGGATATAATTTTCTTCAAAGTGTGTACTAATGTGACAGGCTGACTGAAGCGATGCAGGCACGTCTCCTCGCCGCCCTCTGGGTCTCAGAAACGCCTCCTTCACTTTCCAGCTCTTCTCTTTGAGTCTCGTCCTTTCTTCAGCCACACAGGGTGCTCCTGCGGCTCGGCGATGCGGTGCGCTCCCGCCCAGCCCGCTGCAGCCGCGCTGCGTTATTAAAGGCACACAAACCGTGTAAATAATTGATACGGAGCTAGCGCGCTGCGCAGCCGGAGCGCCTCCTCCTCTCCCCCAGCCCTCGCCCTGCTCGCCCAGCGGCCCTACCTGCCCCGGCCCGCCGGAGCGCGGCGCGGCCGCGGGGCGGCGCGGAGCCCCCGCGAAGCCGCCCCGCGCCCTCCCCGCCCCGCGGCGCCGTCCCGCCCCCGGCGGCGGCGGGTCCCTGGCGGGGGCCGGGCCGGGCCCGCGGCGCGGCGGGAGCAGGTGCGGCCGCCCGGCACCGCGGGGGCGGAGCGGGGGGCGGTGGCGCCGGCGCCGGGCCGGCAGGTGGGGGCCGGCGGGAGGCGGAGGGCGAGGAGCCGGGTGGGTTTGTCCGCCCGCCTCTGGAGGTGCGGCCGGCGGCACGGCGCGGCGAGCGGGCTGCCGCGGGAGGCGCACGGCGGTGGCGGCGGCGGTGACCGCGTCCGCAGCCCGGGCCGCGGAGGGGCCGGCGGGGCCCCTTGCTGCAGAGCCAGATGTGCGGGACGCGGGGCTGCGAAGGGTCGGCGGGGAGGTGCCGGGGGCTGCCGCCGCCGCTGCTGCCGAGGCCGGGGAGGAGCCCTTAGCTGTGCGAGAAGCGGGGAAGCCGTGTCGGGAGCTGTTATTTTCTTCTCCTCCTTCCTTTGCCTTCCCTCTTGTCCCTCCTCCCCCTCCTCACTAAAACCGGGAGAGGAGGCGTGTTCGTTGCCTTGCTGCACCGGTTTTGCTTGGTTTGTTGTTGCAGGGTTTGGTTCTCAGGGTGGCTGGTTTTTTTGGTTTTTTCTCTTTTCTCTTCCAATCTCTCCGCCTTCTCCCTTCCTCTCTGGCCCATCGCATGCTCGGATCCGGCTGGATCCTTCCTTTGCTTTTCGGCGGTGCCTCTCGGAAGGGGGAAGGGAGAGCTGGGATGAGTGCAGCTTGACGCACAGGCGAGGAGCGGGGGGGCACCGCCGGCAGCTGCAGCGGTTCGTGGCCGCAAGCTGCGGGTGAGAAACGGAGAGAGCAAGGGGCTCCCTCGGTGCCTCCCCCTTTCTTCGCCCCTGTCCTTCCTCCCTCTCTCCCTCCCCCATCCGTCTCCTGCCGGGTCCGGCTGGGAGCGTGTGTGCAATACCTTACGCCGCAAGGTGTGTGTGTGTGTGTGCGCGGAGCAGAGGGAGGGAAGGACTCGCGAGGGAGCCGGGGCTGCCCCGGCCCCCCCTATGTGAGCCTCCCCGGGCGGCTGGATGGCGATAGACCGACGCCGTGAGGCGGGCGGCGGGGGCCGGCCGCTGCCCGAGGAGAACGGCTCGGTGCCGGGGGCCGTGGGGGGGGGCGCCGCTGCCCCCCCGGGGCCTCCCCCCGCCAACGCCGCCGGGGCCGAGATCCAGGCGCTGCCGGTGCCGCCGCCCGCCGCCGCCTGCAGCCCGCTGCTCCTCGACTACGACGGCTCGGTGCTACCCTTCCTTGGGGGGCTGGGCGGCCGGTACCAGCGGACCCTGGTGCTGCTCACTTGGGTCCCGGCGCTCGTCATCGGCTTCAGCAAGTTCTCGGACTCCTTCCTCCTGGACCAGCCCGACTTCTGGTGCCGGGAGGCGGACGGGCAGGGCAACTGGAGCGGGACCCTGGCGCCGATCCACGCCAACCACAGCGGCAACGGGAGCATCTTCCCCCCGCCCGGGCTGCCCACCCCCGCTGGGGGCAACGCCAGCGAGTGCGGCTGCCGCGAGTGGCACTACCGCATCAGAGCCGGCCTCGTCCAAAACGTCGTGAGCAAGGTGAGAAAGGCGACTTCCCTCGGCCCCCCTCCCCGTCCAGTCCAGCCCTCACGGACCCTCTCGACACTCGCCCTTTCCAAGGCAAGGGGAGCAGCTGGACACGACACGGATCTGTCCTTGCGTGCTGCGGGGCTCGGTCGAGTCCCCGTGGGTTAGCCTCCCACCCGGAGAAAATCAATCCCATATCCGCGCAGCCCTTTCCCTCCCGGGGTGGCACACTAGGCGTTCAGCCTGTTGGTTTGTACCCGCACGCTGGTTGCAGCACTAAGCTGAAAAAGTTATGTCCTGAAACGGGATCCTGTGTGTGTGTGTCTGAGTTCCTGGTGCTGTCCTGCTGTCTCTGGGTGTCTGTGGGAAAGATGCTGTAGGCATCAGCCCCAGCTAAGGGGAAAGGGTTGTGGAGAGGGCTCTGGTTGATCTTTGTGCAAGTATACTAAAGCAGCCCTACACATCAAAAATCAGGTTGATTTTTGGGGAAGCTGAAGAAATGGTGACTGTTGGGAGTAAAATAAGCCAAAAGTTATCCCAAATTCTTCTGGTTTTGTACTTATTCTCCTGAAAACTGTCTTGGCAGAGCAATTAAAGAAATGTCTCACATAAGTTGTTTTACTCCAGAAGCAGAAAGTGCATGCTGCTGTGTTTTGTGCTTCCCCATGTAATGACTAAAGTGGAAAATTTCTAGTGAAGAGACTGTGTCGCTTTCTGCTCTTGCTTCGTATTTGCTGAGTAGTGCATATCAAAAAATCACCTTCCCTTTTCACCTAAAAGCTTTTGCTTCTTTATAGTATCAGCCATACAAAAGCCCTGCTGGCTGCAGATGGGCCTTATTGATATTAACAAGCAGCTGGAGTTCCTGGAAATGTAAAATTAAATGGTTACACCAGGGAAGTAGTTCCCTTAATCTCAAGACCCCCTCCTAAGATCAGCAAAAATTACTTCCTGCCTGGAAACAGTGTTTTGGCTTAACTGTGTTTATCTAGTTGGGATAAAGAAAGGAGGCAACAATCAGATGAGCAACATAATTGTGCTTTGGTCAGCCAGCATGCACTTATATTGAATCATTGAAAATCATTTCGGTTTCTCTTTGTGTCCCTTGAAAGAGTGTGCAACAGGGAAAAAGTAAATCCCTCAATGCCTTGAACGTAGAAAGGATTAAAAAGGAAGGTAACCCAGCTACTTTCCTTTCATAAAAGAAACATAGGCACATGCTGAATCTGATTGGTTTGTGATACAGAAATGCATAAGAAAATTAGACATTTAAGAAAGTCATATTTTCTTCTGTTTATATACAGAGAGTGAGCAATTCAAATGTTTGGGGATCTAATGCTGAAGTTTTAGCATGAAAAAAATATCTTGAAATATTTTTTTTAGTCTAAACTTAAAAAAAAAAAAAATTGGAAATGTTTGGATCTTTTGAAGGTCATCATCAAGTTGGCCACAAAAGGTCAAGGGAGAGTTAGTTTGCTGTCTTGCATGCTTCTTTAGAGATAATAAAAAAAGTATTCCTTGGAAGAACTTGCTGTAAAGGGCAGATCAATTTTAAGGGATAAACAAACATCTGTGGCCCCTGCTGTCTTGTTTTCTATTAGAAAGAATAATAATCATCTTTTGAGACTATGGGTTTTTCCAGTGTGGAGTTTTTATTTTTATTGTATGCTCACTTCCAAAAACCTGGCAGTTCCTTTGCTTTGATTTGTAATCCCTTGTAATTATAATTAGATTGTTTTCTCAGGGTCAGGATTCCTCCTTAGTTTGTGTTTTTTGTTTTGGGGGTTTTCTGGGTGGGGGTACTGCCTTTTTTTATTCTAATGAAGAAAGAGAGGAAAAACCCAGACAGAACATCATCACAGCTTGATTTGGACTTAATTTCTTACAATTTTTGTAACTGCTGACTCTTCTTACATGCATCTCACTGTCCTTTGAAAGAAAGAGCTGCTCTGGATGAATTCAAGAGACTGGATGTTCAGATCACCCTTAACTCTCCTCAAAAATACATTTTTTTTCTATAATGTATTATGCAATGTTCTCATCTTTCTAAATAGAGTTTTATTAAAATCTTAGTCTAATATATGCTCATCAGTGTAGTAGCCAGGGGTTATATTGAAATATCGTAAAGAGAGCCAAAATTATATTAATAAAAAATGTACTTTTGTTTGGCAAGTAAATCCGCTCTTACTTACCTTCAATGGTCTGAGCTAACAGCTGTTGGATGCTCTGTCATTGCTTTGTATTCAGAAACAATGAAACAATTCTGGTTATTTAGCACAAAGTATATTTGATGTGCATACATATGAGGCGTCACTCTTCCCTCCATTCCTCAGGGGTAGGATAGCTGTCCTATCCTAATTGTGTCGAGTTCTACTGTCTCCACAGCCTCTCTTCTAAGATACTCCCTTCTTCAGATGCTATATCCCTGTCCAGGCTTTCTCAGCTGTCCCTTCCTTGGTGCCTGTTTTCCCTCAGCCTATGTTATGCTTGGGATTGATGGAGTGGAGGTCCTGCTATTTCCAGCCCTGCTCAGTGCTTTGTTTAGCCCCACTTCTCTGAGTGTTTGCTGGAGCCAGCGGTGGCCTTGCACCTCTCCTGAAGACTGGCATTGCTGTCTCAGGCACTGTCATTATCCCGACCTGCTTGACTGAGTCACTGGGAACGGTGCTTTTTATAGTGCTGCCAGTCATTAGACCTGGAAATGGTAATAAAGGACATAGTGCTTATTATTTAACACTGCTGAAATACATGTAGTGAAGAGGTCAGATGCATAATTTAACCACAGGGATTCCAGTGGCCATGTTAAATCACCCTTCTGAGCTAATGTCCTGACTTGGCACATAAATCTTGGTCTTTAGCTTGGACTGTACATAAATATCTTCCCATAGCACAATTCACTTGAAAGGCTTTTTCACTGCTATATGGTTCTTTGAAGATTTAATCTATTCTTTATCACAACATCAACATCACTATGCTCTTATAAACAGAGAGCATGTGTATTTCTTGAGGTACTTTCCTAAACCAGCCCTTAGGCAAAAGGCTAGAAAAGTGTCTTTTTAATGGTCCATGTATCATGTCGCCTGTGTCCAAAGGAAGGATGCTGAGAAAGACTTTTTTTTTTTTTCTGTGGGGAAGCCCAAGATCTCCTTTTAGCCCTTTGCAAAGCGGTGCTTCAGGTAGATGATTAGCATTAACAGAATGAGCAACCTTATGACAACTAAATATTTGTAGCCATGAAGCTTAACAGGAAGCTAGAGTGTGTACTCAGCAGGGACTTTTCTAACTCTCTCACTAACTTGTTTAGTGCCTGCATCTTCTGACCATCTGCAAAGCCAGCTGTTATCGTGGGACAACATTTTCATGGAAGCTCTTAGTTACAGGACTGATGGTTGTTGGTTTATTTCACTCCGTTACTAGGATGACCCATCTTCTATGTTTGATTGCATTAAGTGGTGGGGTTGTTTGCTGTTCTGCATGCTGATTTGTATAATGGAGACCAAAAGCTGATGATGGGCAAGGACTGGACTTGATTAAATTGCAGAGGTCTATGGCACCAGCATCCCTCTGTGTGCACTTGCAATGTTCCAGATCATTTCACCTCTTGGGGCTGGCATAAGATGGAAGTGGTTAGTTGAAGGCTGCATTTTAATCACTTGGAGCAATTATGTAATAATATTTCATGTCTAGTCCCAAGGGAATTCCTGTTGTGACTGCTTTTATGCTCCAGATGCCTTGTTTTCCTGCAATGCTCGGCTCTCAACTTCCCACTTGATTTGGGTTGAGTCATCTTCTTCCCAAAGTGCCATGGCAATCGTTTTACCTATTTGCTACTGGTTCAAGCATTCTCATAGCAAATTTGGCTAAGCCTCTAGAAAACCATCCCTGCCAAAAAAGTGGAGCTGAAGTCAGAAGAGCCAAATGGTCCAGGGGCAAGGATGTCTGAGCTTGGATTGGTTTGGTCTATGACTGGTGCTCTTCGCTCCTGCAAGGGGAGATGTCTATGCTTAACCAGTCTTCCTTCTCCTTGCTTTTATTGCAGTTCTGGCACTTTTCTGGGCACACCTTCATCTGATTCAGTTTATTAGCCTGGTAGAAAACTTCCTCTTAAAAGAAATTTTTTTCTTCTTTTCCTGGGTGTTCTACTGGGTTAAATGAAGTTAAATTGTTCTGTGCAGTAACACGTGCTTTAGTCTGTGATGTTGCCTTCTGGGATTATTGCTGGTATCTGTTAGTAGCCAGAAATGACAAAACAAACAAATTTCTTTGTGATAATAGTGATGATGAATTTGGCATGGTTTGCAGAATAATATTTCTTGAGGTAGAGGACAAGTGTACATTTTAAATGTACTTTCAGAATATAGTTATTAATTACTTTGAAGGGAACCCTCTGACAAGGTCCTTCCCAAAATAAGAACTGTGCCACCCTTATCTCCTCCCATTTGTCCCTGTAATCTCATTTGTTTCTGCATATTCTCCAGTTGGCTGGTCTCTGTAAAGAGACTTTAGAAATGCTGATGCTTCTTTTTTTTCCCTGCAATGAACAGGATTTGTCAGTGTTAGTTCCTGGCTGACTGGCTTCTACCTTGTCCCAAATCAATGAAAACCTTGAGTTATTGTACCCACTGCGGTAGTTGGGTCAAAGGGGCAATATTGAAGCTACTACATCACTTTGTTTCCACTGAACAGATTGAAAGGGGTGTAGGGACCTTAGTGCAAGGCCTAAGTTGCAGAGGGCAGAAGGCCTGTTCTAAATTTCTTTCAACCAAGGCTTTGGAATGACTCTCAGCTTCTAATGGGTACTGAAGGGCCCAGCAAGTCCCTGTGGTCAGAGGTATCCAGAAACACTGCCAGACCAGAGCAAACATCTACCACTATTTTATTTTATGGCTTCCTCAGCTATGCGAGAGATCCCAAACTAATTTTTTTTTTCCTTCTTCCCTCTGCAAGTTAGCTGATAAAGAGTCAGTGGTTACCACTCTGAGCCTTCACAGACTAAAAAAAAAAATCTTTCTGTTAAAGAGGAGGCAAAGGGGAGCTTGTCCTGCTGCAGCTGCCCTGACGCCTGCTTGCATGCACTGAGTGTGGTGACGGAGCCTCCTGATTATCAGGGCTCAAGTGAGCAACACCCTGAAAAAACAGGGCGAGTTTCTGGCTGAGGAGCATCAAGGAAGGGGATGGTTCTTTTGGGAACAGCACCTGTAATTTCCCATGTGAAGAACTCTCTTCTGCCTGCAAATAGTAAATAATCTGATGTCTGAAATAACCGTGTGTGATATCATGAGGCTTCTTGTTTAATGAACATAGATATTGGTTTTACTGATTTGGGGGTGTTATGTACTGGCCAAAGCCTTTTAAAGTAGTTGGTCTAGAAAGCAAAGACTGGATTAAGACTGCTACTGACAACAGTAGTTTTGAGTTTTTGTCTGGCATAGATACTTTTTCATTACAAGAAATGTACATGCAATTCATGTTTATTATCAGCCTTAAGATAAAGCCTCTCAGTTACAGGAATCTGATTTCAACTTACCATAAATAGTTTGTAGCATTGCTAGAACTAACAATGATCCTTCAGGAAGGTAATTCTGTATTGAAATCTCTTTAAGACATTCTCAGCTTTCCAAATGAGCCTTTCATATCAGTCATTTTTGTATATATGTCAAACAACTGCCTTTTTTTTTTTTTTTAACCTCCTGGATAGACGTGATGTTTGAAATGCTTGGGGTTCTGTTCTGTTTTTGTTTCCACTCCTTAATACATCCTGTATCTCTGTCACGTAATTTAAATATACCGACCCTGCCCATGTTGTGACAGAAATTGCTGGCTGTGGTGAATGTTTACCAGCTATGCAGGCAGTCTAACCCCAAATTTCTGAAGTGCACTAACAGTTCTACCTCTTCTTACCCTGGTTACAAGGCTGCAGTTAGAAAAGGTGACCTCATGGTTTTTTTAAGCATTTGTCAAAGAAAGGAACTGGCACTCAGGAAAGGATGTAATTTGGAGGCAGTTTTGATGGTAATGTTGAGATGAGGCTTATAGGACAGCTTCAGGGGTTCATTTCTTAATGAAACAACATGTGGAATAGCACAAGATTTATGAACTTCAAGACTTTGGCCATACTAAGGGTGAAAAGTCTTAAATCTTAACAAATCAGTTCTAGGGAGCTGCTAGATTTAGAAAATGCTGAAAGAGATACAGTGCTTTTTTTTGATACCTTTTTGTGTATCTTTTTTTTTTTTTTTTTCTGTCAGGCTATTTGTTCCTGCCTACTTGTCGTCCCTGCTCAGGACAGCTACTCTCACTCCATCCCTTTCATATTCCCTCCTCTTCTCGCTCTTCTTCAGCGCAGCCAGGCTGGCGCTGGCTTGCCCGCAAGTAACTGTGGAATTAATTAGGCTAAGATCTTGCTACAGAACAAAGGACTGGGGTTTGCTGCAGACAATGTGTGGAAGATCAGAGTAGCCTGTTGTAGCTGCAGCTTTGCAGCAGCACTGAGTGTTCAGTTCTTGCACTGAATTCCATCAAAACAATTTTTCTCAGGTTTTGGTCACCTCAACTCAAACGTGTACTTAGCTCTTGTAATGTAATTTATTTTTATATTTTTTTTACCACCTGACTTTTGACAGCATATGACTTTGTATGCATTCTGAATTTCCTTTTAAAGTCAAAGGGGAAGGAAGGAACCTGAAGGAGGGAGAAAGGAGTTTCAACACCCTTTCAATACATATCATCTGAGGTGTGTTGCAGAGGTTTCCAGGCAAACCTCATTTCAGTGTTTGATAACTGCTCAGCACTACTGGAGTTGCTCTGGTCCACACCCAGTGTTGATGCTGGAAAGCCTGCCCCCACACTAGCCTGTAAAAACTGGCAGGCAACAGGGCTCAATGCGTGTGATAAGTTGTTCCTGCTGATCCATGCCGTGTCATACCTGCTGGGAACACGCAATAGATTTGTAGCTATTCCCACAAAGAAGGTTCAGTGCTCTGCTTGGTGTGACTGGCATGCTTGGGGTGGAACTATCTGTCCTATGAGCTGATGAGGAGAGGATAAATGTGCTCTGGGCATGATGGGCTGGGTAGGAAATTTCAGTGGGTAATACAAGGCTTTTTTTTTTTTATAATCTGGGAGAGCCCCAATTGCCAGTTGTTAATGCTGAAAAACAAGGACAAAAGATTAGTGAGTGGATGTATCCTGATCCTCGTTCTAGATTCTATCTAGATTTCCCAGGAGCAAAGCTGTGGATCAGGAATGCTGCTTGTGAGATGCAGGGAAGCAGTGTGCTCACCTTCTCCAGCAGCAAGTGATTTATAGTTACCCTTGTGCATTGTTTTCAGAGCAGGGTGGTCTGGTTCCCTAAAAAATGTTCTTTGCCTCCAGACAGTGGTGCAGGAATTCATTTTGGCCCAAGTACTGTATCCCTGCTACTCTGCAGCACTCTGGAGCTGCCTGCTTTCCTCCTGGCCTTCAGGTCAAAGTCCAGGATCATGCCGACAGTGTTGCAATGTCCACCCAACAAATATTATTAAGGATAGGGACTGTAAATTAAACTGTAAGACCTTTCCACTGCTGTGTCTTCCATGGCTGTGTAAAATCTTGTCTGCTTGAGCAATACAAGCTTGACAGGGCAGTTTCATCTTCTGATTTGTAAAACAAGTGGAATATTTTTCTCTCTTCTTCCCTACCCTTCATATTTATTTAGGTCTGAATTAATACCAGACCTCAGATTTTTTTTTTTTTCCTCCCTCCTTTTTGTCTTGCCGGAGTTGCAACAGCCGTTGTTTGCAAATGATGAGAGGGCAAGGTCATGGCAGCAATAATTGCATGACAGAGTTAAGGTGTCTTATCTTTTTATCTAAGGTGGCAAGTATTTCTCATGAGGAATGACTTTGTCCTCTTGTCTACCACTTCACCCTTCCCCATTTCAGAATTTTATGCCATGCTTGAATTTTTTTTTTTCCCTGGATTAAAAAAAGCCCAACTAGATAGTAAACTAGGTTTTGTCATGTCAGCCACGTCAAGCCTGCAACATATTTTGTGCATGCATGTTTTGGCAGCCTGAAAAGTACCAGTCCACAAAGCATTAACTTATTTTTGATAATGAGATGATAGTGAAAGTTAATATTTAACATACCTCATCCAGAATACACGTGGTTGTTGGCTGAAAACAGAAGAATGGTACTCAAATGCCACTTTTCAGTGCATGTGTCTCAGTCCTAGGGATGGGAGTGGTTGCTCATGGTCTTTTCATGCAGCCAGAGGGAGGCTAACAGCTACAAGGTCTTACAGCAAACACTAGATTGTAAATTAAAGTCAGTTTTGTGATGAAGTCTTCCAATCATGTCAGATTATGTGTAGAAAAGTTACTTAGTTGCAGGACAGAGATGTGAAAGAGATATTGAAATATCCTGATGCTACTCTGTGAAAAATTATTACTATAGTATTATGAATACTGTGCGGGAAAGCTGCAAGTAAGATTTTGTACCTCCCAACTCTTTGATGTTAGATGACATTATAGAGTTGGGAAAAACTAAGCAGATCACATCAGCTGAGAAACAAGTTAGTTGACTAATCTGTGGATGGCGAAGGCTGGAAAAAGATCTAAATGTCTCAGAATAAAGGGAACTCCTACTGAAAATAAAAGAAGTAGTGATGGAGAAGTGGGTGGTACGTGGATGCTACTAAAGTTGATTTAATCATGTTGAGTATGCAGAAGATTGTCATATGATTAACAAATCATATTTTAATTGTTAGTGTATTAGCAATTATTATTTACTTAGCAAACTTCCTTCTTCCCTCTCCTAATGGAGAAAAAAAAAACAGGTCTATGATGAAAGCAAGTTTGGGAATAAAAGAGCTAATTGTTCTTGACTAAAGTGTAAAGCTGAAGGGTAGATGAAAATTTTTAGCTCTGCACTGTCTCAGGGGGCATTATCTTAGAATTCTCTTGATGTGCCCAGTGGACAGTTTGGAGGGTCTTTTTTGCCTATGGCATAGACTAAGGAACAATTTAGTGCAGAACACTAATTAAAATCTTTCCCGAGTTAGTTTACTGGCATTGAAATGGAGTCATTGTGCGTCCTTTTGCATATTTGAAATTCCGACCTTGTTTTGTGACTTCGATGTTGCTTGAGCCTTCTCTTCAAGCTGGGGATATGTCCCTTAAAGGTGAGCCATGACTGCAAGGCTTTAGCAAGGCCTTTCAGCTGCCCTGGCAGGGAATGGAGCCAGGCTCATACTGCTTGTGAGCAGGACAGCATCTCCCAGTGGGACGCAGTGGGCATAGCCTGCTTACTCCAAGGTAATTAATATAAGAAGCACTGTGTCTCTGCCTCACCAGTTTCAAGCAGCTTGAGGAAACCTGTGCCTTAGGTTTCCCATTATGATGACAGAGTCAAAGTCTTCACACTAGGAGGAAGCGCTGTGTTCTGTATTGATGTTCACACAGTAATGCATAGCACCAAGCCTTTCTGCTTTATTTTTAAGGCTGAAATGCCGGACTAAAAAAATATGCACTTAAAAAATTAAGGTAGAAATTACACAGCTAAGACGTGCGTATCAGAAAATAGTGGTTTTCAAGGAGATGTATTTCAGCAACTTAAACTATGTTAAACTTCAGAAACTATTAAGGAAACTTGTTAAGTCCATGGTTATGCAGTCCTGTACTATTTTATGAGGATGGAAGCTGTGTTCATAGGTTCATATTATGCTGCACAATCTAATTATATCTTTCTTGGAAGACAGCTAAGCACATGTCCCCTGGCTCATGTGCCACCCCCTCTTTTTCTCCCCATTCCTCTCCCTCCCCGTGCCCTCAAAACCTTTATCCCTGTGGTAGTATCAAAAGTAATTTCTTTGCTTTACTTTTCAAATGGTGCATTGCCCAGGTGGTCAGTCATATCCGTAGTTAAAGCAGTCTGACAATTTCTTGTGTTCACTGTTCACAAGTCATTTTTCTGGGCTGCAGTTTTCCTTGCCAGGTGTCTGCTGTGGTCAGAAATGGTTTACTGGTTTCTGAAAGTGAAAAGTACAGAAAATATTGTTTCCAATGTAAGAAAGATTGGATAAGAAGCTGAACCAAACATGCGCTTGCATCTGTTGAGTTAGCAAGCTCCAGTTGTGGAGCTCCACCCCATGTGGCTTTTCCCTATCATGGGGATAGGAGCCCCAGATTTGTTAGGAGTGGAAGGAGGCAGATGTTGAGCTAAAGGTCATACTGTGGTACCAGCAATATTTCTCTTGCCACCTGAGTAAAAGTTCTTGTAAATCCGGATGATTATAAACCTCTCAAAATACCAGTGTGTACTTGCTCAGTAAAAATTTTATTTTGAAGTATTGAGGTTCTAAGCGCTTAGGCACTGGTCAAATATTTCAGCAAAAGCATCCACTTATGATAAAGCTGAGCAATGTTAGATGTACTTGGCTTTTAGAGGTCTCATACAGAGAGGAAGTAGCTTGAAAGTCAGGTGTTGACTGTGTGTTGTGTTGAGGCATTCCTGCGTAGGTGTGGTGTAGGCTTTTTTGAGTGGCTGTTCCAAGAAAACAAACAACAAAACCTCTCAATAACTGGTTTGTTATTTTTCATGTGTGTTGTGTTTTTAATGACTCTTCTGGTTTCCAGTCCATTTGTGTCTGATTGAAAACATAAGGAAAGCTGGAGAGGTTTGGTTCTGAATGTGACTGGTAAAAAAAAAAAAAAAAGATAAAATTATTAAATTTTATACCTTCTTCTCAAGTCTTCCAGGATTAATTTTATTAGTTTTTTTACTCTACTTAATTTTCTTATTTTAAATGTGATCTTTGATATTTCCACCCAGCTGGTTGTACTGATGGTCACATAAATGCCACATGTTTTTACATGTATTTTTTGACATGTAAAATACAAATCGGGAGCCCAGCTGTGATCTCAAAGGAGAGGCACCCTTACTCTGAACCCTGAGGGTTAAATAGCTGAAATGCTCTCATGTTGCCCTGGATGAGAAGGAAATAGAGATGCCTGTGGCACTAAAGCCCCCCAGCTTTAGGTGTCGCAGTTGGAGAATTCCTCTGGGAGGCTTCTTCTGCAGCCTCTCTTGCATGGTTTAACTGGAGACTGTCCTGCCTTTTTTAATGTATATTGTATGAGAAACAGAACTGTATTTTTTTATTATTTTATGCTTTTTAAAAATAACTTGGGTTCAGGTTGTTGGGTTTTTTTAGGAAAAAAAACACTCTAAGATAATATGAAGGCATCACATATTTAAAGTCTCACTAGATAATGTGTTTGTATAGAAGATGGATTCTAGTTCTGTGTAGGGTAAATTGGCAGGGTTTGGTTATAAAAAGATGGAACAGGAAGGAGAGGAACAAAGGAAGATGAGACCCAACATACCTCAGTCATGAAGAATCAATTCTTATTTTCATTTATTTGTCTTAAAGTCGTTCCCTAATCAGCAGGCAAGCTGGTGGCTTTTCCCCAGGCAGGGTTTGATGCTGCTGTGACATACATGATACGTAGAGGACAGGGCTCCCCAAGGGGGACCTTCACTCAAGGGATTGGGAGGTCATAGGTGGCATGTGAGGCATCAAGAGGGAGAGTGCGAAGGTTGACACAGGTGCTGCCTGGCTGGGAAGGACCAAGGCTGCAGCTTCATGCCTGGCTTGGGGCCTTCCAAGGCAGCAGCTCTGGTGATCCTCTGGTGTCTTCTTGCTGAAACCACTGCAGAGAGCAGTCACAGCAGAGCTACAGTCCACCTACAGACTGTTCGGGGAAGGGGCTGCTTTCTTTCAGCAGCAATCTGGGCATTGAGCATTGGAAGCAGACTGTGAAACCACAGAGTGGGAAGAGGGGCTGTGTGTCCAGTGCCCCTCTCGACGGCCTTTCATGCCACTCTGGGTTAGCGTTGTGCCAGAGAATCTCTCCTGCTTTCTCATTGCTCCTTTCTAGGACAGAAGGGTTTGCCTTGCGTATCTCATGATAAGGTGGTGAAGGTAGAAGCAGCCAAATCCTCAACAGGCATTTTACCTTTCAGCGGTGGGTATTCAGTATGCTTAGGCACCACAGACAGCATTATGGCCGCTGGAGCACAAGGGCTTTTGAGACAAGAGCCCTTAATTCAGACAGCTTGTGTTTGCAGTTACAAACATGCAGCAGACTACTTTTATAACTTATAGCAGTGCAAATACTGATGCACTGCATGAGCCCTGTCCAGATTTTCACCCTTTGTAAAGAAATTACATGATGGTTACTATTTGGGTGTGTTACCTTTTGCCAGGTGTCTTCTCAAGAATCCCATGTTTTAAATGGTCCTTCATCTTGCCATGAATTATAGTGAGTCACAACATGAGTGGTGACTCACTGATACCAGTTAAACTTCAGGCTCCTGAAGGTGTGTCTCCTTCAGCTTTGACCGAAATACCCTGTTGCAGCGTGAAAAAACACTTGCAGTACATTGCACATCTGCATAGGTGGCAAATTCTCTATGTTGCTGTACTTCTATGAAAAAGAAGCTTTTGCTCTTTAATGTTCCTTTTCCAACAATATATTTTAAATATAGTTATTTTTGTTTCAGTGTAACAATACAGTCCTTTTTGTTTAGCAAGTCACTTTATCTGATCTCTTTCTTGTATTGGGAGGATGGATGGGGGACAGAAAGACATACAAAACCCAGAAACACATAGAGAAATCCCAGGGAAAGGTTAGAAGCATTCTTTCTTCAGGCTTCACACTGTCAGCTCACAAGTGGGATACCAGGGGATTGAACCAGAGCAGTTACAGGATTTAATGGTTTCCCTGCTTGTAACAGATTAATCTACCCTTTGCAAGAGGTGGTAGAGGATTACTGACCAGTCTCCAGCCAAAACAATCTCCTGGTGCAGATTTACTTGGAGTGCCACTTGAACTGTCATCAGCTCTGCCCACCCCAGTGTTTTGTTCTGCATGGGAACTTGTCACTCCTTTCTCCTTGGAGCAAATCTGAGTGTCATATTTGCAGGATGAAACTACTGGTGCTTGGAGCAGGACCTGCCACAGCTGTGCCCTGGCTCTGGGCATGGCTGTGCCATGTGGGCACGTGTCAGCTCTGTCCCGCTCTGCCGAGCCCAGGTGTATGTAAGGAGAGAGGCAGCACTGTTGTATAAGTCTCCTGCTTTATTTCTAGCTCTTCAAAGATGAGGATTTTCCATGGGGAAGGGAAGGGGGAACATAGGGCTCTGGCAAAATCTCTGTGCTTTCAGCATTTGCTGGTTTGCTCTGCTGCTGTGTTAAGATATGTGAGAATGATACTCTCGCTATTAAATATGTATTTTGTCCTATTAATGTCATTTTTACCTGAGACTGCTTTTGACTCCAACATCAATTTTTCTTCCTTCTCCTTATTCTCATCTCCTTTTGCAAGTTGAATGCCCTGGTGGCACCTACAACTGTCCTGCCAAATTTATTTTGGGTAACTGCTTCATGGTGACCTCTCTCTGGTTTGTGACAGCTGCCAGAGGAGAAATCAGGATGTAATTCAGCTCTTAGTACTGAGCAAGTAATCTGGGGACATGGCAGATTCTCCGGAACTGTGTGTTAAACAAGTGTTGATATATTTCACTATTTGTGTATTTACAAATTTGGAGGGTTTTGCAGAGGGAGATATTTTGGGAAGGTCAGGGGCCGCCTGGTCTGTCAAGAGTCTGCCCATGTGGGCTTGGAGGATCAGCTCCGATTTCTGCTGGCCTGCAGTGAGGCTTAACAGAGGGTGGGAGAGGGCCAGATGCAGGGTTTGCAAGGAAATAGATGTTTTTGTTTTCAGAGCAGCTGGGGAGTTGGACAATGGCCTCAAAAACAAACAAACAAAGGATGACTTGCAGATAAGTTATCGAGAGGAGTGGGTGTGTTTTGGGCACAGCTAAAGGACAAGCTGACAGACTGACTTTTCTCCTGCTTTTAAACTCTTGCCCTCTGTGCCAGTGTGCCAGAGGGGTTTGACATCTGTTGTCCTGGACCGAAATTTCACAACAGCCCTTCATGAGATTTTGGCTCTTCCAGCCATGAGCCTTTGCCTACGTGTAATCTGGTACTGCGCGTTCCCTGCCTGGGGCGTGCGTGAGGGCCGGCTATCGCTGGCTAGCAACAGCAAGCTGTGCAAATGGAAAGGCACCAGGATATCTCCTTTTTCTTTTTGCTCTTGGAGGACACTACTGCTCCTCTGACATCAATAATGTAAAAATGAATGATTGAATTTTTAAATCTGTTCTTGGATCAGTATGAATATTTTTAATAAGCTTAATTTTTTTTCAACAAATTATTTCTCAGTTTTAAGCAGCATATACACCTTCTGGACTGTGAAAATTAAGCTGGAGAATTTTAAAGCCTGCCTCTGCCTCAGATGTATCTTCTGAATTTTGTTTTGTTTGTAGCTTGTCTGGGCAGATATTTTTGTTTTCTAGCTGGAGATTGGTTCTAGAATTGCTAGTATTGGCAATTGCATTTCCTCAACCTGCTTCTGAAAAGTCAACATTTTTGGAGTGCAATCCACAGTGCCTTGCTCAGTTCTTTGCTGCAACTTCTTCATAGCTATTTGGTGGAAAAAAATCCTTCCTCATACTACTTGCTTATGTTTCTTTAGTGCCTCCAGTCTGTAGGGTGGAAGATGAGACATACATGTCCCAATTTCTACAAATCAGTGCAGTGGGAAACTCAAAATACATTTAACTTAAACAAAAAGCCTGAGCCTGAGTGCTGGCACATTTCTTTCGGCCACAAAATTGCTATACCTCTTGGTGAGGTGTAAATTGTAGCAAAGACATCTGTGGTGTTGGACCAGAGGGCTGAGTCTTGGCTTGTTTGTGGAAGAGCTGTGCGTCATGGAAATGCTTAAAAGTGCAGTGCACCTAATTGAACCCTTTTGAGGGAAGTTTTTTTTGAAGTTGCATCTGACTTAAAAATAAATTGCATACTTTGTGTTTTTCATACTATGAAACCTCAGTTACTGGTGTCAGAAGGGCTGTTACTATTACATTACACACAAACAACCATTTATTCTGCAAAGTTTCAATTCTGGAGTATCTGACTCTCCAAAGTTAGCTGTACTTATTTGTCATGAAAAGCGTGTGGCTGCCATTACCATCAATATTTGAACACTTCACAAACCACAGGAAACATACCCTCTTACATTTATTCAAGGGTACAAGAGTAACTATCCACACTTTACCCATAAGAAAGATTATGTTACATGTCTGAGGGCAATGAGGATGTTGGGCTAAAGCCAGGAATGCAGTCTGGTTCTTCTGGTTTCCTCTGCCTCAGAGGAAGATGACTTGGAATTTAGGGAAGCCTCACTAGAAACCTTGCTGTTCCTATCTTTCTCCTGGGAATGAGGCAGTGCCCTAGTAACAGGTTGTCTGAAATGGCCCATTTCCCCTTTCTTTGGACAGAAAGGTTAATTTCAGTATTAGCATAGCTTTATTGTGGAGTTTCAAATCTTATCTGGTCTCTGAGCTGTGAAAAAGTCACTGTGGGGCTGCTGTCCCAAGAAGTTGCATGGCTGCACTGGGACTTCCAGCTTCTTTGTCAGGCTCCATGTCAGGACTTGTCCTAACAAGCTGTGCCTTTATTTAATCTTCATCTCCCTTCCACCACTTAGGGAAATCAAAATGCTTTTCTGAAAGCAAAACATCTTGACACTGTGAGAGCTTGGAGCAAATGGCCATTAGGGGTCTGTAGCAAAGGAGCTGCTTTTCCCCGTGTTTCCAAGCAGCCCTGAGGATATTAATTGGAGCACTTGCTCTTAAATTGTTGGGCTTGCTGCTGGTGGCCTTCTTGGGGCTCTGGTAATAGGTGTCTGGGGCTGCGATGGTGAGATGCTCCAGCAGCACCAGTGGTACTGCCGGTGCCCGATGGAGATTTTACTTTAGGCTAACCTCCTGTGGCCTGGAGATAGGGATGCTTATGTGTTGGATATTGTCATCTTATAATTAAGAATCTGATAAAACTCACTGAGGTAAATGAGTTCTTGCGTTGCTTCTTGGGGTCTGGGGTTAGACTTGAGGGGGAAAGCTTTCCTCTCCTTTTCCATCTCCTTGCACTTGTGCTAGGATTGACTTTTGGAAAGAGCTCTACACTGTATTATATGTTTAAACACATCTGAGATATTAATTTATTTCAATTTATCTATCTCTTTTTCTCTTCCAGTGGGATCTTGTTTGTGATTCTGCCTGGAAAGTCCACATTGCTAAGTTCTCCCTGCTTGTAGGGTTAATCTTCGGCCACTTGATAACAGGATGTATAGCCGACTGGTAAGTGAAAAATCTTTTAATGCAATGTAGATATAAATAAATAACAGTATTAAATACTGTTTTGATATTCATTAGGAACCTTTGCATAATGATTTTTAAGGTTCTGAAAGAATCATGATGGACAAGCAGTGTAAAAGTCTGTTAATTGTTCCTGAGTAATTTTATCAAGCTAAGTAGCACAAACTATTTGATACTTGGCTTACTTATTTCCCACTGATACAATTTATTGCAGCTGTAAAGCTAGTATAGAATTAAGTATTTTCTAATTATACAAGCAAAGTCTTTAGTTTAGGGTTGATTTTTGTTTTCTTAACAAAGCAAGAGGACCAAAAGAAATTGGAAGCGGCATTGATTTCACTGAATACATGACTAATGTAATGTCAGCCCTGTGCTTACACAGTACCTTTTGGTGAGTTGAAGGCCATTTTTTGCAAACCTTTCAATTGTTCTTTTTTTAAAGCTCTTGTTAGGAAAACACTGTGATGTAGTGTTAAGGATTTAACGCTGACTTATGTGCTGCTAGCATTGGGGTATTAAACTTAAAAAGAGTAGATCACAGTTCCTTGAATTGAGGCAGTTAAAGCATTATTGGATACCCCAATGATGCTGAGGATTCAGCTTTAATTTAAAAAGGTGGTCTTGTACTGCAGAAGAGGGGGAAAAATTACATGGATGACTCAAGTGATTTCAGTGGAAACTTGAAGCATCTTAAGCAACAGCCCTGTAGTGCTGTCCCAGTCACTTCAGTGCCTTCCAGCACACTTTTGACGACCCCAAATTAACTCTTTTGCCATTCATTAAAAAAGGAGTTGCCTTTTAGGGAAATCTTATAAAATCTCAGCAATTTGCCAGCCAGTTGGGAGAGAAAAGGCCCCCTGCAGCACTGCAGTAATTTGGATCAAGCATTCCTAGCAAAATTGCATCTTAATTACTGAATAGTCACTGAAAATTTTTGGGCAAGAGACAAATTGTGATTTTTCAGTGAAGTAGAGAACATGCATGAAATACAGTTGAATTTGATTAAAATGCCACAGTAAAACGGGGCTCTAAGAACCCATAGAAAGTATAGAGGCGAAATGAATGAGGGATCTTGCTTGGCTTTCCTAAAATGGAATCAGTGTGGAGAAAGCAGACTTATTACCAAGTTAGGAAAGTGCTGCTATAATTGACAAATAAGCCACAAATAAGTGAACAACTTGTTGCCTCAGGCACTGGCTTGGAGAGAGAACTGCAGTAAGCGGGTTTAATAGCTCTCTGCCACCAAAACGAGCATCCTGTGCTTCCATCCATTTCTGTCCCCAGTGTGTACTTTGTACTGCCACATGGGCTTGTTGGACCCCTCTGCAAGCTGCTTAGCTGAGCTAATGCAGCATAAAATTACCCTGATTTTCAAATATCTAGAAATGTCTAGTGAATTTAGGAGAATTGGTTTCCAGCTGTGGTGCAAAGGAGAAGAAGGGTAACTTGGTGGCTGAAGGGATCAGTGACTCTTTTGTGGATGACTAGAATGTACGTGGTTTGCTGCCACCAAAGCTGGTCCTCATACTCCTGTTTGGTCCACATTGCCAGCTGATGCACCTGACAGAGCAGGACACCTGTGCTCAATAGTTTTTTGCTGTTTAGCAGTAGCATTTGGGGCTGGTAAAAGAAGACTTAATTGAATTTACTTTGCTATTTAATCACAGCTTGAATTTCTGCTAAGGTGAGAGGTTGTGTAAAGAGATGGATACGAAGGGGTTGTACAGATTGTACCTGGTAGAAAGAGAAAATTAAGGAAAAAGTATGTCAGTCCCAATCAAGAGCCAGGGAGATTAAACAGAGTAATGCATAAAAAGTGTTATAAAAACTCAAAGTCTGTTTTCATTTCACTTATATACCACTCTCCAGTTCAGATAATTAGAAGATGTTTTGTGCCATTAGGGGCTTTGCTTTTTGTCTTTGAAAGAAGCTTTTAAAGCTGAACGAGGACAAGCCATAGAGTGTATTAAGGCAATTTGCTAAGTAAACGGAGTGCGTGCTCTGTGTTCAAAACACAGTAGGTGTGCACACTGGGACAGCTCTGTGTAGAAAATCTATAGGAGGAAGGTCTGCAAACATACTCAGCTATGGGAAGGCCAGCTGTGTCCAATGCCTGAATAAGTTACTTGTTCCACAGGCAGAGAGTGCTGCTGGCAATTCTGCCTGCTTTGGACAGAGCCTGTTGAGGTTTGTGTGGAAAGTTTCCTCCTGGAGCAGGTGGGCATAGTGTCCATGTAGCACCAAGGCAGTAGGTCTGTACCTCTCATTGCCCTGTAGTGCCCTTGCTTCGTACCTGCTGTGATGCTTTTTGGAGCCTTTGAGTAGTTCCAGTCCCAAAGGCAAGAGAGAACCTGCAAAGAGTGGCATGGGAAGAGCTGCAAGAGCAAAGCTTGGTTATCTCAGGGTGGCAAGGTACATGTGTAGGAGTATGGGAAAAGCAGGGCTTGTCCTCAGCCCATTCACTCTCCTCCTGCAGTGCAACTCTGACATTAGGAATATCTTTTTGATGTATTTGCTTATCATACTGTATGGAGGCTGCAGATTCTTCAAAAGCCCAGGGTTGCTTGTATCCCTGGTTATTTACCTGGGCAGACAGCATTTAATATTTGATCTAGATAACAGCATGCAGTGTAGGTTGAGACTGTGATAATCTCTCTCTGGAACAGTTTGGATGGCAGCAGATAGCATCCTGAGGCTGTTTTACCAGGGAAATTGTGTATGGTTTAATTTCTCACAGGCATTTCCATGTATTGACAGATAATTCTGTCTGCATATAAAAGGGTTTTTTTTAATGCTCTAAGACACCATCCTGTCAAAATACTGCTGGATCACCAAATATATTGCTTATAGCTGCCCAGAAGCTTTGGATTTTTGAGAAATGTGCTGCATGCCTTGGTGAAGAAGATGACTAGTTTTGTGCTCGTGGGGAAATACCTCTTACCAGAGGGCTTTTCTGGCCTCAGTTGATTTTTACGGGCTCAGGAGGCTCTTGGATTTTCTGATTTTTTTCATTAGCAGCAACCATTCATTTGTTTAACTTGTATAGTGGCAGAAGAAATTCTGTGTCCTAATGATGGGTAACCTTGAGTACAGGGGATGGGAGGAGGGGAGGAAGGGAACAGAAGTATGCTAAGCATGAGGTCTTTTTCAATCAACATCAGGGAATGGCAGGTCAGGCTTGTGATGAGAATTAAGTTCCTAATTCTGAGTGTTTGCATAATGCCTTTCATCTGCAAAACACTTCCACAAATACTAATTGGTATGAATTACAGCTTGGCATAACAAAAATGGGGCTGCAAAAGTCTGTGCAGGTAGCTGATAACACAAAGTTCATAGGCTTTTTTTTTCTGTATTCAAGGTTTTACATGAGGTATTTCCCCTGCCTGCCCAAGTGCTATGTTCCATAAATACAAAACCTGAAGCACAGACAGCAGTCACTCCCCATGTCCAGCATGCCTCCAGTTGTACATCACAAAGCCAGGGATATTGTGTTCTCACCCTCAGTCCCACTGCAGCTCAACTTCCAGGGTGCTGTGCTTGCACCCTGATGGAGGGCAGCCTGCTTTGACCTTGCTTTCTCCAGCTTGCATGCTGGTTCTGTTTTAAAAGCTTTGAATGTCTAATGCCAACAAGTTAAATCTTTGAAGGGCCTCACAGGTGATACTACAGCTGAAAATAATAATAAACCTGTTCTCATGCAAGCAGCCTTGACAACACTTTCTTAGGTGTGACTTTGAAAAAGCCTGAATGATGACTGGTGCACTCTTATAGTTCCCAAAAACGCAAAAAATTGTAATGATATCTCTTTTTCAGCCCTTCACTCCTTACTTTATTTTAAGTACTGCAAAAT
Organism: Taeniopygia guttata; assembly: GCF_048771995.1. Lineage (NCBI taxonomy): Eukaryota > Metazoa > Chordata > Aves > Passeriformes > Estrildidae > Taeniopygia > Taeniopygia guttata. The sequence goes on along the minus strand of NC_133026.1, from coordinate 62,447,369 downwards.
CCAAAGTTCTAATTGTGAATGCATATGTATAATGTATTTTATAACTGCTGGTGACAATCTGCTGAAATAATTGAATATAAATGCTACAGCATGTGAAACTGGACTAAGTTGTGAGATTTAAATGCTCTTTATTGTGCTGACATTCAACCTGATGGCTGGCTTGCAGCTGACAGTCTGCTTTGAATGGGTCTGTGAAAGCTGCCTACAAAAAGCAAGTTCATGTATTCTTTGTGAAAATGGCATATGGAGCTGACTAAAAGGGATCCTCAGTTCTACTGGAAAACTTGTGGGAGTTGACAAGTTGAAAAATTTTGGAAGTCTCCACATAATGATCCAATTCTTGCTTAAAATTAGCCATGTGCTCTGGTGCTTCATATCATTCTCTTTGCACAGAAAGAGGGGAGAGAAAAGGAATTCTAAACACTAAACATATGAATAAGAGATGTTAAAAATGTCGTGTTCCTTGGACATGAAAGAGCCAAACTCTGCAGCGGCTGCCCCCACATTGAATGTGGGGGCATAACTCTTCCTCCTTGTCAGCACTGTACCAATACATGCAACTACAAGTTGCTGCTGCAAAGGAGGTCTGCAAGTCCTCTGCCCCTGTTGCCTGTAATGGTTTTTGAAGTGGTTTATTCCTCACCCTACCCAAAACTAGTCAGGCTAGTTTTGTGGGTCTCTCCAACAGCTGTGGGGATACAAAGTGGAGGGACTTGGAGCTCACAATTTTTCTGAGTGTTATTATTGACTCTCTAAGGCTCAGTGAAGTGACCTGAGCCTGTTTTGTGTTCAGTCTGTATTTGTTAGGCTTCTCCTTGACAAATGAGACCAAGAAAAGTAGTTTCCTGAGCTGGCTGCTCTTGTAGATGAGACTGAAAAGTACGTGTCTCTTGGGAGGAGGAGACCTCTGCAACTAAAAATATATTATGCCATGCAGTATATAATACCATATATCCTTCTGTGCTACTACAAAAAAAACTCTGAGAAGTTGATTTTCATCTCCAAAGGTCTTATTTATGGCTTTACAATAGTTCCTAAGTGCTTCCTTGTTTATCTTTGTTGTATTGAAAATGCTGATTAAATCAAGCACCAATGCAATGTGCTGCTTAATCATTTCTGAGATGAACTTGTCAATGCAAAGCTGGCAGAGAATTCTGGGATTTAGTAAGAAAAAAGTAGAAAAGAATGGAACAAACATTAAAAATGGGTGGCAATATTTGGAAGGGATTGCCTAACTTGTTCCACTCTTTGCCAGTTTTAATGATCCAGCATGATGTCCATCCTGGTTTTTAACACTGTTTCTCCATACTTCCTTATTTTTAGGGTTGGTCGACGGCCTGTACTGCTCTTCTCTGTCATATTCATTTTGATATTTGGACTGACTGTGGCACTCTCAGTGAATGTGACCATGTTCAGCACACTCAGGTTTTTCGAGGGATTTTGCCTGGCTGGAATAGTCCTGTCCCTGTACGCACTGCGTGAGTATTCCTTCATCACCCATACAAATGGGTTTTTATCAAGTATGTGGTTTGCTGTTCTCTGGCTTCCTGCTTTTGTTCAAACAGATCAAGCCAGAATTATATTGATTGCAAAAGCTTTAACCCAAATTTTGCTAAGGAGGTTTTTGCAGCTGTCTCTTTAGGTTACTACAAAGCAGTCTATGAAGCTGTTTCAGAGTTCATTTTAAAAGTTATAAGATGGTTTGGGCTTGTCTGTTGTTTTTTAAACCTAGAAGTTACCTGGGTCATAGCCATAATGTGTAATGGGAGTAGATTTCACCCTGCAATATTGAGCTCAGTGGGAGACTGACAACTTTGGCTGCCTCTAGCAATTTGTACTCTGGCACTTTTTCAGAACTTCCTCTATAACTTGCAGAAATATCCTGTGTCCCTGCCTCAGGATTGGAAAGTTACAGCAAAAGTGTATTAGAAATTGTGAAGTCCTTTTATCAACTCCTTTTTATTTTTTGGTTGTGTAATTTTGGGGTTTTTATTTGGGTGTTGTTGTTGTTTTTGTCAGCTTCATGAGGGGGGAAAAAAAATCTCTGAGAGAAACTTGAGGGAAAGCTTGTAAGAAACATCTACATTCTCCCATCTGGGGTGACTAGTGGACAGAGCACCTGAAAACCCCCTCTGGAGGCCTTGCCTTTGGCGTAGATGCCACCAGCCTAATCTGTGTCCCTGGGATATGTTCAAGGGAGCATCTTCTGCTTCCTTGGCTGTTTGTAATTAACAGGTAGCACCACACCAACCAAAGAAAACACAAAATATTCTCCTCTTTATTATGGCTCTGGAAAAGTATTATCTAATTATATCCCGGAAGTTGCTGTACATCTTCATAAAATTTTATTTACTTCCTATTGTGGATGGTATCTAACCCATCATGATTTAGCACAGTATCCTTACTTTGCACAGAGTATTTTGTAGTATTAAGTTTCACAGTTTTTGTTTTATTTTTGGTCTGTGCCATGGGGAGAGAGGCCTGACTGCAACAGACAAGTTTGCTCTGCATTGCATTTTGTTTTATACCTGACATGGTACCCAAGATACATTATTTTTTAATCTCTTGGCTTTGCTCGTGTTATCTCTAGTGAGAATCTTATACCAAAAACTGAAACTACCACTGAGACATTACACTTTTATTGGGAAGTAATTTAACCTGTGTGGCTTCCATGGGAGGGGACTTCAGCAATTACTAGTGTGATGTTCAGCTGGACAATAGGCTTGTCAGGATTTTTCACAGCCCAGTTGCAGCATGTTAGTTTTTCTTACTAGATGAGGGTTTTTTTCTTACTTTTAAGAGATGGCAGCTGATGATTTTCATGGGGAAATACCAACTAAGTAGAAGTTTCATTCTGGGCATTTTTATGATTGGAGTGAAAGAGTGTATGTGTTGCTTTAGATCAGACAATAGCTTGTCAGCCCAGGCTTTCATTCAGAAAATGGCATATTCTGGTTGCTTCATGCTCCAGAGCAATGATATGAGTCTGCTATTTAATCCCCACCCCCTCTAAAATTCAGGTGTTTGCTATAACCACTACTGTCTGGATAGACAATGCCTAAACAGAGCTAGTAGGTGTTAGGAGAGATCAATGTGAAATTAGCTACAGGCTGAACATCAGCACACTTCTGGTGTGGATGATGAGAAAATGGAGACTGGAGATGAGAAAATGTGAAAGATGCAACACCTGTGCCTCTGATAAATCTGACCTTCTGTCTCAAGAGATGAGGGGAGTGAGTTTTTACTGTATTAAAAAAATTAAACAAAAAAGAAGTTGTCGCCTTGGAATAGAGTACTTGGAGAGAAGTAATCCCTAGTCTCAAGAGAATGGGAGTTGTAGGATTTTCTTTTTGGTTGTGGTTTTGATTTTAGTCCTCATATAATCTGTTAGGCTTCCTTTCAGTCTTTACTTACTATCTTTTCTGCTGGAATCGGAAAATTGTGTGGAGTACTCTTATGATTCATAGCTTCTCTTCCCTTTCCCTTAATGGCCTTGATTTCTTCCCCTGGAGATTTGTTGCCCTTGAACTCCCACCTGGCTGCCCTGAACAGAACAATGGAAAGTGAAAAGTTTGACCTGTTAGTGGCAGCCATTAGCCAAAATTTCCAAAGCTACTGTGCAGAAGAAAACTGCATAGGCTTGCATAGCCTGCAAAGATAATTAGTCTGCCTCTGGGATCCTTTTACAGTGTTGAGCTTGCTAGTTGTGCTTGGATTTATGGCCTGCCTGGGGGAAATTGTAAATAACAGTTCAGGATGCTTTGGGAGTGAGAAGAACACCAAAGTGCTGTCTTTAAAACACTGAGCTGCCAAGATTGAGTTGCCTTCACCATCCAAACCGCACTCTTCTTTGTAACATAGTGCTGTTTCCTAAGCTGTGTGCCCCAAGGTGCAGAGTGTGCCAGGGATGAGCCCTGCCTTCCATGGAGGCACAGCATGGAGCTGCTGTGCTCCTCTGCAGGCTTTCCTCAGTGCTGTGCTGAGCTCACTTCTTGTGGCCTCCAAGTACAGCCTCGTCTTGCTTGGACCTGCTCAGGGCTTATCTGAAGGAACCCACCTTGGGATGTTGGTTGGTAAAACTGAAAATTTTTCCTGCAGCTACCATAGTTTGTTGGAAGAGGTGTTTCAGGTGAAATTTTTAGTGAAGGTGCAGGAAGAGACAGGCTTTGTGCAGGGGATGGTGCTTGTTGTGAGGAAGGGAAGCAGAGAGGCAATGAGCCCAGGACTCTCACCCTCTGGCTGCTGTGGGTCCTTGCATCATCCAGGAGAATGAAATGCAGCAGATCCTATTCCACTAAACACATGCAGGTTTGAAAGGCTTTTCTTTCATGCTGATGGGGAACAGGAGGAACATTTATTGTCTTCCAGAAGTGTTTTCCTGCCTGGAAATGGGTTTTCTGACCAATCTTCATAGAATCCTTTGCTTCTCAGCAGTTAGCACATATCTTGTATGGTCAAGGAGGGTACAGTGTCTCCCTGTATGCCACACTCAGCAGCAATGTGATGCACAGAGCTGGAACTGCCTGCTGTGATATGCTGGGTGGGTCCCCCACTATCCTTGCTTAGCAGATTTCTGCGGTAATGGGACACTTCTTGTTGGAGGAGTGTGCTGGGACCAGTGGCAAAATCTCCTGGAGAGAGCAATGGTGAAGGGATGAAAAGGAGTGCTCTGGCCACGGTGGCTGGAAGGGCATGTATGGCCTGCCCAGCAGCTAGACGTAGAAGAGATTATATATAGATTGGAGACTGGAGGAAGACAGGTTAAGAGAAGGCAGGGGAAAGCTGGTTTTTTCCCAGAGTGCCTTCTGTTTGGTATTTGTCACTGTATGCATATCCAGAGAGGAAGGATGGGCATTCTGGCCTTGTCAGCGTAGATGGATGCATGGTGCCACAGCCTGCTGCCCAGTCCAAGGACAGGAGGTTTGAGTTTACCCACTGGGGGGAAAACCCTAAGATGGCCCTGAGAGGAATTGTCCTTTGGACAGGCTGAGAGAAAGAGGTGTGGAAGCCCTGAGCAGGGTCACGGGTGCCTGAGTAATGCCTCTGCTGGTATCTGTGGATTTGCCGCAGCAGGAGAGGCATGACAGTCTCATGCAGATAGCTTTGCTTGCTGTTGCAACTCACGTGGGACCAAGTACACTCAGCAAATGTGGAAGTCGTGGGAGAGAGCAAATCTGATTATTTTGAGGGTGGGGAGGGTGTTTCATCTGGGCCACTTTCGTCTCACTGGGTCATTGCCTCGGCCCTGACCACAAAGCAGCCTTTTCCTGGGTGCTTGTGGGGAAGGGCAGATGCTTTGGCTGGCTCAGCACAGCTCCCTTCCTTAGGGCTCGTTGCCATCAGCTGACACCAGACCTCTCATGGCTGAGGGCAGGAGTTTCCCCTTCATATCTTTCTTCTCACATACTGCTGCCCAAGTCAGGCTGGTGCCAGCATCTGCCTGAGCCCTCTGCCAGGCAAGCCATCCCCCTTCCCCCTGGAGACCACCAAGCGTGCCACTGTCAGTGGATTGTGCCCTCTGATCATGTCCCCTGCTTCCTCTGGGAGATCTACTGGGCACAATGCTGCCTGAGCCTGGGGAATAGAGTGGGAGTGGGGGCTCACACTGGGCAGGGCCATTAAATGAATGAAGGGGAAAAAGCCTTCCCTTCCAGTTCTTGTCCTATGCTGTGTCTGTTTCACAGTCAAGATCCCTGCTTTTGTCACTTTCTGGAGCCAAAGTATTTGGTATTAATTAAACTATTTCAGGGGAAGAAGAAGAGGAAGAGATATTTTTCAGGCAAATGCTCCTGGCAGATTTAAAGAGCTTCCCATTAAAGTGCTGTTGCTAATGACTGTACCTGAGCTCAAGCAGCACAAGCCGCAGTGTGGATTTGCACACAATTGCAGGCTGTTCAGCAGTTTCATGGGTGACTGAGCTACAGATTATGCTGCAAAATTCGAAAGTCTAGACTTGAATGAACTGGTAAATAAGCTCTAGAAATAGCTGTGCTGGAAAGAAGACAACATCTAAGGTTGGAGCAAGGAAGCAGGGGTGTCCCTCCAATGCATAGTTGGCAGAATGAGTGGGCATGTTTCTTCTGTCTCACTGTTGGGAGAAAAAAGGTAGAAACACTGATGAAAATCATAGGTTGTGTTTCAAAAGCCTGTGGAAGCTTGGAAAAGGCTTTCAGTTAGGATGTCCAGCTGTGATATATCTTTCTTGTTTATAGCTAGGTCAGTCTAAGCTCTTGCTCCTGTAAATTGCAGTGATCTGAGAGGCTAAATGTTGCTTCTTAAGATTTTTTTTAAACATGTGTGCTGAAAAGCTGGAGCAGAGTGCTAGAAAGTTTGCTGCTGACTGAAGAATAAGCAAGTGCCAAAATGGAGCTGCTCTGAGTGTTGGGCTGTAGTGATGTCAGATTTATAAAATAATTTTGCTTCCAGTCACATTAATCGAAAGGGTAAGATTTATGTTTTTTTTTTCTTTTCCTCCTTTATTTTCCAAAAGTGTATAGGCTCTGAAATCCTGAAGCATTCCAAGTTTATAATTGATTTCATTCTTCATTTTCTTCTCATGACTCTTTACTAGCAAGCATGGCCTTGGCAAGGCAGGTGAAGCACTGGAAGCAGCAGGCTCTGAAGCTGTTCTGTGTAATCTGAACTGGCTCAATAAATAACCCTGCAAAGCATTCCCAAACTGTAGGATGTGGAAAATATCTGATTTCTTTCCAGTGCATTGACATGTGAGTTAGATCTGCAGTAACATGGAGTTCTCTCCACTGACAGGTCTGTGATAAGATCAAGGTTGTTAAGCCACCTACCTTCTGTTTATGTAACCAGCCTTCCTTTGTCTGAGTCACTTGATGCAGATCTGGTAGGAGTGATCACAGAGGGATCCACTGAACAAAAAATGATAACTGGCTCACCTTAAAGTGGCCATTAATTGTTAAATGATACAGAATAACTTTGTTTATATGGCCACCACAGGCTGTTCTATCATTGAGCTGGAATGTGATTTTCTGGAAACAGCAATGCTACAATTTTTGCTACAATCTTTGTGGTAGAGCTGTTAAAAAAAAAATAGTATGCAGTAGGAACTCTCCAGCTGCTCAAAAAAAGTGCTGTGCATGCCTTTTATCAAGTGCCTGGGGGCTCAATTTATGCAAGAGTGGAAAAGGTTATTGGAATTGCAGTACTCTCCTTATAAGTATAAATCTCCCTGTTCGACGTTGCTTCCCTCACTATAGTCAGATCACAACTCAAAATGGTCTGTCTCTTTTTCCTCATTACTTCTGCTGAATTTCCTTCCTTTTCCTGATGGTTAGAGTAGGTAGGTTGGTGCCCTTTTGAAGGACACAATGTCTGCCATTAGGGCACATGGACCCTCATCCTTATTTTAACTCCTACACATTGTCTTCTGGAGCAGAGGTGCCCTTGAAGCATTGCTAATATATTGTCCTGAATCCTTTAAAAATGTACCATTGAAGGTAGCCCACTTGAAATTAATTTATACCAAGTCTTCAAGTATGCCAAAGGAGAATAAAAGTAGGCTCTTTCTAAAGCTCCTTGGAAGGCTGGAAGATGTTTGCTTGATACAGGTATTGCAGCAAATGTAATTTTAATCAATTTTTCCATTTCAGTTGCTGAAAATCTTGTATGTTGTCAGTGTGACAAAAAGCCTAAGGAATTAATTTTATTTGAGGTACTTTTTGTATGACTGGTCAATTGTGAATGCAATTAAGATGGAACACTGAAGTTGTTACACTTGTGATGATGACAATCAGATGAGATTACAGTACACTTGCAATTTTCCCCAGCTCAGAACACAGCTTGCATTTTTACCATTTAAAGTGTCTGTCATTTAATTGTTCCAGACCAGCTCCAACACTCTGGGTATGCTCAGTCTGCAAAATCTTACCTTCTGTCATGCAAATATGTAACTGTTCAGAACTGTAATTACACTTTTAGGGATTTTTTTAATTGGTGGGGTTTTTTTTATTCTGAGCAATGTCAAATAGATTCATAAGTTTCACAGCTGAAAGCTTGCTGCCGCTAAAAGGAAATGAGAGGGGCTTTTCTCTTCCTCCTCCAAATTCCTTTGCATTGTCTCAGCTGCTCATACAACTAATGACTTTAGACTATAAGGCAATGTTTAAAATAGTTAAATCCAAAAAGTTGCCTTTCACTTGCAACTCTTTGACACAGCTGGTGTTATAGCCTCACTGTAAGAATAAATTGTGAAGTGTCTTTTCCCTCTGCTGGTTTGTTGGGGGTTTTCCCTCTTGCTGTAAGCTGCTAAATAGCTTTTTCTTGCTACATAGATCCAAGCTCATGTTCTGTGTTGTGTAGGGTGGCTGGTAGTAAAAGCTTCCTATAACACATGTGCACACATCCATGCAGGCCATGTCTAAGTGACTTTGGTTTTTTTAAATCTTGTTAATTTTTCCTAACAGGAGGCTAAACTTTTTGCAGAGACTTGTGCTGAGACTGTTGGCTTACTGAGTTTTAGTTGCTCTGCTCCTCATCTGTGTCCCAGCACTTGGCAACACTTGAAAACAGGATGGGCTAGTGTTGGAAATGACACAAGCAGTGACGTTCTCAGGAGTTGTACTTAAGACAGGCAGCATTCAGGGTTGGATTTGTTTTTCCCCCAGATGCTTCTTCCAGTGAGGGCACAGATAAACACGCATTTTTTTGTGTGTGCGTGTGCCAACTTTTTGCTGCAGAAGGAAGGATGCATAGCTTCATAAATCACCTAGGAATGAACAGTGCTTTACTTCCCTTTCCTGCTTATCCCTACAGGTTAGCTTGTCAGGAAAACAAGCCAAGTTATAGCAACAGGATGTGCACAGAGGAAAAGCTGTGTCAATGTAGAAAGTACATATAGAAGTTATCTGTAGTGACTTTGAATGTTTAAGTCCAGCAACAAATGTCAGTTTTGTCAGCAGAAATTCACATAAATATTTATGTGCCTTTCAAGAGGAACCATAATGAAACAAGGCTAGCCAAATTCCCATTCCTAGTCACGCAGACATGACTCCCATTTTCTCACTTACAAATAATATAACCCTGTGGGATTTTTACTAGTTCAAGTTAATTAAATTTCACTCAAAGCATGAAATTTGCAGGCAGTGCTCATTGCAGTAATTCTGCAAGTGTGTATTATTTAGTCAGATACAATAAAAAGTTCACTTTTGTTTTAATTCTTCATTTTATTTGTTGACAGTGTACATAATTCAATTATACACGCCATTCCAGTGCTCATTTTTTTTTTTTTAAAAAAAACAACTTGATGTAGCATTGTGAATGAATTTGTTCATAAGTTATATGCTGCAATTATTGATGGACTTAAAAATATGAGCTATGTTTTTGTCTTTTGAGAACATCTAGTCCCTTCTTAAATGACTTGTACAGACACTTTTGTAGTTTTTAGAGATAAGTTGAGACTTAAGTGCTGGCTAATATCTTGGAAACTTGTTTGTTCACATTCTTTGAATTCTGGTTATGGTATGAATTGTGAGAGAAGAAATCAGTTTACTGAAGTCTAATGAATGATGTGCAAATCTTTGTACTGCTCTAGTTTTGGATATATAAGCTGTATGTCTGCTTTATTCATGTACACATTCAGCATGGACTTTGTCAACTTTTATTGTGGCAATTATTGACATTAGGTCTGGAAAAAAAACCAGCTAGTATACTAGAGAAAAAGGGTGCTTGAAGAAGGTTCAGGGACTTGGAAAAATAGTTGTCTCTTGATGAAGTGCCTGTGCTGAATTGTGGAATCCAGCATAATCCAGTACTTGCATCAGAAATTTTATATCCATGTTCTTGCACCTCTCTGGGTGATATCCCCAGCTCCCGGATGTCCCAGCATTTCTTTCTAACTGGCTTGTGCTTGTAGGAATTTTGGGCAGCTAAAAATTCTTGTGGCCTCTCCTTCCAGCTTTCTGCCCTGGTCCCACGGCAGAGACCACCCTCTTGTACAGCGATGCCTCAGCCCTCTCCCTTGCAGTCAGGATTGAAGTGCAAATACATCTCCACCAGTGACTTAGCTCGCATAATCAGTGTACTAGGTTAAGGACATATATTTCACTCTGCTGTTGCTTATTCTCTGAGGAGAATAATCTCTGGCAGAAGCAGCAGGGGAGAGCAGTGTTTGCACATGCCTCGCTGGGGTAGGACCTGAGAAGTGCCATGGTGCAGTGGAGGAGGGCAAGCTCTGCTGGAGCACTGTACACTGGAATTGTGATTTTATTAAAAATGTACACTGGAGAACCTGTCTCCTGGTACTAAGACATAGGTAGGTTATTTTATGTTGCTGTTATCCAGACACTTGAGATTAATTCCATGGGGAAAAGAAGAGGGCATTTTCTCTATGAAGCACTGAGTTCAACAGATATTTAAGCACCAGAGTTGTTGTCCAAAATAAATAAATAAATGGATCCCTAGAGTTTTCATCTTGATGTGAAACTGCTGTCCAGAAGGAACAGAGTATCAGGCTGCCAGCTCTTCAGAGACTTTTTCCAGTTCCACTGTTGTTTCCACTCAGATTTCAGTCCTGTACTTGTGGCACTGTATCTGTCTCCTGGATATGGAGCACTCAATTAACAGAAGAAAGTAAAGTGACAAAAAAAGCACAGAAAGCAAAATCAATAATGTGGTGAGGCAAAAAGCAATATAAAGGAAGAATTTCTGTGGGGTTTTATACTATTATTATAGCAAACAAAAATGGATTGAAGGCAGGAAGGAAAAATAAGAGCAGCTTAAAGATTGTGTAATGCTGGAAGTAGCTTATGCGGTGAAATTGCAACCAGTGTTCCTAATAACATCCCATTTTTGTTTCATTTATAGCTTTGACTTTGAAAGGTTTGGTTGGAGTTCTTTGCCTAGAACTTGACTGACTTGTTTTTCAATGCAGAAAGCCGAATCTGTCTTTCTAGGAAGCTGGAGGAAAATTAATTAAAGAGCTTTTGAATTATACATCCATTAAAAATGACTCTGCTTTGAAAGCTAAATAAATAAATAAAACTGTCAGTGTTTGTCATCTCTTGAAAAAAAGAAATTGTTTCTCTTGTGTCTGTACAACAGAGAAACCCAATTACTGAACTCCAATGCTTTGGAATTTGGGCAGGAGAAGCTTTGATTATATCAACCTTGACTGTACACATATTAGTCTTTTCAGGTGTCATGTATGAGTTTAGAATAATGAATCAGCTGTTGTCCAATTCTGTCCAATCAGTTGTCCCATTCTGCTTTTTTTTTTTCTTTAGTGTCTATGCTAAGTCTGGAAGAAAATATGCAAAATCCAGTCTGCATCTTGCAAACCTTTAACATGATGGATTTGCCTTTTCAGGAGACAGACTTCATCCTTTTTAACTGAGTGTTATATTTCAATAAAAAGACATTCATGCAGGTGCCTTTCCTCCCTTCCTGACCTTTTTGTTTAATGGTGGTCTTTCCCTGAGGATAGGTGTTTTGTGTGGGTCTAAGGTTAGTAACATGTGCCAAAGAAGAGAAGAAGAATAGCTAATGCATGACCCAAAGAGGAAAATTTAAAAAAACAAAACCAGACTATACAGTATGTACCACAACTGACTCCTCTCTCATGCTGTGATAAAAGACAATGTGGCAGATATTTTTCTAAAACAAGAAATCTTCTCCAATCCAATGAAGAATAATAGCAGCAATTAAAGATTCTGTGTCCTAGTTGTTTTGGAAACAAAAAGATGGCCAGACAAAGCTGGCAGCACGTCATGCTGGCATGTGTGAATGTGAGTAGCGCTGCTGCCTTGGTGCTGTCCTTTGCTGAGATCCTGGCAGGGAAGTTTTTAGTACCTGGCAGGACTTGCATTAGGCATACCAATGCTTTTTCCTGCCAGGACAGCTTTGGATTTGACTTCTGACTAGGATACTTTTATTTGCCTATAATCTCTATCCCTCCTTCAGGCCCCAGAAGCATGTCCTGCTTGCCCAGTGCTGCTCAGGTGACAGGCAGGAGCTGCAGTGTGCTCTGCCCCTGGCAGCGCTGTGCAGGTGGAATACCTAGCTGGAGTGGCCTTCTGGAGAAATAACCCACCTGCTGGCCCAAGCGGGACAGGGACTTTTGTTTATGTGTCTGATCCTCTCTGCACTGATTCTGGGAGCAGTTAAAAATCTCAAAATGACAGTGCAGGAGGAACAGGCTGGAGCTGTTGTCCTGCAGGAGAATCTGGCAGCTGCTCAGGGACAGCCTAAGTTGACCTGGCTGTGCCTGGTCTGGGAATGTCCATCCTACCCTGGCTGGTCCTACAGTGATCTGATTCAGCAGTGTGAACAAGCAGTAAACTGTTGATTTGGCTGTTTGGTTTGGTTTTAAGTCAGTTTCCCCCTGGTCTTTCTATTCACAAAAGCTCACTGCAGGGTGGAATAAGCATAGGTAGACAAAGGTGGAGAGAAGGTGCCTGGGGAGTCAAGGAGAGAGGAGGGACTGCAAGGTTCATGGTATAAATTTGCCTTGCCATAATGCCCCGCTGTAGAAGCAGTTTAAGAGCCCTTGCAGCTTGCTTGAAGTGCAAATGAATCAATTCTTGCAAGCTTACTGCAGCAACCTCGGGTCAGGAAATTCCCTTGGTGTAAACAGATGAGTCTGTTGCAAGTCATGGTGAAGCTGAACTTAATTCACTGTGGGTCATTGTCAAATGTGGTATTTAAAACTTTTTTCTTGCAGGCTTTTTAAAGATTAGACAGTGTTTAATTGCATCTTGGCAGAGAAGCAGATCTAATACATTGAGCAACATATGTCTTGGACAGGTTGATGCTTCCTTTCAGGATAGCTGTCTTTGAAGTAGTAGCAGATGGAAGTCCTTCCACCTTTTCTAGGCACTGACTAAATTCAAGAAGAGCAAATAAACTGGCAGCATAGAAAAGCAATTCTTAAAAATAATTTACAGAGATCTGTATGGCTTTAACTTTATTTATTTAAGCTTTCACAGTGAGAAGCCTGGCTTTGGATTTATTGAAAACTTCTGAAGCTCAGCTGGAGAACCAAATATGATCAGGTCCTACTTACAAGATTTCCACTTTTCTGGCTGGCTTTTCTTAGCAACATCCAAATTAGTGAATAAATAAAACCCTTCAGACTGCCGATGACAACAAAAAATCTGTGATTCAGACCAAAACATCTTGATCATGAACTTGGCAGTGCTAACCTTGAAGAGCAGAAATGTAGACCATCAATCTGATATTTCAGTACTGTGAAGAGTTGCTTTGTAAAGGTCATTTTGATGCTGCCATCAGTTTTACTCAGTAAATTTCACCCTTCAATGAGACTAGATTTTATTTTTTGGATTTGAGATAAGAAAGGTTAGGTCTTGAACTGGGGGGCCAAGATAATGATGTTTGTGTCTAGGATAAAGATGCTGAAATATGTTCTCTGTGCTGAATTATCTGTCGAGCTCCTGTAACCTTGGTCTTTTAATCAGAACATTTTCAAAGTCTTTGGGATTGTCAAAGCATGTGGGTGTCTTTGTTTATTTGGTTTGGTTTTGGTTTTTGTCGTTTGGGGGTTTTGTTGTTTTCTTTTGTTTTTCAATTTATTATTACCGCTTTCTGAATTAATTTTTGATTGCTAGTTAGATGACTGCCTGAGAATGTCTGACTATAGCATGCCCATTCCTATTTTAAAATGCACTGTGTGAAGTAGGAAATACAAAAAGAAGTTTCTGGATTTATGTGTTTAGGCTTCAGCAGTGTCTCCTGTTTGTTTTGTTATAAATGCCAGTACTGAAAACTGTACTCACTGAAAAGTGAATTTCACTTTCTCAGCAGTGGAATGAAATAGTGTTTATTCTTTGGAGAAGACATCTATGAGAAAGGTACACTACAACCCTTGTTATAATATATTAGGAGTGTTCACTAAGATTTATGTGAAAACAAGTTTTTCCTGATGATTCTGAATTGGAATACTGGACTGCAAAATATTATGCATAATTCTAATATCAAATAGAATTTTAATGACTTAAATTAAAGCTACTAGTGCAAGAAGACTAAATGCCAAAGCAAAAATGTTTAAGCTGTTTTTTTTTAATATTCTGCATGGCAGTTACATTTGTACAATGTGTAATTGGTATGAAATGGTACTTTAGAAATGTAAACCTTGAGACAATTTCAAGACAGGCGTTCAGTGTAAAAGTCATTAGGTTTAATTTCACTTAACTGCAAATATAAAATTATCACACATTTGAGTAACCTAAACATACAATTTGTTGAAACTTCAATTTTCTGTTTGTTCTGCAAACTGGTGAATGAGGATGGGAATAGGATGTGGTTGGCAAAGCCATTCCATGTTGTCTGTACTTGTAGATCTTGGCAGCAGCACAGGTACCTCTGAAACAGCCTAATCCTGCCCTGGCACAGGTACCTGGTGGTGCCTAGGTGGTCATTTGCTCCTTCCTCGGAGTGTTGGTGCTCCTCTGAAGGTCTTTAAGGAAAAGTCTTACTGCATGGGAACCGTGCTGCAACTGTGATCCTGTTAAGATACCAATGCTCAGTAATTATTTGATATAGCTGTTAACAGGATATTCCTGTTAATGTGGTCACCCTGTAGGAGAAATGTGTTTGCAGTCATGTAACTGCACCTTAACTCCCAACCTGGGGGAATCCCAGTGGCTGCTGATGCAAGGAGGAGCAGCCCTGCTCACCTGCATTCCACTCTGCATCCGCTTCCTCTCTGCTGGTTGTTCAGCCGCATAATCCAGCCTACAAATTAACAAAAATTCAATTTGCTGAGCCGATTTTCTGCTCTTTTGTTGAAACATCCATTTAGGGAGCAAACATATGCAAATGTTGGAGGTAAATGCCAGGGGAGGTGAGAATGCTGAAAGGTGGACTTTTGTGATGGAGTGACAAACTGCATCCTGACCAGCATTATCTCCTGAAGCTAAATCTGAAAACTGAACAAAGGTGTAGCCATACATTACAGCTCTCAAAAAAACACTGCCAGTGTCAGAATTTTCTGCCACATGTTGACACCTCCTGAACTTTGCCAATTTGGCTGGTTTTGTAGCTGCATTAAAAATCAACTGTGTGAGGTGATGTGGCTTAAACAAAATAAATACAAAATACTCTCTGCTCTGTGTTTTTGACAGATCCACCCCAGGATTATTGTGTGTTTGCACCAGCAGTGGAATTGGTGCAGACAAGGGAACCATAACCAGTAGTGTGCTCTTTCCTTCTCATACCACAATGTCTCTGTGCTCAAGATGAACTATATTTAGATGAGTTTCTTGTGTACTGCAGAGTACACTTCAGGTGGAGTAAAATCAAAAGGGAAAAAAATCAATTTTCCTCTGTGAGGAAAATTGAATTCTTGAAGTGTAAAATTTTCTAATGGCATCACACAACCTTGTCTGACATGGCTGCAGTCTTTGGACCCCCACTAAAGAAAGAAATGATGGATGAGGAATGGTGCTTGTATGGACTGCAGCTGAGCTGACCACCCTCGCATGGAAAAGTCAGGGAGAGGAAGAGACTCTCACTCAACTGCTTTTAGTGGCAAGTTGTGGCCTTTTATCAATTGGAATTCTGGAATACTAGCAGCAGACCTACCAAAGCTAGATGAGTGAGTGAATGGCAGCAAACTGGTCAAAGGCACATGAGGGAGCACTAAAAGGAAAGTAGAGCATATTGGAGAATGTGTCTTAGAGGAGGAGATGATTGCCTAAAAATAAATATATGTAAATAAAAATTAATATATATGCATGTATGTATGCACATATACACACATTTCTTCTTTGAAAACTGTACTGTATTGTGATAGAAATTTTCTACAGAAAATATTTGGCTTTTCTGGTATCTCCTTGTGGTGGAGAAACCATGGATGATTTGTTTTGGGTCACATTTAATATCTTTGGTCGCTGGAGATAATGTGTTACTTTCAAATGTGAAATGTGTTACTTTTAAATGCTATGTGTGTTTTATTCCTCATTTCTAGATTATGTGTTCATTGCAGACTCTTTCCTTGCTAAACTAGTCTGTTGTATCATGGGAATCCTTAAGCAACATGGACAGATTCGGTGAAAGCAGATGTCAAAATATTAAAATTTCTCATGGGATAAAAACTCCTCATCCCACACAGACAGCATGTATAATCTATTGTTGGCACAGTCTCCCACACAATTCTTTCACCTGTCTTCCTCTTCATCAAGCTCTTAGTGACCAGAGACTGGCTTTAGAAAATACTGTAATCCAAAATGGCCTGGAACAGGCACATGGTTGGACTCTGGGGGGTGCCCACAAGGCTGTGTTGGGCTTGATCCTTGTGGGTCACTTCCAGCTCAGTATGTTGTGATTTGATACTTGTGTGCAGTGTGGGCATTTGGTGGGAGACAGTTGCTCCCCAAATCTGCAGACATTACTCCTGGTGTCCTGCACACCGCTGAAATTTACTGAAACAAATTCCCAAGTACTGGTGTCTGTGTTTTCTTCATTTCTATTGTATCCTTTTTATGGGAGCTGGAAGCATTTAGTCTTTTTATGTACTTTATCCCGTTAAGACAGCGTGGTGAAAAAGCACAGTGCAAACTTAGTTATTCATATGATGATAAAATTGATATGAGATCAGGCGGTCAATTGACAAGCATTAAACACAGGCTTTTTAATTCTAGAACACTCGAGTGCTTGGTTCCTTTTGTAATGTTAATGCATTGCGTGTGACATAGGAGGAGACTTTTGTGTATGTGCATGATCTCTTAGGCTTGTCTGGAGTGATGGAAATTGCTTACGGTGGCAGCAAGTGAACCTGGAGCCTTTGACATTAACAGCTTGGCAGACTGTCCACTGTCACTTGCATTGCCTCCAGCACCTTGAGGCTGCTCGTGGAGCTGTGGTGAGGGACACAGAGGAAGCTAGCCATGCTTCTGGGAATGCCTGCTTTCCAGATAACTGCAAAGTTGGGCTGGCACCTCGATATTGTGTGTAAAGATGGGCACAGCGCTGTGCAGTGCCTGGTCAGCGGGTACACAGGCATTTGTGACATAGGAATGTTTCCTTGTGTGATAGCCACAGACTAATGGAATGTGGCTACAAAGCACAGGGAGTATGTGGGTGGGTTGTGGAGGTGGTGTTTTGACCACTAGTCCAGACTGGTCTGTCTTATGCTTTCCTAAAGCAGAATAAATTTCTGTTTTCTGGTTTGTGTCAGCAAAGGATCACATAAATTGTGCGTGTGTGGATGTTCTGTCATAAAATCATAATTTAAAAAACACAGCAGCAAAATCAACAGCAAAGTCCTGTGTTCTCTGTTAATGCTTTTAACATTCTAACTTGTCATTTCCAAGTTAGAATGTACAATTGAATTATTTCTCAGCTTAGGAAAATTTTATTGTTTAAAAGAGAAAAAAAGGTGAAGTCCCAGACGATGCTATTGTCTTTAAGTGTTGGTATGGAAAAAGATTATGGGATGCCCTGCAGTCAGCAAATTCATTTTGATCTGGTTTGAGTGCTCCTCCCCTGACCAAAAGCACATAATGTGTGTGTGTGTTTCTGCATTACTATTGATCCTAATTTCTGGGCAGTGCCACTTAATGGCTTTTGCTCCTTGGGAGAGAGACAGGCCTGGGCTGACTTGCCCAGCCGTGCCAGTGTCATCTGTCCCTGAAACGTCCTCCACCCCAGCAGGCACCACTTCTCCCCAGAGCACCGCGCTGCTGGCATGAGCATTGCTCACCGCACTTGGTTTCTTCCTTGACACAGCTTCTTAATGAAACACCTGATGAGTCAGTGTTAACTAATCTCACTTGGGTGTATGGCTGTCACCTCCCTGGAGAAGTTCTGTCTGTGTCTTGAGAATGCGCTAAACCAAAGAGAGACAGTTTGCATTCAGCTGCAGTTTCTTTCTCCACATAATTTTAGAATTTGGTACCTGTAGAGATAGCAAATTGGAAGTAAAACTGGCACAAGCAGAAGGAAATGTACGTGTCTCTTACTCCCTCAGGCAGCACTTTTACATGAGAGGGACACTTTAGAGATGCATATTGAAATTTATTTCATCCTTCTGCCCCATTAAACAAGCAATTGGTTTTCAGCAGCAACTCACAGATGATTCTGAGTCAAAGCAGAATGATTAGCTGGAGGATAGCCAGCTTGGCCATTGTTTGCCCTGTCCTGTTTAATACTCAGAGTATAGTGATACACACATTAGAGACTTCAAGCCCCTCCCTTTGAGAGACAACACAGTAAATTAATCCCTTGAGAAATTGCTGAGATTCCAGCCTCCCTACCAACATTTTCATTTAACCATGTTGAATACTGCTAGCTGGAGTTGCTCAACTCAATGACTCACAGCCAAACACGGTAAAACATTATTTTTGCTTTTTTGCGTTTCCTATCTATAAATGGGTGGTTTGGAGTTCAGTTGGGTTGAATACACTGAGGTGAAACTTAATTCCTGTTATCTGATAGCACCTATTCTTCATTCAAACAAAGAATACGCTCTGCTTTCCCTCACAAAACTGGGTGATCTTTGCACGTACATATCAGCAACCCCAAAACTACAATGTCTTGAGGGCACTTGTGCCCATCCCTATTCTGACTATCTGAGTTTCGGGTGTTCTAACCTGACTAACCTGACTTTAGAAAGGCAAGGATGTTAAGGAGTGTCTCTTCAAACTCCAACAGGCCTAATCTCTTATGTCCCAGTATTTTCCATCCCAGATATTTTAAGGGAAAAATAGATGTACTTGAAAGCCCTTAATCATTGTCATGTTTCCTCTTTTGTTTTGTTGGTCAGGGAACCAAACATACTCTATTCTTATGTGTGCTGACAGGACTGAAGATAGAAAGATGGAGGAAAATGCTACTGATGTGTGCACTGTGCCTCTTAGCTAATTTAAACCACCATTTTCATCAATTTCCCTTAGTAAGAACAATTTAGAAAATATAACTGTTGCTATCTACAGGGAAGGGGGGAGTGAATCTGTAAATTGAAGTTCAAGGTTATTGGTGCTCTTATCTGTCTATAATATAGCTATATGTCTCTGAGCTGCTGAATATTTTTATTGCTGCTGGTTTAATAATTAATCTACCCTTTGGAAGCTGCAGGCTTTTTGCCTAGGATTAATGCACTCTTAACATCCCCATGTCTACTTCTACCACCTTGTCCTGAAAGATAAGTGGTACCACAAGAATCTGCTGCAGGGGGCTTGTTCCATCTTTGATCGTGTGTTCGTATGTCTTCATAGAAAGCATTTTTAATCCCTCTCTGCTGCCAGGTTCAGACACAAAATCTCCAGTGCTGTTCTACAAATCTCTTCTACATTAGCTTGGATGGCTGGTGCATTAGCAACTAGCAATGGTAAATAGCAGGTTTCTCTGAACTAGGCTGTGAAGGAAGGCGTCTGCATGACTGAAAGGGCTGTTGCACTTCTGTCTCCAGCTAGGAGAGGGGAAATGTGTGCCTTTAAACACAAATATTGCTGCCTATGGGATAAACTCCTTCCCCCATGTCAATGACTGCATCAGTTCAGGGCTTTTCAATGCTTTCTTGGGAGAGACCTTGCTTGGTGAGATGTTCTTCAGACCTGTCAGCAGGCACTGCAGTTTTTTGGTGCCTGTGTGCTTTTGTGGTTTTCGTCTCCTGTCTTGTTGGTGTAGAAAAGTGCTGAATTAGACGTATATTAGACGTATATAACGTCTGCCACAGTGAAAGCAGGGTGAAGCAGGATGCTCAGCTGCTCCCATTTACTTGTGAAGATTCCATTAAGTTTCCTGATGGAATTCTCTGAAATGAGGAGCTCTTGCTTTTGTCAAGGGGAGAATCAATACTGTGTGTCATGCTCACAGTCTGCCCCGTTCACCATTATGATTTCCATCAAATGTAAATGATGACTGTTGTGGATTGCATGTTGTGCATGCTCCACTGCGTCATTCAGGAGGAAGAATCTCCATCTGTGTGTTCAGTGTCATGATAGGAAAGATGGGATGAAGGAAAACATCTTTTATCCTTTAAGGTAAATTTGATGTATTTCTGATCCCCATGATAAAGGGAAGAAGAGAAGTGAGGCTGAGATGTGGGATAACAGAAGTGTGAAGAGCAACAGAGGCAACACACTCGTCTCAAGGTAGTTTTTGTACTTCTAACAAGGAAGTGTTTTGTTGAAGGCAATTGCCTTGGGGCAGCCAGTTATGCAAGCCCTCCTAACTACGAATAGAGGGATACCTCTGTGGGAGAGTGGATAAAGCAGAAGGAATGAAAATAAGAGCTGCTCAAGCTGCATCTGTGCACTGGGGAGAGGGAAGGACAAGGAAACTTAGGATAGAAAGAAACTAATAACAGGATTCTGACTCCATCATGTATTTCTGAAAGACTGAAAAGAGAGATGAAAATGTGGAGTCCTGATTTCTAATAAGAGTTGTTTTCCAGCTAGTACTAGTGGAGCTGCTTAGTGGCCAATAGATACCTTCCCTGTTGTGTTTGCATTTAATTTTTTCATACATGCAGAGCTTGAATTCTGAAGGTCTCTTCAGCACCTCCAATTTCATCTTAGCAGAATCTTCCTTGATGGGTGGTGGTTTTTTCCCTATTTGTAGCAGCAGCCCATGCAGTTAAGAGCACATGATGTTTACCTTCATGGCTGAAGCCATGGTTTTAACCCAGGTTTCCAGAGGGAAAAAGTTATGGTTTTCTGCCTCCTTGAACTGTTTTTAATTCAGTTAGGGCATTCTTCAGTCTCCAAATGACGTCGTACAGATTGTCTAGAAGTAATGGGACAGCATGGTTGTACTGCCCAGCCTCGCTGGTGGGCAAGTTTTCACTTAAACCAGGCCTGTGCTGCTTTGTTCCCTGTGGAGCTGATGTAAATACACACACAAGGAGCACTGCCTGCAGTTGATGGCTGGGAGGAACGCTGATACTATTTTTGAATCAGGAGTGCTTCTTTCCTCATTTTGATCAGTCTGCAGCAGAATATCTGCCTCTAATGCAAGGGTGCCGCATCAGTACAAAGTCATTGCCATTCCCATGGCAATCATGGAAATACAAGATTCTTAATTTTATTTTAACTGTGGTTGAGCACACAAATTTCTAGATTTGCAATGTTACACAATTTAGCTTGGTTGGTTGCTGTAGCAGTGACACTTTAAACCATCAGAAATATTGCTTTTCTGTTGTAAAGCCATATGGATTTTTCATTATAAACAGTGATTACTAATTTCATTCTCTGAAATTTAACTTTCTGTAAGGAATAGTTGTATAAAATGAGAACAAAGCTCTAATAGCTCACAGCTTAGTTGTGTTGGTGATGTGAGTTGGTTAGCACAGGCTCAAGTATTCTTTCTTCCCGGAGCTGAAGAGGATGATTTTGTGTTTGGATTAGACACAGCTTCTCTTAGGGAGCCAGTTCTGTGTACAGCATCCACAGAATCTCAAGAGGTTTGTTTTGAAACAACAAACTGTCTTTTTTATCCTGCCCTGGCTGTAGTCCATCTGCATAGGGATAATAAGGTGTCCCCTCTTGCTTCCCTTGGCATTAGAGACTTTATCCATTCTCCCTGTCTACTCCACATGTACCACACAACTTACTATTGTCTGTAATTAGTATTTGAGCTGTTCTCAGCTTATAACTATTTATTTGTCTTGGAAACTGGCCAGTGTTTTCCACGGGATTACTTCTCTTTGTTATAATTGTAATAGTCAGGATGGTTTAGGCAAAGCAATGCAACGGTTGGTTTTGGGGCACCAAAGGCTAATTGGGGTCTCACAAACCTTGGTTTGCAGCCCAGAACTGCACACTGCCCCATCCGTGGCAGATAGTAAGCTCTATCTCTTGCACATATGCGACTAATCTTTTGTCTTCCTGGAAAACATGAGGGTTTTACTTGCAGGGCTCAAACTGGTTTGTGATTACAGAACGTGCTGTAGGAGATGATTATACTAATTTTTGGTTAACTGACAGCGGAACAGAGCAAAGCTAGGTTTTGCTTGGTAGAAGGGCAAAGCTAGCATTGAAGGATTACCTTTAGTGGTCTGGAAATGCCCACTTTATGGACATGGGACAACATTTTCTCAGTAAGGGTGTGGGTCAACCTAATTAAGCAGTTCTCCTTGAACAATGTTTTTTTCTCAGGTCACTTCAGTGGTTGCTTCAATCAGGTTTCTCACTTGTATTGAAACTGTCCTAGAGCGCTGCAAGTGTAGGTGTCAAACTTTGTTTGACAAAGGCAATGATTTTGTTTATTTGAAGCCAAAGGAGTCCAAGAAGCCAAGTTAACTTAATTTGGGCTTCACCCATGAAGTTTCTGCTGGTTTGTTTTTGTTTGTTTTTTTTTTTTTTTTTACCCCATAGCAAAAGCTGGTGAAGTATAGAAAGAAGTCTCCTATAATTGACCTAATAATTGAATAAAATGAAACTGCTAATTGTCTGGGAGGATTGTTAGGTTGTCATCAATATTTTTCATCACATTTAGTCCCACAGACTTTCTTTTTTAAGAAGAGAAGAATTCAGGGTGGATGTCATTGCAGACTTCACTCGCTTTCTTCTTTTGTGTGTTTCTGCATAGATTTATTTGGGAAGGTTAGTGGCTGGGTGAAATTATCTGCCTTGACAATCAGTGGTCATGAGCAAGCAAAGGGTTATAATTTTATTATCCCACAAATGAGATTTGAAAGGTTTGCCTTATCTTTGCTTCCCATGCCCTCTGGAGAGGCAGGAAGAGATGCTGCTCTTTGGGTGGTGCCTGCTTGTTCCCTGCCCCCAGAGCAGTGGGAGATCTCTTAGGATGAGCACCCCAGAGCATGTGGTACTGTGAAGGCCCTTCTTTGTGTGTTGCAGCTTTTCAGCAATCCTGTTCAGGAGTGCAGAGAAAGGAGGAAAGTGCCATGCTTTGTGGGTATTTCACTCCAACCAAGCTGCAGGGGGGAGGAGGAGGAGGCAGCTCGATCCAGGTTGCCTGTTGTTCACCCTCATCTGGCTGCTTCCTCTGCTTTCCTACCCCCTCATGCCTCTCCCTAACTTCCTGGCAGTCATATTCCATGGCATGCTCTTTTCACCCCATTCCAGGCAACACAGCAGTAGCACAAGAGAGCCTTTGTTTAGCTGGAGTGCTGTATCTGAGTGCTGTGAAAAGCATTGTGGCAGCTGCCTATGTTTGGGACTGTGCTTGGGGATGTCTCCAAGGGAATCTGCATGGCCAGCACCCTCTGAGCTGAGCAGCAGAGCTGTAGGGAGCCTTTTGGGGTACAGGAAGGATGCTGTAATGTGAACTGCATGGAAACACACTGTCTGTGCTGTGGAAGTGTTTCTGCAGAGTAGCAAAGTGAGTCTAAGGATATCCATGAAATGGGAAAAACTTCTTTGACATCTGACCAGTGGTACAGAGGCCAGAGAGACCTGTGGTGGCAGCTGCATTGTCCACTTGCAGAAGGAATTCCAGTTCTTGGGGAACTTCTCAGGGCTACCAGCAGGGTGTTTTCCTTCCCTGCCCAGCTCCTTGGCCATGCTGTGCCCCAGAGCCAGCCCATGTCCGTATTATTGTGGCTCAGCATTCTGTACCAAAAGCCATCAAGCAGAGCTGTCCTGGGGAGGCCACTGGCACTACAAGAAGCCCTATTTTGAGTCAGCATGTTGATGCTGTACTGCAAGTGCATCTTGTGCAAAGGCTGTACTAATTATAAATTGGTCTTGGGAGCTGAGGATAAAAATATCTTTAGTCAGCCTGTCTCTGTAAACAACCTGTGATGCTATTTGGAAATGTGGTGTAGTTTTAATCTTGCAGGGAGTGTGTGAGTGTGTGTGTGTGTGTGAAGGACTTCAGCAGCCAAAGCGCAGAGCTTCCTTGTGGTCAGGCTGACAAATAAAGCAGTGAAGGATTTGTTTTGCATGCTAGAGATGGTAAAGTGAATATTCACAACATTCTTTTCCACACAGTTAGGGAAGAAATTCAAGTTTACCTCAGGATTGTAGGAGGAAGATGTTTATTATACCAAACATATGCTGTAATAGTACCTTCTTTTTTATAAATAAGAAAATGCCTTTGTAACACCTTCTCTTCTGGCCATATGAATTTGGGTAGACCCTCTCCTGTACATTGCAGGAGAGGATTTGCTTCTGTGGTGCAAGAAATCAGCTGGTTCACTGCTAAATCAAATGGTGGTGTCTACTGTCATCTGCAAGGTAAGTTTTCCTACTGGGAAGGGGGTGCCAGAGGTGAGAGGAAGAGCCGGGTGCCAGCTGCCAACAGCAGACACACAGAGAGCACACATGAATGGAAGTGACGCTGGATCTCCATAACAGGACCTGCCTGCACAGCTGGAAGCTGCTGCAAAGTGGTGGCGAGAGGAAGCCCCACAGACTCCTTTGGCTGTCTTGGGGCTGATCCTGACAGATCTGTCCCTTGGCTCCTAGTGGAGCTGAGTCCCCTGTGAGCACTTCCTGACCATGTTTCAGGCAAGCCTTCAAATGCACGCTGGGTGTTTGGGAAGATGAATTATGATAGCACGCCTTTCAGGGAGGTAAAAGCACTTTGCCTTTCCTTTGTTCTTCAGCTGCACTGTGACTCAAATCAGGATGGTGCAATGTTTCCCGTTTCCTTAGGGTAATGCATCTTGCTGTAGGTTCTGGGCTGCCCTGTGTTCTGCATTCTGCTTTTTACAGAACAGGGAAAATACAGGGAGAGGAGGGAGGAACAGATACAGTCCCTTTTGGGTGTCTTCCAGTTCTATACTTTGGAACCACATCGACAGGCTTGAAAAAAATGTCTGAATGTGAAAGGGCTTGCCATAGGAACTAAATTATTCATCAGAATATTAAAAGCAGAGTATGCAAAGATGTAAACTGAGCACACCCCAACGCAGGCTGTAATGAGCTAAAATTATAGTTGTGGTCTTGGGAAAAGACCACATTCTCAATTAGCTTGGTGCTGGCAGCTGCCTGTGTGCACACAGCACCTTCTGCCTAAGGATGATGCCAGGCGTTCGTCAACTTTGTACTTGTTTTCCAGCAGCTTAAATAAAATAGTATTTAGTCTGTATCAGCAATAGGTAACAGCACTGCCTGTTAATAGGGTGCCATAAATCTGGGACCTCTTTGCACCTGCTGTCTTATAACTCCTCCAGGTTTTCTCATTTGTTTTTCTCCTTGCTGTTTGCCCTGTAAATGTGTATATCAGGCTTTCCTGTAATGTCAGCCTCCTCTGTGTCCCCTTCTGCATCAGCTCTGTTTCCAGCTGCTAATTGTATATGCTTGAATCTGTCTCCATCAGTGTTTTAAAAATTGATGGCTTCCTCTTTTAGTTCACAGCCTCTCTCTTTTTGATCTTCGCTATTCAACAGCCTATTTTCTGACTCTATTTTAGGGGAGGTGACTGCCTTGCCTCTCTTGCTGGAGTGATTGGCATGCATCTTCTGCATTTCAGAGCAAAGGTGAATGATGTGTTGAGAGCTTTAGAATGACTGAGTGACAAGGTTTTTCTCCTGTTTATTTTGGTCTTTTTTAATGCTGTTGTGGAAAGGATGGGTTCAAGAACCAGGTCTTAGCAAGGTTTTTAAAATCCTGTTAAGTCTGTTTTCTCTGTTTATCACTAGTAGTGCTTCAGGCAATATATTTCTCCTCATGAACATGAAGTCTTGCCTTGATGCTTGCCTGATGACAAGCTCAGATGTTAGAGCAGTGTGATTTAATTCTGAGAAGTGCTAGGGCTTGAGTGGAAGTCAGTCTACATTCAGTGTAGTAGTTAATATGCTTGAAGCTGTAAGGGAACGTGTTTGCTAGG
The DNA here is from genome assembly GCF_048771995.1 of Taeniopygia guttata. Taxonomy (NCBI): domain Eukaryota; kingdom Metazoa; phylum Chordata; class Aves; order Passeriformes; family Estrildidae; genus Taeniopygia; species Taeniopygia guttata. The sequence continues at coordinate 62,421,644 of NC_133026.1, read as the reverse complement.
ATGGCAATGTTCTTCTGTGCCTTTCTCTGTTCACCCCTCCCCCTGACCCCACTTGTGTCTCTCTTTCTCTCCTATATTAATTAATCACTGTGTGGGTGGGCATTTGTAGAACCAAAAATGGAACAAACTAGAAATGACCCAGGAAACTTCTGCCATTGTGCATGTATATATAGCTCCTAGACAGCCACAACAAAGATACTGCTAATTATTTTCCAAGTAACTTTGACAGAGACGTGAATAGAAAAATGTATGTGAATATTTTTGGAAGATCATCTGAGCTTAAACTCTAAATTTAGAATTTGCTTGATCTGTTTTTAAAATATGTGCAAGAAGAAACTTTAACAGAAACTTTTAAAAATGAGAGGGAACTTTTCTCTGAGGAATGAAAATCAATTTCAGTTTTAAATGAAAGCCCAAACAATTTGGACAGGATTTATATTAGATATACTTGGGAAGATTGGGGGAAGTGTGAAAGAAGACTTTTCCTGATAAGTTGTTCTGTGTATACTTGGTACAAATATCTCATATGACGCAGGGCTCATCTGAAGCAATAACAGGAAAAGAAAGACATGCAGAGAGCTGTAAAATATGCTGATTCAGGGATAAGAAATTCTTGTTTGGAACATTCGGGTTGTGATAGTGTTTTAGGCTTCCTTCATATTTGATAAATTCATTTCTATTCAGTGATGCTTCTTGGCAGTATCTTGATTTCCACGCTGCAGGAGAGACTGATTCTCAACCAGAAAAATAACAGTGGTGGAGGGAGAGCAGGGAGGTGTAGGTAGGTGTACAAATAAAGTGTGAATGGCTTTCTGCAAAGAGAAAGATTATCATCCACAGCCTACAGTGGAAGCCACTGGTTTTTCTGTGTGTTACATGTAGCCTGGGAGACATTGCAGAGACTTCATGTGAAGCTGGGAAAGCAAGTGCACATTTCTTTCCCCAAAGTGATTGTCCCTACCTGCCTACCTCTTCTGAGAAATGTGCCTGGCTCTGTCAATAACTAAATAGTTACCTTTGTCATCTTGTGTTGCTGCAGCTCTGAAGTGCTCTGGTTCTGGTGGATGACCTTCTGTTTGTGTCCTTCAAACATCTTTCTGGTCGTTCTGCATTTTCATATCATCTTATGTCCTGGGACAATACTCTAGTTGTTTGCTCTAGCCCAGCCCACTTCTTGTATCTTTCAAGTCGCAGGAGGCTTCATTTACCTCTGTTCACCATCTGCTGAGTTCAGGCACTTCCTTATCTGATGTAGTTTTGGCTTCTTGTTCTCAGTTTGGGTTCCAGCTAATTTGGAAATGCTCTGGTTTTCTGTCTCATTTAGCTCTTCTGCACAGGAGTCCATTACCGTTCACGTGGCCCAAAGGAATGGGGTGAAAGAGAAGTGTCCGAATCCTCAGTGCTTGTGGCTACATCCAGCAGGGCCAAAGCCCTCCATGGATGTAGGGCTGTGACACTGTGGCTGAAGAGGTGTATTTTCTGCCAGGATCTAAATTGTTTATGTCCTCTTCCTCTTGTAGAAGGATAATGTTCTTGACTGTACTGTCACTCAGGTCTTTTTTTTTTAAGAGCGAATCAGCGAGATGTAGACCAAACTGTTGAAGTTTTGCTTAATTTTTACCTGTTCTTTGGGGTTATTCCACTCCTCCTTCAGGAAAAACCGTGATGAGCTTCTGAGGGAAGACTGTAATCTCAAACATAAAATCTTTCCTTAAGTTTATGGACTTTTTGTATGGACTGCTATTCAGAAAAGAAAACTTTTTTCTTTTTTTTTAATTTCTTTCAGTGTAACCTAGACTAGTAGTCCAAGATGACATGGGCAGGTTGATGATGGAATGGTTAATAGCTTTTATTCTTGTAACTTTAAAATGTGCGGTGTTATTACAGTAGAGTTAATGTGCTAGCCTGCAAGCAGTGATCTGATGGGGTGTGTGAAATCCCTCACTCCCTGCAGCTTGGGCACTCTTTGGCACGTATGAGAGCCATCTGAAGGAACTGGATGCAAACTGGCAGGTTGCTTCATGTAGACCCAAGGTACGCATAACCTGCACTTTCTTCATGCTCAGGATGAGATTCTCTGCCCACTGGAAGTTTTTTACATATGGGGAAGACAAGTAGCTCTGGATCAAAACTGAGAAGTATCAGCAAACTCTAAACTTCAAGTCTATTTACTTGCAAATGAGAAAGAAAAAACACTTTTAAAAAATCCCACCACAACCCAACCAAACAAAACGAAAACCTACAAAAAGCCCTCACAAACCCTACAAAAACACAGAAAAGCTTCCCAAACAGATATTCCCACTGCATGTGTGTTGGCTGTGTTTGCGGGTTTTTTTCCTTGTTGCTGCAATACATATTTGTCTCTGTTTATTTTCATACAGTTTGCCTTGTGAAAGACCAGCAAGTTGCATACTGAGCTTCTGCTATTTACCAGAATTTCCCATGTCTTTTTTTATTGTTATCATCATGCACCTCTGAGCAGGGAGGTGACACATCAGAATATGTGAAGTAAAAGTAACTGCAGTGAAATCAGATAATTGACAGTAAGGTGGGAGTGCAGGGAAGACAAATTGCTTGGCTGCCAGCTTGACAAAGCATGTTAGTTCACTGGAGTTTTCTTTTATATTATTTGTTCTTGATTTTGATTCCCTATTTGAGCTCTGTTTCCACCTGAAGCATTCATTATTTATGTAAGGCAGCACTGTTATTCCTTCAGGGTAAATGCTTATAGCTGCTTGTATCAGTAGAAGGACTGGGCTTGACAGGATTGATGCAGAAATACAGATATCTGACTGGATTTGTCTAGTGCTATAGGTTCTCCATACTCTTTTGGGCATTGTCACACCCAGCTTACTCCAAAGAACACTGCTTCTGCAGTGCGTTATTGTTAGGTGTTTACTCTAAACTGCTTCTCAGGTGCTGAAGTGAAATCCAGTTTATTAGTTTATCTGTACCACTAAACCTTTGGAAAGAATGGGGAGAATACTTTGTTTTGCTTTTGTTTTGCCCTGTGCCAGACAGAACTGATAGACTGTGACAATATTGAACAAACCCTGCAGAAGGCAGAGAACCCTTGCAGAAGTGGGGAGGAAAAAAGTGTTCTTCCTGGTGCTGTGTTTGCAGTGCTAAGAGTGTTGAGCAAACATGTTTGCAGAGATTCAGCAGTTTCCGACTAACAATATAAAGGGTTGGGATTTTTTTTCCAGGCACTAAGTACTGCATAACTGAAACTTTGTTAAATTGTTGAACCAATTTATATATCCCTCTCTAAAGCAAGGGCCAAGCTTTCTTGGTACAGGCAAACATTCAACACTTCTTTTTATTTAATCCAAACAATCTTTCCTGCTGTCAGCCAAATTGCCCATATAATTTCATATTCTGTGCTGCCAACACATCCTCCCTTCTCCATAGTACATATGATCTCATATTATGCATTACTGGAGATTTCTTCTGAAATATCAAACCAATTTGACCTGAAGGAAAAACAATTTTTTTTCTTTGCTAAATTGAAGCATTTTATACATTTTGTATATTAACTGTTTCTATACTCTTAAGATGAAATCTGCCAGTAGAAAACAATGTAAGGAGAAGAGTCATGAGCAGCTTACGGTACCTGCTAGGACTAGGTGGACATCAGAGCATAATACCCACCCTTGCTGCACCAAGGTTAAATTATGGATATTTTTAATGGGTTGGTAGCTAATTTTAGCAGCACAGATCTTCAATTGAACTTTTTCATGCGGTTCTTTCAGGCAAGTTTTGTGGCTTACTTAAGTTGGTGACAGAGTAAATTAGTATTAATCAGAATCAAGCCATTTTAAATGCTTCACAGGTCTCCATGTGCCAAGAAGGGCAGAACACTCAGTCCTGAAGGTGTGACAGCTCCCACAAAAGCAATTTTCCTCTAGCAGTATCCTTTCTCTGGCTTTGTAGTTTAAAAGTAGCAACTTCGTAGCTTGTCTTCTGTGGCTGCATCAGGTGGGGACTTGCCTTTTAAAGTAAATATCCTGAATGAAGTCTTGCTGTGTGGTTCTACCACAGACCACAATCTAAAGCAGTACTCCAAATATCACAACTTTGCCTTAAATTTTCTGTGCCTCTAGACCAAGGTCCTTATTGTTCCATTCAACTTAACTTTTTAAAAACTTGTTATTCTAAGAAAAATTAACTCATGTAGCCCATTAAGTCACAGAGTGTCCTCCTCCTTGCCTCACTACTTTCTCCTTTACCCTGTGTCTGCATCACTTTTGAGCCTGTTGACCAGATTCAGTCACACAAAATCAAGACAAAATCCTCAAGGTTTTTCCTCAGGGCAGAGGAAGGACCTGGCACTGTTCAGGCTTTGTTAGTGGCTCTGCTTACAGGTATCTTCTTTGCTCACCAGAAGCCATCCAGAGAGAAGAATAGGATTAGAGGGCCAGCACAGTTAGGAAGAGGATGCCTATCTTCTTCTAAGCCCTAGCTTGGAGTGGGAACTGGTCTTACAGGCAAGACAATGTGGGCTGCCCCAAGTACCACATGATGAATCATGGATACTTTCTGGGGATTTGGTTCAGCCTCCTTTATTTACAAGGATCTCTTCCAGCAACACACCACAAAGTTGGCACACAGCTCCTCGTCATTACCTTGGCCTTCTTTCTGAAGCCAGGCTTGACAATTGGGGAATTCAGAAGGAGAAATCAAAGAGGAGGTTCAACTGGAATCGGAGAGGTCAGCAGACCTACAGAGCAAGGTATATTGGCCCAGCTTTGTGTTTTGTTTCAGGGCAATACCATCCCATCAACTCCAACGCTGTTGACATTTGACACCTTCAGAGGGCTCTCAGCTTCATCTGGAAGGGCAGGAGGAGGCATTTGCATGTGCTTTAAAAGTAGCTAGCTAGATAGGTAAAAAGCTCATAAGACATTTAAGCTTTGCTCACCATTGCCAAGTTTCCACATGTTTAGAACATTGAGTGCTCCTATAAACAAGATCTCAGCCCACACCCTCCTCCTGTGTAGGTGGCCATTGAAGTTTCCCTTAGAACCCTGTACATGCCTGTATAAAAACCAAGGCAATGACTGACCTCATGACTCTCTGAACTAGACTCTAGTGATCAAGCCTTGTTATATGGCTGACAAGGCTGGAAAATGCTTGAGTGTCTCAGAGCTTCCTGGACAAAGTGCTGTGATGTGAAATATTTCCTGCTCCTGGAGCAGAGGAGTCCCCTAAGGCAGCAGAATAAAAGAAGTAGCACTGCCTGGAGATGAAAGGAAGTGGCCTCTCCTTTTGGGTTAAATAAGTAGGTGCAGAGCTCTGAGGCTGGTGGTTCTTCTGACTTGTTTCACAGGAGACTGAAACCCATGCTGGGCAGGGCTTGGGGTACCTGGCTCATATGAAGCCTTCTGGAGGTTTGGGGAGTGGGGCAGGTGGAGGTAACCTGCTGGTCAGGGGTGGCTGGTGCCTGTTGAAAAAATACATCCAAGCATGGCAGCTGAGTTGAGCCAGGGGCAGCACAGCAGTCACAGTGAGATGTCTCCATCCTCCAAGCAATGACCATTGTCTAACAGGAGTCCACATTTTTCCTGCCTGAGCAGGCTGTTTGTGAGGATATGTAATCTTTGCAATACCCCTTAAACAAGAGGATGAGAAGAATGAAGAATGTGTCATGATCATCAAACTGAGCTGAATTTATATGTCTGGCAGTTAAGACTCTGTGTTGGGAAATGGAATGGATCTGCTTAGGGATATATTTAAAGAGGCAGACTGTAGTGAACCCATATGCAAGTCAATTTAAATTTTATTTAGTATATTTAAATATATTTATCTAATCTCTTTGACAAAAGTATAATTTGCTTTATAAATGCATTTTACCTGTTAGCTTGGTTTTGTGTCATTTTATATGTGCTGTCAATTTTTCCCCCTGAGATATGAGCCTGTTTCTTTTTTTTTTTTTTTCCTTTAATGCACATTTGGAGCTTCACACAGAGTTGTTTCTGAGCATTGTCTTTCTTATATCTCCAAATATAAAAAGGCCAAAGGAGTAAAATAAACAGCCCTCCTCACTCCCCTCTCCAAACTCACTGAGGGAGAGCTTTTCTAGTGTTGAAAAATTTTAAGAAGTTGTTGTCTAGGTTTGAAAAGACAGGAGTCTGTGAAGGAAGGCAAAAGCCTCCTGTGAAATGGAAAAGGTAAACTCCCTCCCTCTGAATTGCCACAATTTAACAAAAGGCTCTCAGGCAAACATATGGGAATGGGAATAACAGTTCTTTACTAGGAAAAAACTAAACAAAAATAATAATAACAAAACAAATGTAATTAGTACAAACGAAACTAATGATGGAGTTAGAAACCTGACACCCTGAGGAGTCAGGGTGTTGGTAGTGGTCTAGTTAAAATGGTGGCTGCTCCTCCTGGAGTGGCAGATGAAATGCTGCTGAAGTGGTGATCTCTAGAAGGGTGTAGTTTTCTCTGAAGGTCTGGCAGAAGTTGGGCCTGGTCTTCCTCTGGGAATTCAGCAGAGAAGAAGCTGCTCCTCTGGGAATCCAGCGAAGTGGCTGCCAGTGTCTCAAAAAGTGCTGATTTTATGCAGGTAAGAATGCTGGGCTCCTCCCCTCTGGGTGGAGCATCTCACGATGGGATGATGTAACTTTACCGGTCATGCAGTGAGTCATTCAATAGTCCATTAACAGAAGATATCTCCCTGGAGGGAGACATTGTTCTTGGAAGAGATAAGAAAACTGCCCAACCTCCAACAGCTGGCAATAGAATACATGCCTATCTTACAAGCCAGGACAGTTGTAGCTATGGTTAGGCCTCCCCTTGCTGCCCCATAGCTGCACAGCTCATTGTCTCAACAAAACTCATCTCCATAAAATATAGTTACAGTGGCCTAGAATATTAAGGATGTAAGTTTATGATTCAGTAAATCTGGATTTAAGATGGCTTTTGTGGGATCGAAGACACCTTGCAACCATGTGGGCTTGATAGGTTTATTCAGGACCATTTCACTCCGACAAATCTCTTTTGCATGCACTAGAACATATGAACTCTGTTTTAATTTTTTTAATACCCCACAGAAGATGATTTTGATCCATTCTCATCTCTCTACCACTGTAACTCTACCTATCAGATATTGCTGTCCTGCCCTGGACAATATTGTTCAAGCCTGTCCAGCACCGAACTTGGCTGGTTTTTGTAAGAGAACCATGAGTGGTTGTGAATACTTGACTGTGATGTTGATGCTTTTTAATTTTATTTTTTTTTAAACTTAGTCCTAAGTTTTAAAAGACAAAGGCTTTGCCGGCTGTATGAAGCAAGGTCTAAAGCTTCACTTGATTGGTTTTTAACATGGCTGGTGACAGCCATCAACATCTGAGCCAGAAAACCTTCTTTTGTCTGTAATGAAAGGATAACCAAAGCAGTTTTAAAATGTAAAAATCTTGAATGCTCTGTGTGTCAGCCAGAATTCAAGAAGAAATTGGTGGGAAATGGAGGAAATGAAGTAGGCAGAGTGCTTCATGTAATACCCAAAATTGCAATGTCTGCTAGTCGGTGCACGAGGTGGTTCCTGTTCTTCAAAAATCTCAATTTTGCATCTTAAATTAGACAAGGTATTTAGTTTGCAGAAGGTCAGGGATTTGGCTATAGATTTTATATTTTTGCCTTCAGACAGCAAGGCTGACACTTTAAGGTAAGGTCAGAATTTCATTATTTAAGATGCTTTTTGAGAGGAAGTCGGTGGTCACTGGCTGGTAGTAATTCAAAAGTGTTGACTTGTAATTAAATATGGTTGTCACATTCATTTGTCACTATTCCTGGAGAACTGGGTGGGTGCATGCTGGATGTGTACATGTGCTCACTGAAGTAGTTGTAGGGCTCAGCTTACACTTGCTCAGATCCCTGCTTAATGGTTGTTTTCCCTTGTGTTCTTTGCCAAGATGAGCTTGGATGGAAAATGGAATTATAAAGCACTTCATTTAAAGACCAATTATTAATGAAACAAAAGCTCGTTCAAATTATCTTCTCTTTGAGCAAAATAGAAGTTTACCAAAATATGGTTTTGCTCTTTCAAGTTAACCTGTCATTAAACAAAGGAAGCATTGTGTTTTTTTGTTTCTGGTCATCACGTCCTTCAGAGTCGAGATAGAGTAGATAACACAGTGGATACAGGAGGGAAGAGAAGCATAAGCTTTCCATATCCTGAAACTTCCCAATTCCCATAGCTTGCTTTCAGTGGCACGTTCAGAAGCCCATAAAAATATGTTAATTTAAACAAACTTACATTTACAAACTGTGTTTTTGTCATTTGGGGAAAAGTTTAGCTGTCAGGAGCTGTGTTAGACCTTCTGCAAACTCTTGTTTCAGAGCATTGGTCTATAGCTTTTGCAAGCTCAGTGTCTGCCTTGATTGAAATCTTTGAGAAGCAAACCATTGTTTCCCTGAACAGTGTTTTGAATTAATATAGTTATGTTTTAGAATTGATTTAATTCATTGTAGGGGTGCTGTTTTTCAAATGTAGAATTAAAACGATTTTATTTAGAGATTCAAATAGAGCTGATATAATTCCAGCTTTAAAAGTGCGGAAAAGTGTGATTTGTATTTAAAGGGTTCCCACTTACTTCCTAAACCCCCATCCACCCCAGCAGCTCTTGCCTTTGCTTGTTAACCTTTTCTGAAAATAAGAGTCAGCCAGTTGTCATGCCTGAGCTATCTCCAGATGAAAAGCCACACACTTGAACAAGTTTTCTAGAAAGGAAGACTAGTCCTACATATTGCAGTGCAGTATTGGAGATAAAAAGTAAGTGGCAGGGGGGTATGTCTGGAAATAAAGTGTTTTTCTTGGGCTGTCTGGTATCTCTGCAGTGCACTTGTCAGCAGGTTAAAACTGAAGACTGTCATCAGCTGCTGCTTGTGTAAGAAGGAGCATCACTCGCCCCATCTCAGGATGCCTGGGTCACCTCAGGGTGTGTAAGAGCAACAAGAAAAATGTTATTCAATGTATTTGACTTTCTAAATTTACCTTTGTACTTTATCTGACTCCTTTGCTGTGCAGTAGTTCTTGGTTGGGGAAGGCCATTTGAGTGGTGCTTGCAGGGAGACTGGCACAAATCCTCTGTCAGGAGTTTGGGAATGAGAAAGGTCAGTGTTTATCTGAGTGAATGGGTATGTACCCAGTGGGGAAAGGAGAAGCAGTGATGTAAGAAAAAATTATAAGGATATTTTATTTTATGCATTGAATTTCTCTGGGGAAAAAAGCCCAAGTGGTCTCAGTCTTAAGTGTTGTTCCCATTCTTTAATTGTTCCTGTTAGCTGTTAACTGTTGATTTTAATTTTTTTGCTTTAATTTTTCTTTTGAAATGTCTGAATGAAATTGTCATGTCAAAGGTCACCAGCTTACTTCAGCGCACTTTAGATTTCAGCAAGCTTTAGACACAACTTAAAAGCATCTCTGTCAAAGTCGACCTTGAAGATGCAATAGAATAGAAAGCGTTCTCAGGTGCTGGAAACAATTTAGCCGTAGCTAAAAAAAAAATTGGTACAAAAGGTGGCAAAGGTGGTAAACCAGAAGCAAGGAATGTCTCGGGTGTATAGTATTTGGCTGTGGGAAGGGGTTGGGTGCCAGGCTGCTTGGGGTTTAGTTCTTTTGGATGAGAGAACCAGGATCTTTGAAAAATTATGCTTCCCTTTGCTCACTCCATATCTCTCATCAGTGCACAGGCCTGGTTTTGAAAATAAGCAGGACTGCACCAATCAAATAGGCAAATTTCATTTGCTAGTATCTCCAAGGAAGAAAAATGTCTTAATTCCTTCACATCACCACTTGTGCTCCTTGATTTCCCATTCAGAATACATCCTCCATCTTTTTCCTGAGAAAGAAATTACTGTTCTCCAAATTCTCACTTCTTCAGTCACTTGTATTTGTGTGCTTATGATATGCAAGGGAGGAAGATCTTATTCTTTCAAAGAGCTATCCCAGAAGAGACTCTGGCCTCTCTCAAAGAGGCATCTGGTGGTGCCTGCTGAAGCATTTGCAGTGCATGCAATGGCAAGGCTAGATTTGGGAAAAAACTCCATCAGACATCTAACACAGAAGCAAATAGGAAGAGGGAAAGAGGGCAGAACAGGCTGCTTGTTTTGGGGGGATTATTTATTAAGACTCAGATCTATGCCTTTGGATTAGGAGCAGATTTGGCCCACGACACTAAGTCTATAACACCACAGATTGGTATGCCTTTGTTTTCTAGTATAAGATACAGGAATCTGCTGTGTTGCCAGCATTGTAAATGTACTAAGAAGTTATTTCTCTATTGCCTCTATTTCATTCCAAAGATGTTAAGCCCCTTAGTGTTCCAGGCTGTTATGTTCACTCCAACAGACATTTGCATTTGGAGCTCGTACAGCGCTTTGTAGTCAGCTTCCCATGGGGAATGCAGTCACAGAGAACTTAATTTTTTCAGCCGTGGCTTTGCTTTTTTCTAATCCTATATAAAGTGCATTAGACCTTGGGCTTTGGATCTTCATACCCTTCAGTGTGTAACATATTATAGGGATCAGTTAGTTCAAGGAGTAGTATGTGTGGGAAATGCTGGTACTATTATAATTTTGTGATTTATTTTATTAAGTGCTTCATCTAAAAATCTATAGCACTTGCAGACATCATCAATTATCTTAAAGCATTATGGAAACGAGTCTTACCCACCCCATCTCATCTACATTTGCATGTGTATTTGGGAATTCAGTGCTTTGGTTTCTCACCTGACAAGGAATGTGGTGAGGATCATATTTCATGAACATAAGTGTCTCCTGTGCTGTGCCTGTGGTGCTTTGGTGACAAACATCATTCCCCATGGCTGCACAACCAGCAGTCGTTCTGACATAACAGCTTGCTGTTGAGACAGTAGTGACATGTGGTGTGGCAGGGTTAGCCCCAAATTTGAGCTTTGGTTTTCCTCTTTATATTTAGAGTAGGTGCCTCTGGTTGCTGCCGTCCCTGCTCCCACTCTTGCAATGTGCTCTGTTCCCCACATGGCCTCCTCCATCACCATGGTGTCAAAGCAGCCCCAAGATCTGGGGCAGGGATGAGAGCCCTGTGTGGGCTGGAATCTGTGCAAATACCCAAAAACTCCTGTGCTAGAGGATTGCTGCTCATTGCACCATGGCCATACATGGCTTCTTCCAGGCAACCTGTGGCCAGATCTAGTGTGCACAATGTGTTGTTCTCATATATATGCATTTGCAGAAAGATCTGCCACCCCCTTGCTGGAGACTGCCCACTCCAGCTCTTACTTACCACTGCTTAAAGCGTGCAGTAGTTTTTTGTTTGTTTTTATTAAGAAAAGACAGCAATAAAACCAACTAAACAAAAATCCCTCTTTAATACCAAAACAATCTTCTGTTCTCACTGCAAAAAAAAAAAAAAATTGAAAGAGGGGAGAAGTTCACTTATATGGGAGAACTGTAGTCCATTTTCCAGTAAAAGGGATCAAATAGTCTGAGTGTCCCTGTAGCAAACAGCACCATGTTAATTGTACCCCAGAGAATTTTGCAGTTAGCTGTTTTCAGACATGTTTTTAATTAATACAATATCTTAGTTTTGTTGGATTCAGAATGAAATCATGTCTCAAATATTGCCTGTTGCTCTCAACTTCTACCCATCTGAACTTTAGAAAACTTGCTTAAGCTGTTGTGGGCCCGACTTGTGAATCTTTAGGAGACTGGATATTTTCAATTACCTAGTTTTTGGAGAGTGCAATATAAGTCAGCTGCATTCTGATGCTTACTGATACTGAAGCTTGTGTAGTTGCCCCTTCTTCTGAAGCGTTATAAATTGTTTCCAAAATCCATGGGCTAGTTGTAGTTGTCCTACTTGAGTCAAAAAAGTCAGGACATGAAGATGAAATATTTTTCCCTCAGCCCACCACCTTTCTGGCAAGTTGTGAAAAAGAAACCCAGACTGCTTCATAGAGAAGGTTTTTTACATTCATACCTAGGTAAATTCACCATCTTATTACGGATAATGGGGTTTTTTCTTTATTTTCTTTTTTCTTTTTTTCACTCTTTTTTTGGTGGTTTTTGTTTGTTTGTTTGTTTGTTTTGGTTTGGGGTTTTTTGTTGTTGTTGTTGTTTTTGGGGGGGTTTTTTTGCTGGTTTTTAATTTGCTGCCTTTCTGAGCTGGAAAGAAACTATTGCAGTGGATTTGTACAAAGCTGCTCTACCCTGTCCTAGGAGCTGGCAAAAAGACTGATGCATATTTTGAGAGTCAGCAGTTTTTGTGTTAGGCTCCTTTGGTGATACAAGGTAGGTAGTGGAAGTGTGGATAAATATTGACTGCATATGCTGCAGCACATAGTCATTAAGTGGTTTATGTGTGAAACCATGGAAGGAAGGGGTTGGAACAGAGACACTTTCTCCTGTTTGATGTGAAATACCTGGTGGTGAGAGATATAATCAGGAGAAATGTGTTCTTAGGGTAGCTGGATATACACTGTACTCTTGTTTTAATTGAGCCTTGTCTGTTGCACTTGGTGATACTTGCAGTGGTACAAATATCTGTTTGGCTCTTTTAACATTCAGCATGTTTTGTTGAAGCAGAATTAGTGTGGTCAGTGACTAAGTGGAAGCATAACTGAGGCATTGGGTCCAGGTCCTTGCTTCACAGGCTGCAGGAGTGGTTTTAATGTAAGACTCCTTCTGGGCATAGTTTCATTTGCTGAAAATGTTTGCAGATGCTGTGATCTGGGTCTTTCAATATCAAAAATCTTGCCCAAAGTTATTTTTATGGAGCTCATCCTGATGTTAGCCAGTTAGGTGTCTTGTTGCCTCATGTTTTGTTTTTGTCATTAAAAAAAAATATATTCGGATATCTTTATAATTACAAATTCCTATCTGTCTCTGAAATAAATTGTGCCTCTTTGAATGTTTCTAGAAGATTAGTGAATAATTGACTGCTGAGTAAAAGGCAATTGAATCTGGTGTGATGTATGAAAATTAATATTTAGGCTTAGAGCTTTAAATGTGATATAAATATTTTTAATATTTAGACAAGAAGATGTCCTTATTAGCAACAATTTCAAACATTTTTATTTATTTTGCGTGCCTCTCAATGAATTCAGTTTCCCAAAAAATGAAACTTAGTTTGTGTATTTACGACCTGTACTTGAATGCAAGGATATTTGTTACATTATTTGTGATTAGGTGAGGGAGGGCAAGTCTGGGTTTGGGGGTTTTTTTTACTTCCTCCTTAGCATTTTTTCCCTCTTTGTTATGCTTGTGCAGGCATTTGTTCAAATTGAAAAGTCAGCTCTGAGTCTTTGTACCTTCTAGGAAGGAAGAGCGTGCAATGATTTTTAAAATAGAAAATATTTTACATCTGTTGCTTTTATAGTTTGTTTTATATGTTAGCTACTGATAAGCCAGTAATAAATCAGTGCAAGCCCTGCACGCCTACACTTTTCCTTCTTTGAACACAGCTTGGATATTTTTTGCTCCCTGCTCTCCTCTGTGTGGTGAACTGCACAGGGAGTTTTCCTGTGTTGCAGAAGGATTTGGAAATGAAGTTGCTGCCACGCTTCAGATCTTAATCTTCCTTGCTGTTTGCAGATGATACTTTGCCAGTCAGCTGGGTCAATATTAAACCAAGCTATGCTGCCTAAAACCCATCGGTGCCTCCAATTTCTCATATCTGGAGTTCCAAAATTTGCTATAAATTGAGTTCCCTTAAAGAGAGCAAGACCACAAGTGACAAGGCTCAGCCATCTCCAGCCTGCCAGTGAACTGCGCTGCCAGCCTGGGGCAAGGCAGGGGCCGATCATTTGCTTTGTTCCATTTTTGTTTATCAGTGTTTGCCTTCTCCTTTTAGGGGCTTGCATACCGCTTTCTGCCAGTCATGAGTGAATATATTAATGTGGTTAAGTTCTCCCTGGGTGGTGGTGGTATTGTTGCTATTATAGTGATGTGTTGTCCTCAATGCTACACCCCCTAAAAATTTAGTATTTTCTTTCTGCTTTGATTTTTGTTTAAGTGATTATGCAGAAACGTTGCTGGTGATACCAGACAGCAATGGAGATTGCTGACAGCCTGACAGTAAACTAGCTCAGAAATTCTGTCTTTCAACTCCTCAGCCCTTCTGTATCCATTTGTTTCTTTTTCAAAGGTGGTCTGCCTTTTAGTTGACTTTATTTTAATCAAATGCATGTGCGTACAAGGCTGTGATGTGGATGTGTTATTTATAGCCCCATAGCAGTCAGGTGCAAAGTGATCTGAGCAACAGCTCCTGGTCAGGTTAAAAGAAAAACCTCCCCAGGGTGAAGGTTATGCAAATAACTTAACTCTATGTATACAAAGATGCGGTAGTGTGATGTCTGGATTTTGGGGTGAGGGAAATTCATTAGTGGTAGTGAAACTGTTGGAGGGTGGTTGTGTGTTGTTGGAGTAGTCATCCTCTGTATTTACTGGCACTTTACCCTCTGGCAGTGAATGCTGGAAAATACAAGCAGGGAGGTGAGGGCAGGGGAGTGAGCTCTGCTGTGTGACAGCACATCCTGGTGCCCTGGGAGCTGACAGTCTCTAGCTGCAGAGTGAAACAGAGAGCAAAAGCTAATTAGCTGCTTTGCAATTCTTTTCTTCATGAAAAGGTGATTTTTTTATTTCACCACCAGTGCACTGGTTCTGTGCAATGGGTGCAAGAGGCAGAGTGAGCAAAATAACAGGACCCATCCCTACTTGCTGCTCTGGGATAAGGTGGCACCTGTGCCCTCTCCCAGCACTGTGCTGAGATTGGATACAAAGCTGGGCAGGTTCTGTGTGCCTTGGGCTGCTCCCACATTTGTGATTTCTGATGCAGGTATCTGGCACCTCACTCATCTGGAGCAAGTCAGGGTGTTATGTCACCCAGCCTTTGTGAATGCCTGACATTTCCTCTCCTTTGGGCAAGACCTGGAAAGGAAGTTGGTTTATTTAGAAAAGGTTTTTTTTTTGTTTACTTATGTCTATTCATACTTTTGGTAGAAAAGATATTCGTGCTTCCGTGTGAAACATCTGGCTAAATTATAAATGTGAGGAAGTGGCTGAAGAAATGGCTTAATTGAATTGTTATTTATTTGTTAATTTTATAGTTCTGATTTCTAAACTCTATTTCATTGTGGCATAGCCCAATATAGCCTCATATTGCTGTTAAAATAAGCAAATAGTGATAATAACAGAAGGCTCCATTATTAAAACCCTGAGCTTAAATCTGGTGTTCTGCATTGAGGCAGGCAACGCTGAAGGCATGTGGATCCCAGTGCAAAGCCCTCAGGAGCCACCTGGAGCAGACCAAGTGCTCAATGGTTCCAGCCTGAATTCCAAGTTTTCCAGTTCCTCTGACTGTGGCCCTCTTTTTAGATGAGAAAACAGTAATTAAACCTTCCCTGTGTTTAGGAATGTCATGCAAGTGTACAGGGATGTGTAAAGAGACCTTCTTACTGTCCAGTGCTTGACAGCCTTGTGCAGCAGCTTTCTCTAAGGGTCTGGAGAAATTCTAATTTTGATTAGAAACATCACTCAGCAAGATAGGAGAGCAGTTTTTGTCTTCTCCGCTTCTGTGAAATTAATGTTCACTTACGTTTGTATATGTTTATTTTTTCAAATTACATGTTCGACTTTGTTTCAGCAAAAGCAGATCTTTAAGATTTAGTTATGCTTACTTCCCATGTAACCCAGAATACCTTTTGGATATAGTTCTTTAGCTGCTAGCTTGGTAAAATCGGGATATAATCTACAAGTTGGTTTTCCTAATTGGACTGTGCAACTTGTTAGAAAGGTTGTAGCCTGAAATCAGTTCCTCCTTCTTCCCACAAGTATTGGAGAAAGTAGTTTGTAAGTTTGTGGTGTGAATGGTCTGGCAAAGGGCTCTGCCCTCCTTTCCTGAGGATGCTTTGCCCTTGAGCCATTTGCCTGGTGCTGCTCTGGAGTCCTGGAGAGTGTTTCCTGTTCTATTGGATGTGTGGTTACATGATCTGGGAAATATTCAAGCCCCTAAGATATGCCTGTGTTGTTTCTGCCAGGAGGAGCACATACCCACAGTGTGCTCAGGTTTGCTGTGTGCCTGCAGGTAAAGGGACCTGCCCTGGGAGGCGGTGGTGTCTGAACCCTGCATGGGGTTGCTGAGCATCCGCTGTCACACCAGGAAAGGCAGGATCAGCCACAAAGGCTTTTTCCCTCCCATCTCTCAGCATTTTTCTCATGGATAGGAATTTTTATGTGGAAAATTCTTATGTGGAATTCTCCACGTTCCTTTATGTGGTTGAATACAGTTAGAAAGCAAACTGGTGTTTGAGTTGAAAATTGTATCTCATCTCCTGTACTTTTCCACTTCAGTCCTTTTATTATTCCTTTGATGGCTCTGCAAGAAGATACAAACGAAAATTTAGAAACAGTAACTGAATTATTTCTGTTGTGTCAAGCAATGGAATGATTTATTCAAAGCTGAATGTGGGAAGAAAATCTGATATGGTAAGCCAGGGGCACTCCTTCTGTTAGTTGTCGCTCTCCCCTCCCATGACCATAACCTTCTTTCTTTCAGTTTTCTCTTGCTACAAAAGGGTGGTAAATATAGGAGGTTTTTTTGAAGTACTCGAAAATGTTCTCTTAGCAGGGATGATCTAACACCACACACGATGCAACCCTTGCATAGAAAACAGCACGTAAGATTCATGTTGCCATTTATGTACTATAAGCAATCAAAATATTGATGCACAAATAAAAATAATGGAAAAACTGCTTGCAGCGTGCATTTGTTTTCAAAGTCAGTAGCACAACTCACTGCAGAGAGAATCTCCCTAAGATCCTCTGACCTTAAGAGTACAGCTTGACTGTCCTTAGGCAAGGTGGAGTCTATGCCAGGCTCTGCTGGGTGGTCTCCTAGACAGCATTACCCCTGTGCACAGTTCTTATCTTTGGCTTTGTACCACCGCAGGTACAGCACAGCCAAAGAGCTTGCATTTGAAACAGAAAATCACATAGAGAATTAGCTAGGTGCTGCTTAGAGAAGGTTAAGAGTCATTCATTTCTCAAGGTGTGGGTATGGACATATATCTTCACAATTTTAGCCGTAGCTGTGATGTGTACAAAGTCTACTGCTGTTGCAATTGAAACAAGTGAAATCCGCTTTCATGAATTGCAGCCTGGATTCTTTCCAAGGAGCTTGGTTTCCTTTTAATGTTGGGCTATTAATTAGCTCAGCATTCATTCTAGTTTTATTTGGAACAACTCAGCAAGTGTTGCCATATTTGAACTCTTCTGTAAGTGGCAGGAGTTTTCTTGAAAGAGATCTTTCACCACAGAAAAGCGAACATACCCAGGGGAGGATGGCTTCTACTCAGGAAGATCCATCTATTCCCAGCCTACTTGCCAGCCTCCATGGAAGGAAGATGTGAAGAAACATTGTCTTTCTCTTTTCCGAAGTTATGGCAAAGCAACAGGAGGCTTTCCATCCATTCAGCAAAAACATTTATTTCTTATCCCAGTTTTAACAGGATATATTACTATTTGAAATTGATGAAGCTATATATTCATCTTGGCTGTGAGAAACTCTCGAATAAGCTCACACATTTTTCAGGGTTGATTCTGGATAAGCTTTGAATCCCAGTGGATGTTTCTGGGTGGTCTGGTTTGCTATTGCACAGACATCGTTAGCACAGCAGTTTACATGCAAATATGAGATGCTGGAGGCATTTTAATGCCAATTCCCTTTTTATTGTTCTTCACTGTCTAATCAGGTTTTTACCAAATCAAAGAATTCTGGTACTTAACAGGAAAAAAGTTTTCACAAAAGCTTTTGTCTGGTATTTTTAAAGATAGCAAGGAAGAAAATTAAGGGATATTTAAGCTTTGGCAATTCTGAGGTCATTTTATGCTGTTTGTGACAACAGCACAGTGAGGGATGTGCTCACCTCTGTGTGTGTGCACCTGCTGAGTTCCCCTTGGCTAGAAGAGATGTGCTTGCAGAGGGCTGGAAAGGGAATGCTCTTTCCCTCACAAGTTTTGTGCACTGTCACAGAGCCCATTAGATCTCACTCTTCATTGCAGAACTGCCCACAAACCAGCCATGAGCAGACCCCGCCGTACAGAGCACTCCGTGTGCGCAGAGTGGTGGAAAGAGTTCTCTACAGCACAGAGATAATGCATTTAATATAAGGAGTAAAAGCCTGTAACCAGATACTGGATACTTGATTTTGAATTAAAAACAGAATTTTCATTGCTTCAGGAATCAGGTTTTCTCCCAAGGCTGGATGTCATATCTTTTTCACTTTAAAATCAAATGACCAAAAGAAATCTTCAGTGGTCTTTCCCCCTTTTTCCCTAGAATATATTTTTTATTTCCTTATGGGAATGTTACTTGGAAGATAAAAGCTCATTGGGAAATGGAAGAGGAAAAACAGTGTCTGTACTGCTTCTGACTGTGCACCATCTACTATTGTATCAGGAGAAGTTTTCTCACCATCTATGCATTACCATAGTCTCATTTTTCCTTTTGTATCCTTATGGGCTTAAAATTAGAGGAGATCTGACCGGGGGCTGTCCTGCCTGTTCTTATTCAGGCACAGTGGTTGTGTGCAGTGTTTGGCATGGTTCTCTCCTGTTGGGTGGGTGTCCCAATTCTGTCTGCCTGCCTGTGCCTTCCACAGACTTGTGTCAGGGTTAATGCTGAACCCTGGAGACAGAGAATTATTAATGCAAAAGTCACCCCTTAGTCTGAATGGCACCTCCTTCTCCAGTGAATGCATGTGTTGCTTAAAGCACCCAAAATACAGCATCTCATTGGCTCTGCATCCCTGCAGCTCCCCTTTCTCAGTGTTCATAAAATATCTATCCAGAGTGCGTGGCATAAATCTTTAAAAATGAGGCTGCCCTGGGGGCCAAGTGTGTTGACAGCCTTTCACAAAGAGGCTCACTAATTGCTTTTGATTATATCGCCTGCACTTCTGCTGGCCCTCGCTGTGCGCTGTCAGCCAGCGCTGCCGTGTTCCAGGCTCTCTCCAACTGGGGATGCCACCTGAGCAATTCAGCTCCTCTGAGATGGGGTGGGTTATTCAGGACATCACCCTAGTTTCTACTGATTGCTTCTGACATCACAGGGGGATCAGGGGAGGAGAAGGAACTAGGGGCTTTTGCCTTTACAGTTATATGGGTGTGTATATATACACGTATCCATAAATAGGTGTGTAAGTTTCTATATATGCACATGTGTATGGGGTTACAATTGTATTTATGAGAGTTTAATAAACAGCACCCGATGTTTGCTTAAACTCTGTATGTAGTCCCATTCAGGGCTTGTTATGAAGTTGACACAAGTGAAAGGAGCAAGGTCCTTTCCGGGGGTTGTGCCTCTGGATGTGAGGTGCTTCAGACAAGCTGTCTCACTTTGATCTGAGGGAGGGGGTGCAGGGTAGGCAAAACCTTATTATGACCTAAAAAGTACCAAGTACATTTCTTGATCCTCCACTTAGTTTTCTTCCATTCTTGCCCTTTCTGTTTGATAAGCTAGGCTGCAACCAACTCATGTCTCCCATTGTCAAATTCTTGTTAGCAGTATGCAGTTCTGCTGACAGTGTGCTCAAATCCAGGGCTCAGTGCATCTATTCACTCATCCAGCAGCATGATGGTAATGGTGAAAAAATCCTCCTTGGAGGAGCACCTCATGTGGGATCGGTGCTTGCAGAGAGGGGCTGCCCTGCTGTCTCAGTGAGCTGGGAAGCGTTTAATAAACTTGAAACAAGGTGTTATGCTGTTATGTCTTTGTTCCTGCTTCTTTGAGGACCATCATCCATCTGCAGGTTGCAAACTGAGCTTTTGAAACAGCTGCTGTTGGAATATTGTTTGCCAGTTGATAAATTAGGAGAAGTGCAGATTTCCAGCTATTGAATTTCTTCCCTGTTCTTATTTTAAGTACCTACAATATTGTTAAAAATTCACTAACAAATACAGATGCAGATCCCTTTCAACTAAAACATCAAAGCAAATGAGCTCCTCTGATACATCTCACATCAGTTTTTGTTTCAGCTCCTCTCATATGCACTCCTGTCTAAAAGATGTCAATAATGATTTAGATCCTGCTAAGAGAAAAGGCACCAGCTGTTGTGAACAGCAGAGGTGTTAGGTTTACAAAGCATTGCTGTGACCAACTGTGCATTTCCTTTAGAGAAAGACGCCTTTTTGGAGCAAGAAAGAGTCCCATATATTTCTGTGCAATCTCAGTTTTTTTGCAGAAATAATCAAATATCTATATGGGTTTGGAGAGTATCTTAAGAGGAGTAGGAAATTTTAGACTGGAGGTGGGAGAGATTTTTTTTCTTATAGATGGTAGTTAACATACATAAAAACATATGTCATGGTAAAGCTTTTAAATCACTTTTTAATTGCATTTAAATTAAGCCATCTTTATACTGAAATTAGCGTGTTCTGTATGTACCCATTTCTCATGCTCTTTGTCACTGCTGTTTAGGTTTCCAGGGGCTTTCTCCTTGTGTTGTTTCAGAATGCTGTTACTCACATCCAGGAACTGTCACCAAAAGTCAGTGTTGGCTGGGAGCTGCAGAGATGCTGCTGCTGCTTTCCTCTGGAAGTAGGATAGATGGCAACTGCGGCACCTCAAATGTGATTTAACGTTTCTTTGGGTTTATTGCTTTGTATATGGCAGGCAGCATGGTGTATTAAAGGTTTCTTATGCAGTCAGCCATCTGTTTTGTAAGATGCTGTTTGTCTTATGCAATGTAAAACTTGGCAAATACAGATGCCATGGGATGAACAGAGGAATGACACGTGCTTCTTTTTCTGCCACTGATGCTCCCTGGGTGACAGCTTGCATCCAGGGTGTGGTTGCAGACATCTCTGCATCCCACACACTGGTCAGGCAGCTTCTGCTCAGGGTCTCCTGTCCCTGGAGGAGCCAAGGTCAGCCCTGCTTTTCTGCATATACGTTCTGCCCGGGAAGTCCACAGCTCCTGCGGCCGCATTAGTGAGGATTGAGTAAACACCCTGCATCGAATCTAACCTGGCTCTGTGCTTGTGGTCCAAACCCTCACCTGTGGGTAGCTACGGACTGTCTGCAACTCAGAGGAAAGCTCCTCCTAAAATACCCTGATGAAGTTGAGCAGTACCAGGCCTGAAATAGGGATGGTGTGTTATTCATCTGTGCCTTACAGGAGCAAGACAGGCATATGGAAAGTAAAGAGCGGGAAGGTTGCACCTTGTGTTTTAGTTGGATTTTGCATGAGAGGTGTAGCTATATTTACTTTTTTCTTGCTATGCCTCTCTGTGAGGCTCCACAGTATGGAGGTAAGGGTATGTTGCCTGGCATCAGTTTTGGCACTGTCCTGGTCTTTGTATACCAGATGGTCATCTGAATTAGTTTTGATAAGAAATAATTCTGTTCTTATTAGATATTTCCCTATCAAATAGCTCCATGCAGTAGATCCAGGCAATCTATTGAGGTCAGAAATTAGATGTGTTGCTGCACATCTGGTGAGGTGTTGTGCTGGCTGCCTGCCCTGGTGCCAACCTGACGACTCCGTCAGTTCAGCTTATGTCAGTGCTTAGGCGACTGATTTGACACATATTAAATGTGTTAATTAAATGGTGGGCTAGCATCTGTTTAAAAGAACTCTCACCAAATTGATGATGTGTAGAAAAGTACCTTTGAAGGACCAGCTGTGTCACTTCACAGGTGTATTTTAGAGTAACTTCTGTCCTGATGTGCTGTTAGGGGAAAATAATACTATTACTCGGCCATTGGAGGTTCAGTCTGTTGCTGTTCTCTTTTCTTGGCAGTGGATTTGATTTCTCCAGAGAGGAAATTAGATTTTTCCTTCCCTTTCACTCTGTCTCTGTCCTGTGCTTACATCAATTGGTGGTTGTCTGTGCACCACAGTGAACTTCTACAAGTTACTTCATTTGCTGTTCCCTAATAAACTGTATTTACACGTGATGCTTCTTTCCTTCTGGTGACAGCAAAGGCAATCAAGATAATGTGCTCCAGGAGTGAGTGTTGGCTTAGCCTGGGCCATTTCAGCCAGGACTGAATCAGAAGTGTGCTAACTGAGAGATGAGAAGTGTACGTAGCCCATGGGTAGGGTTTGTAGCTCTTAGAAATTTGTGTCTAGCAACCAAAGGGAAATTTGTGTATATAAGCAGATATGCTGGATTTTATTTTCCTGTTCCCCTAGCAGCCAGCTGCAAACTTGTCTGGGAGTTATTGATAGATTTTGCTGCAATTTTATCTGGTCAGCTAGCCAAAAGCTAGTCTGGGGGCCATGTTATTCTAGGAGTATCCAGTGAGACAATTTGTTTACAGCAGAGGGCAAATCCCACAGAGAGTGTTGGAGGAAGATAAGGTCCCAGAGGTTTGAGAGAGCTTGGTGGGAATTAGGAAACACAGCAGCAGCAAGGACAGGGTCACCTCCCAGCAGTCTTCAAGATCACTGT
This sequence comes from Taeniopygia guttata, assembly GCF_048771995.1. Classification (NCBI taxonomy): domain Eukaryota; kingdom Metazoa; phylum Chordata; class Aves; order Passeriformes; family Estrildidae; genus Taeniopygia; species Taeniopygia guttata. The sequence goes on along the minus strand of NC_133026.1, from coordinate 62,399,201 downwards.
GACAGAGGTGGAAAAGCTCATCGTGCCAAAACGGTGACCTCAGGGAGCACGGAGGTGGTGGGACGTGCTGGAGGTGCTGAACAGCTTGGGAAACTAAATACTATTCAAGGTTTTTTTTTCTTTCCTTTTGTGCTCTGATGAAAAGCAGAGTCCAAATGCAAAATTCTTTCTCAAAGTCACATCCTGCACTTGACTTTTGGCTGAGCAGAGAAAATGTTGTAGCTGAGGCAAACACAGTCTTGGTGTTATAGGCTATTACTGCCACTGGAAATTTCTGGTGTCCCACATTTTACACCTAAAGCTATGTTGCCAGAGAATTCTTCTCAAATTATGAGTGTTTTTTACTTGTGTCTCATTTTTTCCTTCGTTTTGAAGCAGAAAAACATCTCAGAAGGGTGCTAAGATGGAAGGAATTGAGAGTATTGGGTATGCAGTAATATGAGGGAAACTGACAGAAACTGGGGAATTTTGTTTGGGTTTTTGGGGTTTTTTTTAGCATAATGTGAATCTAGAATCAGACTGTCTCCTTGGGGATTTTTTCAGTGTGAATGCTGTTGGCCAGCAGACGCTTTGACTTGACCATTTTCTCCAAGGGATACTCCTATATAATTACAGTCTTGGTGGCATCTGGAAGCCACCAGATGGAAACTGGGCAGGAAGAGAACCCTGGAAAGGCACAAAAAGCTGCTACCTTGTGGTTTCAGATGGAGCTGTAACTTGGGCTGCAGAACAAGAATTGCTTTGTGTTTTGGGTCTGGAGATGGGTGAGTGAATGGTGGAGAGTAGTTCAAGCAGTGCAGTGCTGCCTTTTTTTTCCTCTTGATATGCTATTTGCAAATGACTTAACTTCTTTATTTTTTTTAAATAAAATTATTTGCCTTTCATCCTTGTGCAAATATTCTGAGAATAAATGTCAGCCTTCTAAGAAAAACGAGAGGGTTTCTGAAATCTGAAACAGATTGTTACCAGTGTGCAACTGTGAGATCGAGTGAGAAAGGACAGGATGTGGCTCTTAGTACCTCCATGAGAGTGACAGCTTGCCTGGTGGAATTTGGAGGAGGTGGGCTATGCAGGGCCATACTCTGTGGCTACAGAGCTGATGTTAACCCAGTAATACTGCAGTTCTTCCCAGTGTTCTGTCTGTATGTTCATAGACTGCTGCTTCCACATCTGCAGGTGGAGAGGATGGGAGAGAAAAACCAGTTGGAAAGGGAAGAGGATAGCATTTCAGATTGTCAGGCTGTGGCATACTTATGGTGATTTTATCTCACTTTCCCATTTTCTTTGCAGAAGAAATTGCCTGAAAAACTGCTGTAAAGGATACCAGCCCAGTTTTCCATCCCAGTGCCAGGGAGAGGAGCTGTTAACAAAGACATTTTGCCCTTAGTAGTGTAAAGACTTGTGACTCTTGTCACCAGCATCTGTTGCATTTGCATTGGTTAAGCTGTTGTCTGACCTGTGGGTTTACCATGCTTCTCTCTGCTGATGCCCAGGGCAGTGACCTCCTGCACAAGGCAGTGGGGCTGAGCCCCCAGGGTGCTGCAGAGCTTCTTCAGCAGCTCCCTCACTCACACCCCTGCAAACCTGAGTGCTCGTGGGCGTAGCACCTCTGGCCCCAGGAGCCAGTTTCCACATTTCCCAGCCAGAGGTGCAAGAGTGCTGTGCAGTCTCATGTGTTCAGTGGCCTGCGTCTGGGATGCCTGTGGGACCCAGGTCTGGATCACACCTGTGGCCAGACAGCTGCCCTCAGGCTGGGAGCAGTTTCGCCTTAGGGGTTGTCTGGGTCCAGCCTGTTTGTTCACTGTTGCTGAGTGCCTATTGACAAGGAGAGAGTCTGTCCCATGTGGCCTGAGCATGCCTGATCTCACTGCCTGTAGGATGGCTTTGCATTCGCCCATATGATCACTTATCTGGGTCTTAGGGAAATCAGGTCTCTGATGTGGATCTGCTGCTCTGACCGAGCTGCATAGAGTAGGAATGCTCAGCAAGAAAGCAAAATCCTTCATATGCACGTTTCCTTGCCCACACAAAATTTTTCAATGTATCTGGGAGTTTTTGGTATTGATGATAATTTCTTTGATTAGTGTGTATGATGAGGGTTTGCTACATGCTCCACAAAGTAATTGAGATGGAAACTTTTTCATTGATTCGGGGATCTGGAACTTGCTTGCTCAATTTGCCATGGGTGGGTAAAGCTGATCTCGGTCTTGTAGTGATTTTATCCGAGTCGGTATTTTTGTCATATGAGCTGGGTGGAAATTGCTGCAGCCACAGAGGTCTCGTGCCAGGGTGCATCGAGGCCCCAGTGTGAGCATCAGCTGGGTGCCTTTCCTGCTGCTAGGGAAAACTGCTGTGGGGGGTGGCTTTGCTGCAGAGGTGAGAAGGGTTGACAGATAGATGCTTGCTGAAAACTGCAGTGCTGAATCTTTTATCATATAAAATTGAAGCCAGATATGTTGGAAAGTCAGTAGGCTGTCCTAATATGTAAAGCATTTCAACAGAGATGTGGTATTTCATATGCTACTGGTGTTGCTTGAAAGTCACACTCACCCAGCTAGAGCAGAGATTATTTTCTTGTCATCTCCAGCTTTCTTAGAGGAAAGGGCAGAAACTGATCATATGCATGTGATAATCCAGAGAAGAAAATAAATACTAAACAATCTCTGAAGCTATTTCCTTTCTATACAATGAATAACTGCTGCATGTAGAGTTTTTTGCTGTGCACCAGTGACTTAATAAAATATACTTTCATTGTTTGGTCACTGCTTCCTGACTTCATATAGAAGTTGATATTTTGCTTATTTTTCTTTTTACCTGATACTAACCTGAGCAATGTAATTGAAATGCTAAAGCATATCTAATGCAGACTTCCTGTTTCTATAGCAACAAAACTCGACCTTGTACTTAATAAAGGAATATTGCAGTGTGAGTTACTTTAAGGTTTCAAAAACAAACAGAAGCACTTTATATTTGGAGATTAGAGAAATAAAACGGAAGTGACCTCTTTCCATAGAACAACAAAAATTTCCTAGGCTTGGGATACTTCATTAGTTAGAATGAAACCATATTAATGTCATAAGGAGCTCTGTGTTTTAATCTTTTTTACCAAATTAAAATGTAAAAGCCTTTTATAGTATGTGAGAGTCTTTGAGCGCTTTTTCTCTCCCTTTGGTTTCCAAAGCTGCTGTGTTTGTGGTCAGGCTAATGAAAATTTGGGCTGCCTGACAACAGATATAGTTTCCTTTTGTATTGGCAAAAATCCATTGGTAGTTTTTGTATTGGCTGAAAAAAAAGGGAACAAAATGTGTGGTGTTTAATCCTACATTTGATCTACAAGCTAATTCCTGGTCTGTTAGTTTAAATCTGTGTTACAGTGATAAATGCAAACTGCAGGTTAGAGAGTGAATGAAGGAGCAACTGTCATCTCTTCCTATTTTCTTCCAGCTTTTCAGTTAAAATTTTAATAACCATTGAATTCTAATTTAAAACCACCGTAGGAAATACCCCATAGAAAAGCAACAATGCTGAAGGCAACATATCACTAATGTTTACAGGCCTCTTTCTGTATCAGCATTCCAATAAGTGCGACACAGCTTTTGTGGCAGATTTGTTGAGCTAAAGTATTAGTCTGCACAAGTGAATGTGGGCAAATGGGAAATATGATATAGAGGCTTCTATTACAATCTTACTGGAGAAAAAGATTTCCACAAGCCAGTCCCATTTTTGTGTTTGCTATTTCTTCTGTGACTTTTAAACATTTTGTTGTTTGGCTGTGATTCTGATAAATTCATCTTCTGACTGAATAAAGTTAGCCAGAATTCAGGGTTTAAAGAAACATTTTATCTAGTGAACTGTGTTTTATCTACTCACTTGTCACAAGACAGCTGAGACAATCAAAGATATAAGTGGTGATGGTAAATTGCCCCACAGCAAAAGGAAGGATGGAGGGCAGGATAAGACAGATGGGAGGCTGGCCTCTTTGAAAGTTGATCAAGATTAGCTATTGGGAAAAGCAAACCCAGAAACAACACACTCAGCAAAATCCAGCTTGGAATTGTCTGAGTCAGAGCATATTAAGGTGTGGGCAGGTGGCATCCTGGGTGCCTGCATCCTGCTGAGAGCAGTGCTCTTCCACCTCCCAGCAAACCGTTTGGAAAGGCAGATGGTGTCTCCGAGAAATGTGAAAAGCCATGACCCAAGATCTTTGGTTTGTGTTTAACTATGCATTACCTTTTAAAAATAAACACCTTATTGTTAGGTAAAATGCTTCTCTGCCTTAGGCAGAGACTGAAAGAAATCTGGCAATGAGGATACAGCAGGTGTATGGAAGTTGCAGTGTTTGCACCACAGACAGCTGTTAATGGGCTTCTCTAGAGCCCAAATATGGGAGGAAGCAAAATTTATTTGATTCAGCATAGGTTTGACCAAAGCTCCTGAAGGACATGAACTCCCTTAAAGTTTCCTAGAGATGCTCTGGGGGTGTCTTTGCTGCTGGGGGCTGACTGTCTGTGTACTCTGTGTTTCAGGGATAGAGCTCTGTCCTCCCGGGCACCGGTTCATGATCACCATGGTGGCGAGCTTCATCGAGATGGCGGGGCAGTTCCTCATGCCTGGGCTGGCTGCCCTCTGCAGGGACTGGCAGGTCCTCCAGGCAGTCATCATCTGTCCCTTCCTGCTGATGCTGTTCTACTGGGTGTAAGTATTTCTTCCTCTTACATGTTGGGTTTGGGAGATGCTGCACTGTCAGGAACTGTGTGTGCTTCACAATACATATGAGCCTTGCCCTTTGTTCTTCCATTCACCTTGTGCAAAGCTTGACTTTGAAATAAGAAAGAATAACTTTATAATCTGCTGTAGCATGCACATATGCTACACCCTGCAACATAGTGGGCACCTGGGAGACAGTCCCCTTCCACTGAGGGGAAGTTGCACCTTTTGATTATTCTGGCTCCTATGTTCCCTTTAAAGACTAAAATAGTTCTTGAGAGGATGCATCCCAGCCTAGCTGTTGTCAGATTGTGACTGCATGGCTATGTTTTCCCTTAATACCTTTGTTGTGGTTCTGGACTGACACTGTTGTTTTCTTTGATCCAAGAAAAGTTACAAATAACATCTGTCAGCTGTGGAACAAGCACACTTGGATGTTTTGTATGTGTGAGATAGTTCAGCCCTGAACTAGACTTGATTTTGCCCAAATTAGCACATGCTATGCTGAAGTCTGGGTGGCTGGTCTGTGCCAGGCAGTGCCTCGGGATTGTTCCTGCAGGGAATTCCCCACTCCCAACCGGTCCCACTCCTCTCTGCCTGTGGCACTGTGCTGTTGGTATGGCTGTCCTGGGAGGTAGGATGGCTTTCACCTTGGGAATAGTGCCAGGTCCATATCCACCATGACTTTTTAAACATTCCAAAATATCTTTCTTTGTTGTTCTGTCTTAATAGTGACACGCAGTGGTGGCATAAGACAACAGAGGCTTATGAGAGTAGTGTTGTACAAAATCATAACAATAAGAACACTAACAAGTCTAAAATATTTCATCATTGTACACTGAGAAAAATGAGGAAAAATACCACTTCTCTGTGCAGGACCAAGCTTGTTATGTACCATGGCGAGCTAGGCTGCTAGTTGTAATGCCTGACCAGTTACAACATGTAAAAACTTGTTACAGTGTGTAACAGTTGTAATTCTGTATTAACTTCTTACAGAGCCCTCCTGTGTTGACCGTGGTAACCAACAGCGGGGATTTCACTGCTTATTCCCAAGATAGATGTGCCTCAGCATGGGCAAAATGTGCATTCAGGAGAGTTACAAGTCCCTTGCAAGATAATGACAGCAGGGGCGGGGGGGTTACCCCTGTATTCCAACATACAACATTTAAATAGCTGTCATCTTGACAGTGTTAATCTTGATGAATAATGAAGAGTGTTCTTGTTTATCTGTGATGTTGTTCTTTCTCCCCTACCTGCTGTATGTTATACACATGCTGGTCTGCTCCAAAGCTTCATGTAGTAATGCCCGCCAACTGGAATATCTGATATCCACCACTAGATAAAACACAATACCGAACAGAATACTTACAGACATTTGTGTCCAAAAGTATGGTACAGTAGTATGGAGATGCCTAATGAACATAGGGGATGGCATGGAGAACAGGCATCCCTCAGAAGTCTTCTGGAGGCCACACATCTTTCAGGTAGTTTTGGCAGGGTCTCACATGTTGAGAGGTCATTCCTGAGTGACATTGAAAAGGATAGGAAATGGTAATAATTATTCTGTAGTCTGCAAGACCTCTGTGGCTTTTTAGCTGGGCAGGGCAGGCAAACCAAGCAAATAAGTCCCGTTTATATATTGTGGAGCATAGCAGCTTAATAAGTAGTGGTGATAGCCAGAGGATCAGGATTTGCATTGCTCAGGGTTTTTGCATTTGCAGAAATGAACCTTGGTTGGGATGCCTCTTTAATTATATTGTCAGTACAGTACGTACTTTTCTCTTTGGCTTTCTGCTTCCATCTGTTGCATATTCTCTGGGAAGCGTTACCGTTTTATTACCTCCTTCTTTCTTTCCTTCCAAATGGAACATGGACCCACAGCATGTGGTGCAGATAAAGGAAGAAAACTAACTGATTGGTAATAAAAGAAGAACTGGAAAACTGCACTGCTGGCTAAGTCCCCATCGTGTACCCAAAGCAGTGAGTCAACAGATGCTGCAAATAGCCGCTGCACTGCCTCCTCCTTCCTCTGTACTCTTTACTTCCATCTCCTGCTGTGAGAGTGCTGTTTGCCCCTCCAGGCTGGGGCTTAGCCCTCTTCCCACTTATGGTTTTGCTCTTCTGTTAGCCACATGCACATGGCATGTTGGTGGTACACATGCACAGGAGGTGCATGGCTGAGTGGATTGGGAAGCTGGGCATGGATGGGGGGAAAGGGAGAGGTAGCATATTTGTCTAGGAGGGATGGGTAGATGGGCTTGGATACAAAAGTATGGAGCAGATACTCCTAAGAGCCTACTGGGCTCTTAGGTCATTCTGGAAGGGCAGAAAGGCAACCATGTAAGTCAGAAACAGGCACAGGGGTTTGTAACAGGTGTATAAAGATAATGTAATAGAAGTTAGACTCCTTTCAAATGAGTGTATTAGAGCCATAAGGGAAGGGGAGCTTTTGTTATACAGGCCTTATTTCTTCTCCTTTGAACAAAGGAAGCTCCAGATAGGACGAGGCCATGAATGTGAGTAAAGGTATCAATAACTTGAAATAAACTCCTGCTTCATTCTAACCAAAACTGAAGAAATGGGAAGAGGTGGCTGATTCTTTTCTGGTGTTTTTAGATAGGATTTACTCACACCAAGACACAAAGTTGCAATAACTGTGCTTGTTGACCTGAGGCAGACCCCTAATTGACAGCATATTACAACCTTTCCATGGGCATCCATTTTCCATTCATCTGCACAGAATCACAGTTCTCCTTCCAGCTACATGTGGTACCTTCCTGGTCTTTATCAAGGATTCTTCTCTCCTCTTAGGATTTCTCAAACTTAAGAGCTTTTTTCCCCCAATGTGCCTTCCAGTCATCCTCCTCTCCTCTCCTCACCCAAGCAGCAGCAGCTGTGGAACAGGAGATGAAAGTTTAACCCTACCCCACCCCCTGTTCTTCCCTTGACATGGCCCTTGCCTTCCTGATGGAGGAGGTAGCAGACTATCAGCCTGCTATGCAAGGAAAATATTTAAAACTAAAGGTTGGCAGGAAGGAGTGAATGCGCTGGCTGTGGTTCACCAGGGACAAACTGTCTGCACACCTTGGAGCAGGAACACTTGTTGTATTGCTCTAAGGGAGACAGGAAACAAAGAATGGAGCGACATAGAAGGGTTGTGGTCATGCTCTGTTTAAAACAATGAAGCTGATGGGAACTGTAAGGCAAAGGAATGACCCAAAAGGTGACCAAAAGCTGAACTTTGTGACATTAGCTCAAGAATATGTATCACTTTTCACACACCCCCATATGCTAATGTCTGAAGTCACCCAAATTCCAGCCTAAACATTAAATGACATCACCTGTAACTTTACCTTTTCCCTTCCCTCAAAGAAAACATTATAAATGTAGCTTAATTGAGGAAAGAGGACAGAAGAGGCTTCACCTTTGTATCCTGGGACCATCGACAGTCTATACCTATCTCCTCTCTCACCACCTGTTGTACGACTCAAACACTCAGCAATACCGAGGTGCTTCCTCAGGAAATTCAAAAAGCAAGCTTGTGTTTGTGGTCATACTTTTAGTGCTACTTAGTCATCTCACAATTTAGTGCATTTGTTAATGGCTGTATTATTCATACTTCAAGTATTATTGGCGTGTGCTTTCTCAGACAGTGTATTTATCACCAGCAACCCAAGAACTTGCATTCCTTTTGCTCAGTAAGTGACACTTTTGCATCTGGCCATGAGATTTGTTGAACGTGACTGGACTTCTACTCTGGCCATGAGAGTCTATTGGATGCAACCAGACTTAGTGCATCACACTGTTTGAGGATTTGTGATTATGGGAGTTCTTATTGAATGTGACTGGACTGATCACCTGGACTCAAGGCAGCCCACAGATTTTTATGTGTCCCTAAGGAACCTCTTGCTGCTCACACTGAGTGATGGAGCACCTGAAAGCATGAAGCACCTGGGCTTCAGCACTTCCAGTCTGAGAAGCCTGCAGGACTCAGAAGATAAGAAACATGTTTGTCCCCAGCCTGTGATGCCCATCCTCGTGGCTCCTTTCCTTTCGCTATGTGTGGGTGGTCAACACAGGACTTGTTGTTTGGAACCTGTAAGCAGACTGTTGAAAATCTAAAACTTATCAGCTGGTGGCTGAGGCTGTACCCTCACCAGGGCCAAGCATGCAGAGATTTTGCATTCAAAAAATTCTTAGTGCTTTAAAATAATGCTTTTTCATTATAAGACTTTCTACTGGAAGATGTGCCAAATTATCTGTGCAGCATGAGGGGTAGTAAATAAGCTGTCAAGATGAATGGCTGTCATCATAGTTGTTATATATTTTTATTGGCTGATATCATTTAGATTGCAGTCTGCCTGATTTCCCTCCTTTTTATTTCTTCTTCCAAAAATACTTTCTCTGTCTCAGTTGGAGGTTTTGCTAAGGTGTCTTCCAAATCGTATCAGCCTTAAGAGATAGTATGATAATGGTGCAGTTGACTGCATAGAAGGACAAGAACTGGGCAGCATCCGCAGCAAAGATCAATGCTTTGTGAAGGAAATTTGAGGGTTTAGTATGTATTTGAAGTTAAAAGTAGTTGTTAAATTTGTTTTTAGTAAGGTCTTTTAGAAGAGTAGTAAAAACAAGGTCTTAACATGAAAAATATATAGAGTGAGATGTGAAAGTTTTCATGTCTATATAAGTATGGGAGGTTTTGGGGGTTTGGTCTAAGAGCTATGCATTTATTTTGTATTAAAATAAACTCATTTGGGGAAAAAAAGGGAAAGCAACCAGTTAGGCTCATTAATCTGGTTAATATCAGCACTTGAAAGAAACAATTGGATGGAAAATGGACTTTTTTAACTGCATGCATGTATATGTTTTTAAGGCAACTAAAAAATATTATCTTTAGTCAGGGAAGCTTATCATACCAAGAAGTAATTCTTCTCTTTCCTCTGTCTTTAAAACAGAACCCAAATTATTTCTGTCAGCTGTTTCCTTTCTTTGGTCTGAATTACCATGTGTGATCTGCTCATCTCATTCACTCCTTTCTTGACATCAAATGTCTATTGCAGAGAGCACTGCCTCTCCCTCTAATTTCTTTCAAGTTATATTAATGGACAGAGCACCTTTAATATGTTATAAAATTCCAATGTGCCATATTCCATATGATAAGATACTTGCACTAGGATTTGCGAATCAGGGTAAAAGAAAATACAGTAAATTTGCACAATCTGAATCTGTTTTCCCTCTTTTTTGTTTCAAAAGTTATTCTTCTGTATTTTGAATTACATAGCTTCTGAGTGGTTAAATGAGCAGCTAAAACTCTACCAGTTCATCCTCTGACAGAAAATTGGAAGCAGCCCTAACCTGTTTTCCCTCTTTAAAGTATTTTCCCAGAGTCTCTTCGGTGGTTGATGGCTACACAACAGTTTGAGGCATCCAAGGAACTGATCCTTCAGTTCACGCACAAGAACAGGATGAACACAGAAAGTGACATCAAAGGAGTGGTGCCCGGTGAGTTGGACAGACAACTGCAAATCCCCCAGCTCTTCTCTAAAAGGCTGCACGTGGCATTGCTGCCCAGAATTAAGTTATCTAGTTATTGCCTGTAAATCATCTCATTCATTCATTCATTCATTCATTCATTCATTCATTCATTCATTCATTCTGCTCTGGAAAATCCATTCCAAACTCCAGCATTGTGTTAAAAACTACATGGCCTGTTGAACAGTCCTAGTAATTATAGTCTTGTCTTGCAGTGCCGTGTGTCTTTAGAGACATCTCTTGAAGAATTTTACCATGGCTACAAGAGTGCGCCTTCAGCTCTGTGTGCCTCTGGAAACTGTGTTTTGAGGAAGCTGCTTGCTGGGATCCTGCCCATCACCCAACACTTACTCTGTTGGTTTGGAGAAGCAGCAGCACTCAAACCTCCTTTCCTAAAGTGCCAGCCCCATAGGAAATTTAAACCACATTAGAGTTTCTCTTTAAAGCTTTGCTCCAAGAGCTGTTTTGCTTTTCTCTCCTGCCTTGTCTGAGTGATGATGCTTTAGGGATGGAGGGTTGCTGCAAGTGACAGCGATAGGGTGCAGTTTTTCCTTGAGAGTCTAAAGTATCAATTCCTTGGTTTACTGATGCTTTTAGAAAGAGCTGGCTCCCCTCATCACCAAAATTGTCACTGAAATAGCCAAGATCCTCTCTTGCAGAGCAGATTGCTGTACAGAAGAAACTGCGTGTGTGTATGTGTGTTTGTCTAACTAGAACAAAGGCAAAGAGCTTCTGGATCCTTATCTCCCCAGTGCACCTGTCAGATTTGGTTCAGGCTCCACTTTTCTTTCTCACAGGCTTGATTCTGCCCATAAACACCCACTTTGCACTGCCATTTGCAATCTGTATCAGACTACTCACTTGTCAAAATGGTGGAAACGTTTCCTTCACTTTTCCAGCACTGCCTGCTCTGACCCCAGGGGCTGCAGGGGAACCTCAGCCAGTAGCTCTGCCAGTGGGTAGAAGAGATGCTTCTGTACTTGTCTGATCCTTGTCAAAGGTCTCTGGGGTAACTGTAGTTTCCATCAGTCAGCACTGGAACAGACTTAATCCAGGATAGAAAACTGTCACCATTAACATCAGTGCCTAATGCATAAAGCAATCTCCATCAGTGAGGGATGGAAAGCACAGGTCAGGATCTCTGGTATACATACCCAGGTCATTGGTGTGAATTTTGGTGCAGTCAGCACACTGATGTTAATTAGCTGGCTTGTATGTAATTGTGTGTCTGGGGTTACAGTTCCTGGATCTGCATCACACAACATAGTTTTGAAATGTAAATGCCATTTTTCTGGTAAAGTTTTGGAAAGCATTAGGGGTGTGATAGCTGTCATTAACCTGTTGATATCCCCCCCACCTCATTTTTGCAAATCTTCCTCGGAATAAATTATAGATCTTGCAAAATGATGGATCCCTGAGCCAACAATAGGCCTTGGAGTTTTCCAACCAGTTCCTAATTTTGGCTTTTGTCAGTCAGCTTCTTGAATATGCAGATGAAATAAAATGTATTTTAGGGGAAAGAAAAAACTAATTACCTGGATTTCCTTTAAGGAAAATAATAAAGACACAACAGGGTGTTGGAGGGATTTATTTAAGCCATGTATAATGATATTGCCCATGGAGGAATGCTAAATGTCAAAATGGCTTTATGACTATTATTTGTGACTGATTACTTTTCTCAGCAGTTTCATGGTAGGAGTACACTCCTCTTTAAGGAGGGGACTCCCTTTCATGTGGAAAAACAGAGTATTATTTCACCTTTTGATACTGTGGATCCTCTGAATGCAAATACATTTAGATATAGCAGTTGACAGTACAACACCATTTGCAATTCATAAATTATTCAGAACATGGTCATTTCTGCCTTCTTGTCAATGATGAGATTGGGGATTTTTATTATTTCTTCCCTCATTTTTTCTCTTTAAACTCTTTCTGCAGCCCCACACTTGAAGGCTTTTCTGATGCAGCCCTGGAGGGAAACTGTGTTTCTGTAGGAAGAGTAAGAGAGGAGCAGTATCAAAAGAATTAAATAAGATTAACTACAAACTACTGGAGGAAGGACCACCTGTCTCATTCTGGGTGCATGGGGGTGTTGATGGTCTGAGTGAAAACAGGAAAACAGTAGGATTCTTGAATTAAGAACGTGATCAAGCGGCAGGCCTTGTATCTTGCAATGGGTCAGGAAGGAAAAGGAACCCTTTCTCTGCTCTTGTGTGCTGTAATAACATGCCCATAGTTGCTCTAGCATGGTCAAAAACTGCTACTTGTCTGGGAGAAAGGGTGCCATTGAGCCTGATGCAGATATCCCTTGTTTTCCCTTGATTCCACTGTTGAGCTTTCCTATCTGTGTGGGGGAATTTTTGTTTGTGATTTGTTTTATTCTTTGTTTTCCATCTGAAAGGGCTGGAAACTGTTTTGCTCTAGATAGGGACCATTGTGTTGCTGTTTATTTTTCCTTGCTGCATTGTTGTAACAGCCTCCTGTGATTGAATTACTCCCAATGCATTTAAATTATAAACTGCTCACTTGCGGTCCCTTCCAACTCAAAATCCCACTGTAATTTTGCTCACACATACCAGTCAAATTAGTGTATCCGATATAACAGATCATTCCAGGAGTTACAGAAGTTTCACATATACCTATTTTGGCGCTTGATAACAGTCTCATAGTAAAAAGAAGCAGTGTTCAAGAGGTATTTGAAAGTATTTCTGGGATGCAAGAAAATTTAATTTTTAATTGCACTCCGAGCAATGAGCAGGCTGGTATTCCTTTCTGAAGAATTGTACCATTTCTGCTGCCTTCTACAGGCTTTAACTCATCTATTAGCTACACTGCCTATAGTACAGAGTGCCACTAACCATCTGTGGGGTCTCTGCTCCATAGGGAGGTGGCCCATGTGTGACGTGGGAGTGGGGAAAAAGGAAGCAAAATTTATCTGCTGTCTTGAAAGTCCTTTGGGTTGGAGTGGTTGTCAGTGCTGTCCTGGGAGACGTCTCTAAAGACAACAACTAAAAGTCTGTACAATGATCCAGCTGCAGCTGAAAGGTCCAGCAGCTGCTGTAACAACCCCTGCCAGGAGAAAATGAAGGTGGGAAGCTGATGGGTAATGCCCAGCCAGCAAGATGGAGTGGGAGTGTGCTTACATGGGAAATAAATTAGAGTGAGACAAGAGGTGTTGATAGCAGTCTAGGGTGTTCTAAATTTACATTGCCCTTATCTTCAGTCGCCCGTCCCAGAGCTGATGTTGGTTGCATAAAGGGACCTTTTTCCTCAGCAGCTTTAAATGGCTTTAGTTTTGAGTGCTTGGTATACCTTGTGATTTTGGGCAGGAACAATTTGCCTTTATAATGAGGTTTTTGGTTTATGTGGTTGTATTTTCTTCTTTAATTCTTAAGAAACATAGGTGAATTAGACCTGGTTAAAGTACCCCTAGTATATTTTGACTCAAAATTTTACCAGTTGGCTTTAAACTTTGCCCTCTTTTAGAAATAAAAGTTTAAATCTGTTTTTACATCAAGGAAATTATTTTTATTCAACTGTGTATTGAAATATCATTTTTAAAACAGGCTTGCTGAATTTTGTTGACAAATGTTTCAAAGTATTACCCAAAAAAATCAGCTTCAATCATGAGCAAATTAAATGTTTTGATAATATTAATTCAGTACAGGTTTTTCTCTACCAATTTCTCCAGAAACTTCACCATCTCTTCCCTGTTTCTCTGTAGAATGAGAAGCAAATATACATACAATTCAGTGCAGCTGCAGGACTGTCGCTTTGACCTTAGTGTCATAAATGATAAGGAAGTATGAAGATTGTTTAACGAACAGGAGAAAAGAGTGTTTAGGGGAATTTGAAATCCTAAAGCAACAACCATCCTTACACCTTTGGAAGGTGTGTTACACTTTAGGTGGCTTTCATTATTTGTGTAAAATGCATTCTTTTTCTTTGTGTGGGATTGAAGGCTCTGTTTGTTGCCTGGAACAGATTGTCTGCTGCAAGCTGACCTTGGCTGCACCAGCACCCAGCCCTGCCGTGTTTCGGTGTCCTGGGAAATGCTCCACTTGGAAATGCTCCACTGGAGACACTGGTGTATCAGCAGCTACCCAAGTGTCACACATGATGCTTCCATGGAAACCCACCCCTGTGCAGTTCTTTTTGGCTTCCCCTGTGTGGGGAGACGTTTCAGGTGTTCCTTAACATGAAAATAGCTGCTTGGCCAGCTTTGAAAAAACAAAGCTGCCTTTTTGCTCATCTCTGGATAGAAACACAAGCTAGCCGTGCTCATGTGGGCAGAGAGGTTATAGTTCTTCCTTCCCAAAAATTCCTTCTACGCTTAGAGAAATAATAGTGATGTGATCCCAAAAGGTGGGCAGCAAAGATAAAGTAACCAAATAGATGCTGGTACTCTAGAATGCACGACACAACATAGAGAAGATGCAGGGGTACAGTGGTGATAAGTATTCTGTGTGTGTATGTGTGTGGATTGCAGTTAGGAAAGCTGTGGTTTTCAGGGAGTTTCCCTTTGAAGAAAAATAAATTAATTATCTTTCACCTTTCTTGCTGCTGAACAACATGCTGCCATTACTCTTCTTTAAACATAAGCTATTCTTCTGTCTTGTTTTGCTACATATATATTTTTCCCCAAGCATGAGGGTTGAATCTATGTAATTATATGAATTTTCCTTTTCCACTGGGTAAATAGCAGAGGGAAGGGTGAAAATGCCTTATGTCTGAAAGTCAGTCTCTTTCCCTATAAAGCTTTACTCATCTGCTTAGACCATTCACACCTGTCACTGCACTACTGCTTTAAAGCTTGTGATAGATCAGGAGTGTATTAGCTGGAGAAGTTTCCTGGTTCTATAATACAGGTGATTCCATGCAATAGTGAAGTACAAACCTGCCAGATGTGCTCCTTTGCCAGATCCCATTTCTTGGGTGTTTAATGGTGCTAACCTAATGCAGCTCCCAGAGGGTGGTTAGGTAAATGTGGGAAATGTAGTTAAAACAGTTCAAGGTGCTCCTTGAAAGCTGTGTGTCAGACACAGAGATTTCTATCTCAAAAATGAAAAAAAAAAAAATTACCCGGCCAGTGATTTCTGTTGTCCTCTTGTATGTTGAATCAGTTTCAGGAGGGTGTGGGTTTCTCCTGTTGGGCCCCTGTTGTCCAGTAGCAGGAACTTGTAGAGTCTGAGCAACTCTTTCAGGGTGTACTGTACATGATAGTGATTAACAAGAGCAAAACAGGTTAGTTAGGTCCTCATCTCCTGGCTGGGTCTATAGTAATGGAAGAGGAGAGCCCATGCATGCCCTGACTGTATCCTTTGCAAAGGTAGCAGTGTTATCAAGTTTTAGAGGAATCGGGGGGGAAAGGGTAAGAATGTGCATACTGAGAATGCACCTTTTGATGCCACTGGGAAAAGTTAAATATGCTACAAAATTTAAAGGGAAAAAAAAAAAAAGGAAAGAAAGAAAGGAGAGGGGGCTATCAGCCTCTATTTCAGTTTGAATGATTCTTTCTCACTAGTTGAGCCCTCTGCAGACTCTGGCTGGCTGCACTCCAGCCTGTTGATTTGTGCCCCGCTGGCACACTGGCTCTTTGTGCACAGTGCTACCTATGCTCCCAGAGGAGCCAGCTTTACAGGGCAGGAACCAAGTGCAGAGGGCTGGCAGCAAGCCCTGGTGCTGCTGGCATTTCTCCAGCCCACGGGCACCAGAGGGGAGAGGACCAGTGAGTCCGGATGTGGATGTGAAGGGTAGGAGGGAGACATCGAGAACCAAGTGGAAGTGGAGAGCAGTAAGAGGGGATCAGTGGTCAGAGAAGAGAGGAAATAAGAGACTTTAAAAAGTTGTAGGAGCAAAGAATAAAGATGGTTTGAGGGGATTTAGAGAGGCAAGGGCAACAAGGGACTGGGGGGAAGCAATGGAGGAAGAACATTCTGTAGAGGAAGAACAGAGGAGACCAAAGGGACCGCAATCATTTGCTTCCCCCTCTTTCTGGAGCAAGCTGTCAAGCCCAAGGATTCATTCTCAGAATTCTTCTTTTGCAAAGTCCACTCCTAAAATGTTTGTTTCCCCCATCCCTGCTACCCAACACTCTTGCTCAGCTTGCAAGCTCCCACAACAGAGAGCAGCAATGCATGTGTGGGTACCTGCAATCTCCCAATGGCCACAGGTCCACACAAGGGCATTGGAGGTGCTCTTTGTGTTGTTGTTGGGGTTTTTTTTTTTTAACACTGATGATGTTAGAAAGCTCTGCTCTGGGAAATGTAAGAAGTCAGGTTGCCTGGGCAACCCCTGCTTGGCCTCCTAGCATGAAGGCATGATGATACAGCCTTTAATAACATTATTACAACCTATTTTTTCCACAGGGCATAGGATGGACGAATCAGTGCATAGGATGGACGATGATGTGGGAATGAAGCTGTTGTCTGTTCCTCATTTGTTGCAGAATTTGGAAGGTGTGTAGTGAATGAGGCAGAGGGTTGCAGAAGGAAAAAGGACAGTGTTGGGGAAATGAAGCTGAATACCTCCTGAAGAGCTGTACTCATTCTCTGGGTCTGTCAGGGATGTTCTTGTATGATGCTGGAGATTTCCCTGGAATCAGGCCGTTTCAGTGCTGTCACTAATCACAATTTCTTCAGTATCTGTCTCCAGCGTGTAATTCTGGGGCTTGATTTGCAGAAAGATGAGAGGATTTATATCAACACCTACAAGGCATATTGCTGCATGTTTTTTTTCTCATTCTGGACACAAGTCCTCTCTATTTTATCTCCCTACCTGCAAAACAGGAGTAATCTTTGCCCTTACTCTTCAAAGAAGGTGGTAGGGATGATTTAATTTGCATTTATGAAATACATGTATATTCTGACAGCACTGTAGGAATGTCTCTAAGGAAATCTATGATTTTTTTGTACTCACTGGGAAGTTTGGATAATGAAGCTGAAGGGTACATGTTGAATGGGAAAGGCAGAGATGTCTTTAATACCTGCCCCTTGGATGACTGCAGTAAATGTTCTGGGGAGAAAACTAATGTGTGATGATCTAAGTGCTCTATCATAATGCACATGAGCAATTGAAGATTGCAACAGCAACTTTATGACTGACTTTTTGGTCTCTTTTGAAAGTAATTAGAAATAGGGGATTGATATAAATCATTGCAATCAATCCTCAGCTGTTATAGTCCTAGAGTCACAGAGTTGCTCTCCTGAAAGGAAGTTCATTATAAATGCTGTTAGTATTTATGTGCAGTGCTTTTGTTAGAAAGCCATTCCAGTCTCTATATTCTTGTACTGCAGATACATTTTAGCATTCAGTTCAAATACACTATAGCTGTCTGGGTTTGTTCTTTTTTCCCTTTCCCATTTGGTCCTGTCTGTGCCTATCTTAAATCTCTTTTTCCTCATGCAATATGAGAAGAGAGCAGCCTTATTCCTGTTCCTCTCCTTTTATAAATACAATACTCCAGCTTGCCAGAGTTTTAGTTTCTCAAATATTGATGATCAGAATTGTAAAAGAATTCCAGTATTTCATTGTCTGAATTGCAAATACCTCATGGCTGCATTAAACTGGTGCCATACGGTCACTCGTGTTCAAGCAGTACATAACCAAGTCCAACACAGGTTTTGCTTATCTTCCACCAGAAACATTTCCCCTTAATCACTGAGAATTTTGCATTGTACTTCACATTTTCACTTGCTTTTGCCACACGCTGGATCTCAAGCTCACCCAGTTCCCTCTGACAGCCCATTTTGCATTGTACTTACTTAGATAGTAAGGTAGTGCCTCACTTTGTCACCAGGAGATCTTATTGGTACATTTCTGAGGTTTTTACCAAGCTCACTACTCAGATTATTAAACAAGATTTTTTTTTTAAATGAGTCATCCCTCTACTAATGTCCTGCCATCCACTTATGATTTCTCTTTTTCTATCCCTTATTGCTCTCCACCCATTAGTCAATATTTTACCTACCTCATAATTTCTGTATATGGCTTGAGAGCTGGACAAAAGTCCTGGGAGGTATAAATAAACCTGTGTACCAGTAACTCTGCCTGCCTGAGAATGGATTGCTTCACCTCTGTTTCAGACTGGTCCACCTCCTGCTGCAGAGCTGTCATGCTCCAGGGATTGATTGAGTCTCTGTGCTAGGCTTCCATAGATCTTTTCATGTTCAAAGAGCTACTGACAGTATCGTTTAGCAGCCAGAAAAATCCAGCAGAAGTCCATCACCACAGGACACTTGTCATTTTGGACATAATTTTTCAGCGGCTTGATTTGGGCTTTTGTCTGTTTTGTCTATGCCAAGTGATGCAGAGCAGGGTGGCTTCATCTAAAGCCTCTAAAGATACTTTCTGATTTTGAAAGGCATGCTCCTGAAATGCAGAGGGTCCCTTGAGAATCCAGCAGCTTTGCTGGTAGGGTTCCCCTTCCCATGAGACTTTTAAGGTCTGCCAGTGAATAGTTCTAATTTCCACTGAGATATAAAGAGTTAGCTTGTTGACAGTTTTCCTACTGAGTCCCTGAATAGGAAGCTTAGAGTGTGTAGGCTCTGGAGTATGGGAAAACTTACTAGGAACCTCTGAATAAATGGGTAGAAATATTTTTATGTTCCACACTCTCCCTTTTGGTAGATCAAAACTGAAACATTTAATGCAAATTCTTTCTGTACTGGTGACTTCTGTGTAAAATCAAAGAATAAGTTTGGGGTGCAGGGAGTTTTTCTGCTGTTAGTCCTGAGAGCGAAATAGTTTGCTTCTATGAGACTTTAATAGGCTTTGGCTTGACTTTTAGTATCTTAACTTTGACTTATGAAGTCAGTCAGCCTGAGAAGCTGTCACTCTCCTGATGCTCATCAAAGTCAGAGCAGGTCCTTTCATGCAGACAGGCTCCCTCCAAAGACAGCAGGTCACTTATGTGAGAGCCAGTTCTGTAGCTGATTACTTTTTTGCAAGTCACATAGTTTATTTTTTCTTATTAGAATGATATTTTGGTTATTGCACATCATTAATTTTGCAGTGCAGTGGGGATTTTTGGTGAATATCTCACTAGTATTCTTAAAAGCAAAGGAGGGAGAAAGCCATCAGAAAGATGGATTCTGTTCGAGACTTGGAGACAAGTCATTCATCTAAAGCAGATGACTTAGATTTGGAGTTTTGACAACATTGTAGAGGGATGGAGGTGTAAATAGCTGGTGGAGTCACAAGGCTCTCTATAAAAAGCCAGGTTCTGTTTACATTCTTTGGTGTAAGTTTTGAGACCAGATTATTTTTTCCCCTCTTTTTTTTTTTTTCCCTCCCTTTCCCCCCCCTTTTGTAATGCTTGTAATGCTGTTACATCTGGAATTGAGACATTTTTGTATAATGCTGCAATGTATCCATGGAGTACAACCCCCATGAGAGCAGAAGCAAGGGCCTACAGCAGAAAGACTGCTGCAAGTAGGTAGAGAAGGGCTGAGCTCCCCTGTCATGTGTGATCCTCACCGCAGCTGATGCAGGGGCAGTTTGACAGGTTACATAACCAAGTGAGCCTTCACTTGAGGGCAGGACAGCAGTTCAGTGAAAAACACTGGTGGGAACTAGTTCAGAAGCCCTGATTTATAAGAAAGGCTAAAAGGGGGGACCCGAGTGCAGGTGAGAAGGATGCATGACACTAAACAAAGAACATATGGATTATAAAAAATGCTGATATATGAACAAATGAGGAGTGGAGGGCAAAATAATGTTTGGTCGCAAAGAAAAGTGTAGCCGAGTTGATCATAGCTTCTCTTGATTTTATTAAGTTGTGGCTCAATACAGCAAGTATTTACAACTAAGTCTGCTCTCTGTCTTGAAAGAAAATGTAGAAATTTCTCTGAGAAACAAACAAAAAAAAACACCCTATCAGATTAAGAAAATCTAAAGAATATGACATATGTACCTTCTGATGACAGATGATGAGATGTTTTACTTTATAGGCCAGATCTGGTCATTCTTAGTTTGAGAGTGAACCCTTTTGTCCACATGAAATCTGTGCAATATGTGTTGCTTGAGTAGTGATTTCCACTGTTACCCTTCAGATGAAATAGTAACACCCACCACCAGCCTTTCAAAACCCTTGTGCTTATTCTGGTGCTTGCTTTGACTGTTTTTGCTGTAGAATTGTTTGGCCTGGGCTCAATCATGGCCTTTACAATTATGTTTTATCTAACTGCTTCCATTGTGCTGAATTATTTTGTTCCAACTTATTCCTTCCTAGAATCTTGCTGCAGAAATGATTTCGACCTTGTTCTTTGAAATTAGGCTCCAATTTTTTTTATTGCTTATATTTTAATATAAGCAATTATTAAATTATTAATATAATTAATTTAATTAAATAATAATTTGATTTAAAATTAAATTACATTTAATTGTTTGTATTTTAATATAAGCGATTATTAAATTAATATTATAACAAATATTGATTTAACTAATTTTTTCATTTGTTCCACCTTAGTTTTTCTGCTTTTGTGTGCTTCATGCTGCATAGATTCTGGGGGAAAATGATCATTATCAGGTTGTTAGGAAAGTAGTATAGCAATATTCTGCTTAAATACAATCACTAATGTAAAATACCCTTTGCTGTTTTTGTCAGAAGTCTTCCCAGTAGTTACTCTAGAGAGAAGACCAGGAGTGACCTGTGAGCAGTTAATAGATCAAGTATTTGCATGTAAATAGTGTTTGCTTGATTTATTATTTTTGTGATGCACTTTTCAAATAATAGCTGGCAAATGTGGTTTTTGTTTCATTTGTAAATTCAGGTGACTTTTTTTTTGTCAAAACCCCCCCCACCCCGCCCCGCTCCCCACCCCAGCTTGCTTTTATTTTCTCCTGTCTTGCATCTCTTTAGGAAGTTGCTATTCAGCAGAGTAAGGCAGAGGTCAGGGCAGGCCAGTGTGGGTGACTGAGGACACCGGAGCTCATTGAGTATGCACAAAGTGAACTCGTGCACCCTTCACAACAGGGCCACGCTGCTGCCTTTAAACACTGTCAGGCTAGAAAGAAGCAGTGAAAGCCTTTACCCCAAAAAACAGACCTAGTCTGTGCTCTTGGTGGGCATTATATTTGTGATGCTTCTTTATAGCTACAGCTTCTCCTGCTTTTATTGGACTTCTTGCTCACTGATCCAGTAGCTTGGAAACAGTGGCTGCTTTGGCACACTTAGGTAGGTGTTCAAAATCCAACTTAATGATAATTGGGAAATAGGCAGTGCCCTTCCTTATTGTCCCCTGCCAACAAGGGCATCAGAGGGAACGTTTGTAAGGCTTGTGTGTTATTTCAGCATTGCAAAGAAAAGTTCACTTGAAGCTGCCCAGCACTGGAAAGACATGGTGGGGCTTTAGTTCTGAAATGCAGACACCACAGCTGCTGATGCCCAATGATTTTTATTTAAGGAAATGTCTTAAAATTTAGGACATCCATCAGAAAATGTTTAAATATTTGAAAAGGGAGTGGAGTGGAAGATGGATGAGCTGACATAATGTCCTAGCCACTTCATTCTGAAACTTGCATTTGAACAAACTTCAGAAGATGACCCATGAAAAATGAGTTTGAGCTCCAGTCCTTTCCATGGCTTTTTAGGTATGCATTGCACAAAGGTAGCAGAGCCTGTAGCTGCATGAGTGCAGTCCTCTCTGTGGAGGGGTTTAAAAATTAACAGAATCCTGAAGTTCCTCAAGAAATTTGCTATCATGCTTGTTTGGGTCAATCTCTATACTTTACATACACATTTTTAACTGGGAGGAGGTTTGGAGTACGAAGGAGTTCTTAGTTATTTTGCCCCAAGAAGATGAAGGGAAGCCTGGAAGAAAAGAAGGAACCTGTGCTGGACTTTAGGCAGGCAGTTCAACGTTTTAATAGCTCCCGTAAATGTAATCAATAGAGTTCTGTTCTCCAGAACATCCCTCAGAATATCTTAGTTTACAAGTAAATCTTCTCATTCTCCTCGGTGAAATGATAATTCTGATTTGGTTTGTTTCAGAGCTGGAAAAGGAAATCACCAGGAGACCGAAGAAAGTCTGCATTGCTAAAGTGGTGGGAACAAGGAACCTGTGGAAAAACATCGTAGTGTTGTGTGTCAACTCGTAAGTCCAATCTCTTGGTTTAAACAGTTGTGTGGTCAGTGAACTGGAGCAGAAATGGGACTGTGGGACCCTTCACTAACATCTCTGATAAATGATCCTGGAAGAACACCAGCTGTTGCAGGGAACTGTATTTTTTATGGCAAACATGGAGGAGCTCACTGGCTTGTCTCAGGCAGCAGAACTGCATCTTCTCAGTGCCGTGCTGCAATTGTGTTGCTGTCACCAGTGGTCTTGTGTGGCCACATGCTGATAGGTGCTCATGCATGCAGACATCTGCTTGGCATCCCAAGTGGGAGTTTTGAGACCATTCATGCCCCAGGAGTACAGGTTCAAGTTGTTTACATCTGATAGGGCTGTGGTGCAGAGGAAAGGGTTGCTTGCCAGTAAATACTAGTTGCTCCCTCATATAAAAGCTGTGCTTGGTGGGTCTTTAAAGGCAGATTACAAAGTGCCTCAGCACTTCCAAATTATGTGCAGGGGATCAGAGGGAGAATGTGCAGTCTCCAACAGGACAACATGATGCTTGTCTCCTAAGGCTTCAGTTTGGACATCCTCATGTGGGCAAAAACAAGCATCGCCTGAGGTTTTTGCAGGTTACAGGTTCTGAGATCTTCTGTCCAGAACTGAACAGCTTGTAAAGAGGAAATACATTGGCTTGAAAAATCTGGAAGGGCACCAGCAGTGCATTTTCTAATTTTTCCATCTTGTAAAATGCCCGTTTGAATTTTTCATGGTTTTCTTTTCAAATGGGAGGTGGGACTGGAGAAGGCCAGAAATCCCCTTTCTCTGCTAAGTTTCAAAGTATGTCGCTCTCTTGTGGCTTTTTCTTCCTCACTTCGGGGCACTACTCTGCAGCCCTCACTGCTGTTAGTAGGCTTTGGATCAGTCATCACCCAGAGGGGACAGCCCCCATCCCAGGCAAGCAGTCACCCAGAAGCACACAGGTTTCAGGGGTCAGTCTGCAGCCTTACTGGTTGCAGAATCAACTCTGGTTTTACGAGTTTTGTGTCTCTCTTCCACCCACGAGTGTGGGACTACCTCTGTTCTGAAAGACTGCTTTCTCCTTAGGCTCACCAGGTGCATTTAAGAGACAGTGTTAAATGTATTTGTGAAAACTCTTTACATGGGGAATTCTCCCCTTTTCCCTCACCCACATTAATTTGTATATTTGGAAATTCCCTAAATCAGAGCTAGGCAGGCAAAAAAATAACTTCTGGCATTAGCACATGAAGGCTGCTTGCCATCCAAGCAGAACATGAAGCAGATGTACTGCTTCATATTTCTGATGAAATAGATTTTGTGTTTGTTTTTAAGGGGTGGAAAAAAAATATTTAATTTTACTTCTGTTATTCCTGTTAGACAGGACTGTGCTGAATTTTTAGTACATGGGGAAGGAATTTTTTGCAGGGAACAAAAAGAAATTAAGGAAGTCAAGGATTTAGTTTTAAAAGTAACTATTCTAAGCCACTCACTAAGTGAAGAGAAAAGAGTAATTCTTAGGGAACAGGCTGGAAAGCAAACTCCAAATGATACAATAATTTACTTTATAGGCCATGGCCTCAATAGCAATTTCTGCAACTGTGTTTGCACGCATAGAAGAGAAAGACAAAAGAAAAGCTGGTTAACTCTGCCCTTTTATTACTACTATTTTGCTGATTAATACTTCTCTTATGGGAAGAGTCAGCTATAATCTAGTTAATCAAAGCAAATGTCATTTTTGTGTAACTGTGAGCACTTGTATTAGGATTTTATCAGGGGCAAGGTGTTTTGTATTGAGGGTGGAGGTTTTGAACTAGAGCATTGATTCATAAGTTTGCAAGAAAAGCTCCTCAGGCCATGGGCTGTCATGCACTCAGGAACTGCATATCCCTGCCACTGTTTCTGTTTATTTTGTTATCAAGTTTATACTTACAGAGCTTCACATTCCTGACCTTCAGAAATATAGAAGTGTATCAATGTAATGTACCTGCCTTTTTTTTTTCTTTTTTTCTTTTTTTTTTTCTTTTTTTTTTTTTGAGACCTGGATCTGTGCCTCCCACTCTCTCAGGCACTGTTAATTTGTGCCATGAGATTTGTCTTGTATAAGTGCCAGGGACAGGAGGTTCTTCCGGTCAGAGGTACTTGAGCTGTGATGGGTGCAGTTGAGAGCATTGACCTCTCCTCTTGCACCCCTGCTGCTATTTTGTACCACATCAGGGGTGATGCTGGGGCTTCTCATCTGACTTTTGTACCTCCAGCCCCCTGCTCTTTCTTCCTTATTTTTTTCCTCTTCTATTTTTTGGAGGCACTGGGTGAGACAGGAAAAAGGTGTGTGAAATGTGATGGGTGGCCTCTCAAAGAAAGTTTTCAAAGAGGAGGAGACACATTGCTATGAAGGGTGGTGTAAATGTGTAGACTGAATTAGAGCTTATTGTTTCATAATTGTAATAATCATTGCAGCACATACAACTTCAAATACTCCTTTCTCGGGGGATTTCAGTTTTAACAGTCTAGCTTGGGAAGTGAAGTGTAATGCTTGTATTTAGTATGACCAAATGCCACAGGTGGGTGGGTGTTCCTGGTGTTTTGCTGTCCAAGCACAGAGGCTACTTCGCCACAGCAGTGCTGGCTCTGTAGCTGTCAGCAGGTGCACTGGGAACAGAGAGATGTGCTCCTCTGGGAATGGGATTTCTCAAATACAACAGGAAAACCCACCATGCACTAGGAGTTCTTCTAAAGTTCCCCATGCCTTGATCATACCATAAGCAGCAGCTATATGAATAAAATCAGCAGATACTTGGTTGAACTGAACCTTTCTTTCTTTTGCTTCTTTTTGTCCATGCTTATTTTCACTGCTAGTGGTGCTAGTGGCACCTAGAGATAAGTTTCTTAACTTAAGGTGTTGTATTCCTGCATTAATGCCTCCCCACACTGAAAAACACTGCAATGTGTCTTCTGCCCTCTCAGCAATGGTCTCTCTTGCCCTCTCCTGTTTCCCCCAGGCTGACTGGTTATGGCATACACCACTGTTTTGCAAAAAGTATGATGGGGCATGAAGCCAAGATGGCAATTACCCACAACTTCTACGCAGACTACTACACCATGGCTGGGATTGCGCTTGCATCCTGCCTGGCCATGTGCCCCGTGGTCGGGTTCCTGGGGAGGAGAGGAGGACTCCTGCTCTTCATGATACTCACAGCTCTGGCATCACTTCTGCAGCTGGGCCTTCTCAACTGTAAGTTGGAGATGACAGCTTTTCAGGACCATGCAAGCTTCACATGCAAATAAGGGACCAGGAAATACTAGCATTTCCTTTGCCTTTCCCAGATTTGTCATGTGATACACCTGCAATTTTTGGAATCTGAATTTGTTTGAAGGTTTCCCCAAACACTTGTTTCTCAGGCTCATTAACAAAAGGCATTGTATTCTGGATGATTCCCATGGCAAAGCTTATTGAGCTTTGGTGCTGTATCCGGGGTAGTCACCAAAAAAAAACAAGCAAGGAAACCAGAAACATTTTCAATTTTGTTTTAGTGCAACATCCGCCAGGGAAAGAGCTGTATCAAGACTGGGAAGGGAGAACTTTCCCACTCAAGTCTGCTTCTCAAGTGACCTCTAAACCATGCAGTTAGAGCAGTAGGTGTATGTCCTCTGCCTGCTCTTAGCATCTTGCTATGAACAAGTAATAAAAAGGTAGCACAGAAATTGTGCAGCTGAAAGACCTCGCTTTTAACACACTGTGTATGTATAGTCCATGTGAACATATACACATGATTTTGGGAAGTGACACAGCATTTCAAATGGTTTTTCCTGCAAAAAGTGAGAATGTCCCACCTCTTCCTTTGCAGGAAGTAACTTTTGTCTGGCCCTTTTGAGCTGCTTCTGCTATTAAAACTGCTGTAGAAATATTCCCTTTCCTTTTTCAAATTTATTTAATTCTTTTCATTTTTTGTTGGTAGAGGAGGTTGAACTTGATGAATCAGAGAGGTGTTGAAGCAGAAGGAATGTGGCATGTGCTTTGCCACTCTCACAGTGTCCAATCATTAGACCCCTGTCCCATAAAACCCCACCCCAAGGAAGGGGGAAGAGGATTGAGACATACTTTGGACAAACTGGATGTGAGACGAACACCAGAACACTGGTTATTGCTGGTTTTAATTTCTAAGTTTAGAAATAATTGAAGGCCTGAATAAGAAAGAGCTTTTTGCATTGAGGATGGAAAGTTTTCACATTCTTGCATACTGAGGGCAGCTCCAAGCCAACAGGAATTGTTCATATTTACAGACTGTTTCCCAGAGGCATTTACTAAGTTCACCTTTAGCAAACAAGCTATTTGTGGGAGTGTAGGAGGGAAATAGGGATCCTCTTTCATGGCGTGGAGGAAACTCCAGCATCATGTGTGTTTGTTCCCAGCTTGGCACAGATGTTTACATTCCCTTTGAGCACATATTTACCATGTCCAGCAATCCCAGCTGAGAGAGGGAGAAGCCCCATGGCTGCACCTCACCATGTCTGCTGATGGACTGAAACCATTCACATGCAAATTCGCATTGTGCATGTGGGCAGCCTCCCAAAACTCTATGTTCTTCTGTGAGTGTCCATCTCTCTACACTGAATTTGCCCATTTTCATTTTTGTTTTAAGGATGGGAGATGTTTGTTGAGACTGTTGAGGCAATAAACACTCTCTTGCTTAGTTGAGAGATGGGGTGTAAGAGCCCTTAGTCTGCTCCAGAGCCACAAAAATCTGGTTGCATTTTTTCAAAAAAACTTTATGAGGGAGGTAGGAGACAACACCCTGTAGGACTCATTACACCCTTTTCCATAACAGGTTTAGGTGGTTTTTTTTGAGACAAGTTGCCAGAACTAAGATCAGGCATGACTTTAGGTGACTTGTGCTACATTGGCACTCTCAATGCAGTGCTCTTGTCACCCTTTCTGACTCACTCTTTTCTTTCTGAGAAGAGGAGGCAAAGGCAGCCTCGAACTTCAGAGCAGCTCTCCCCATTCTTGACTATGGCCACCTCTTCCTCAGAAGAACTGGACATTGTTTGGAGAGAAGCAGTGACCCTGTTTATTATGAAATCTGTCACAGCATCTTGCATATTTTAATTTAGCATAATTTGGGTGTAATCAGAAAACAAAATCAGAATTTGAGAATGTGAGAGAGACAAGGGTATTCTCCACCAGCCACAAACTTGCAGCAGACCTTGAAGCTCTCCTTGTTTGACCCCTCCTCTGAACTCTGGAGTGTCACCTGGAAAGTCACAGAATCGGGGTTGGAAATGACCGGCAGAGCTGTGCCCAGCTTGTGCTGATGCCCTTCCCCTTGCTGCCCAGTGCTGCCATGTGCTCCTGTGTGGTTAGGATTGGTGGCTAGTGTGACACATGGACCATCCGCTCGTGTTTTTGGAGAGGAATACATCTCCCACCAATCTGACAGCACTGATGCCCAGATTTTGCTCCCTAACCCAAGCTTCTGTTGGCCATTTCCTCAGGGCTGCAGCAGGAGGGCATTTTCTGTTCTCCCCCTTCATTAACAACAAAGAGGCCTTTGTGTTAATTCCAGTGGTAATTCTGGGGCTTTTAAATATGCTTTACTGCTGGTTTGTTATCACTGTCTCATTAGCATGCTGTCCTCCAGCTGAGATGTGCCTGGAAACAGCATGTCCTATCTGGTGGCCAGGGAAAGATGTGATGGTTTTGGCATGGATTGACAGATTTGGAGTCAGAGGGTGGGGGTAGGGTGGCATGTGGGATTTACCCTTTTTTTTCAGATAAATAAACATATAAAAACTGTATATTCTTGTTTTTTCCCTCTTTTTCATCCTTTTCTGACTTCCACGGTCTTGGATCCAGTGATTGGAAAATACAGTCAACTTCCAGACTCAGGTATGGTTTACAGACAAATCTGCATCATGTGGGAAGCACTCCCCCAGGAACAGGTAGATCCAAAAGGCCTGGGCCAAAGCAGCCAGAGCAGAGCTGCTGCCACAGAGGGGTGCAGGGGGAAAGTCCACTTGTGTGCAGTGCCTTGAGACCCCACTCGCAGGCAGGTCTGCTCATCTGTGCACAGCTTCTGTGTGTAGCATCCCCTCCACACAGGCTCACCTCTGCATGTCAGGAGAGGGTGCAGAGGTCCCCCAAGGTTTGATATACAGGGTAAGGCTTTCTCAGAAAGTCTCCTTCTGAGAAGCAACATTCCCAGTTCAAGAATCTCAGATTTTTTTTTTTTTTTTTTCCAGAAAAGGGAACTAAAACACCTTAAAGACTCTTTAGATAAGGGGACTTAAACACCTTAAAACATACTTTCCCAAGATTAAGTACTGTAAGAGCAGTGCAGTAACAAACTACAGGGGAACAAAATTTACCTTTGTGTGTCAGATTTGATGGACCTGTCCTTGTCCAGCTTTTCCGAGCTCTGTTCTGCTGAGCAGCCATGACCCCCTGAGAGGGTCAATGGTGCAGCCTCACCTGCTATGCAAGAGTGGCCAGAGACCCATGGTTTGCAAGGTGCTGTGCCCACATCCTCATCAGCTGGCAGAGTTTGCTCTCTCCCCCAGACCTGGGGTGCACTGCAGAAAGAGCTTAGCCCTGAGTAGGCTGTAGCCTGCTAGTAGTTTCAGAAGGTGTAACCAAAGAGCTCCCAAATACCTTTTGCTCTCTTGACAGCTGATATATTCAGCAAGAACAAAAGCAGGTGTTACTTTTCACTGGATCCAACCCAGACAGCATGCCTGCTTGGGACTGCACAAAGCAGTTCTTTCTTCAGGCAGGCCTTGGGACGTGTGTGTAGAAAGGTGAGAGAGCATTGGCTGCAAAGTTCCAGTCCTTTCCCCAGTGTTCCTGTCAGGCATGGTGTGTTCCCCTTGTACGGTGCAATAATGTCTGTGCGTGATGTGGCCTCCTCACTGGCCAGGACAGGCCACACGAGCTTGTACGACCCTGGTCAGAGATCCCACCCCTGCCCACAGAAGGTGGCAAGCGGGGATTCAGTGAGAGAGGTACTGTCATCATGGCCAGAGACAGCTTCCTTGAGCTTTGTTTAGATTTACTGGAGTTTCTGCAAGTGCTGTTTGCTGTTTCCTCCTGGAAACCTTGCTGCCATCTAGCCATGAATGATTGAGCAAACAGCCCTGACTTCAGGAGCGCCTCACATTCCTTGGCATGGGCTGTTCTCACCCAGAGCTGTCCGGCTGGGAGTTACAACAGAGGTTGCAGACTGATCACATGCAGAGGCTTAGCACAGAGATGAGAGCACTTCTAGTTCTTTCCTCTCTTGTCCTGGAAGCCTCTCCAATGCCCAAGCCCCACTGTACAAGATGTTTGGCAGCTTGAGGAACACTGCCTGCCTCCACTTGTCTGTCAAACATGAGAGGGAAGAGGCTGGTGCCTAAAAGACTGGCCAAAGAGTTTGGTTTTTTGTGGGTTTTACCTTTTCTGTGGTGTATGAGCATAAAAAATCAGAGATTACTGCCATTTTTTGGCATGACATTATGGGTTTTTTTCAGGTGTGTTTGTATCCCAGGTGCTTGGGTAATGGATTTTATAAATACCAGTTTTAAATTAGTATTAAAAAATTACTCAAATTCCTGTTGAGGGAAAAGAGTAATATAAATTTCATTGATTGTTTTCTTCCTTAAAAGTTTGATCTCGTTCTTACTTTTTATGAACACACTTGTCTTGCCAGGTATGAGTGACAGTGTCAAAGACAAATTCTCTGTTGCATTTTCCATCGTGGGTATGTTTTCTTCGCATGCTGTTGGAAGCCTCAGCGTGTTCTTCTGTGCTGAAATCACACCCACAGTAATCAGGTGAGACTTTGGAGTCCCCCTCAAAAGATGGAGACAAAATTATCTTCCTATAATCGATAATGGGCTGTGTGACTTAACACGTTGTATGGGAGGAGGGGAAGCCTCATGTAATTGGAGACCTCACAGCAACTTGGGGGCTGCTTTTTGCAGTGGCTGCAGTCAGTCTGTGCAAGTAAATGCGTGCCTGTGTATAGAGAGGCTTTGTTTTCCATGGCTCCACCTTGTGTCCCATCGTGGTGATGATTAGCAGGCCTGGAAGCACATGAATTGCAGCTTGGTAGGGTCTTAAATACTCAGCTGAACCAGTTTGTGTGGATGAACATTGTCATTGCTTCACTAACTCTGCGGGATTTGTTCAAGCAGCAGTCAGGTGAGTCTGCATCTTGATATTGAAGGAGAAATTCCACAACTGTGCAGAGAAGGACACAGGTGCCAGCAATCCCTGCCTCCATAGGGCAGGTTAACCAGGACAGCTGCAGGGATGCTTCAGTAGAAGGAAATTGTTGAAACATGTGGTGTAAATGCTTTTGGTGCATAGAGGTTTCTCTGCAAGCCTGCCTCTCTGTTGCAGATAATGCTGCCTTTCTCTTACCTATCTTAGCAGAAGCTCAAAGTTTTTCTAAAAAGGAGCACTTCATCCTGGGAAATAGGAGGGGTTTGTATCATTTTATACATGCACTGTTATCTTTCACAGCACAAAGGTTGTGCTTCTGTGTCCTGGATTATGCTTTCAGCAATGCCACAGCAATTCAGGAGTTTGCTCTGACTTCACTGAATTTCTCAGGAATGTAGGTCATATGGGTGGGAGGGAGAGAGAGTGGAAAGAGGATTTTTTTTTGTCCCCTCCAAATTATATACCTTTTCAATAACTTTGCAAAAGTATTACTGCAAAACTGTCATCTGAGTAGCCAGAGTCTCCTTGCTCCATGGTCTATTTTTTTCAGGCTATCTAAATTTGTGAATGTATTTTACGGATAACATTATTTCCACAGGAAAAGGCAGTGTGAGGAGTGAGATTATACAGCAACCTGAAACACTAACAGCTATTTATTTATGTGTGTGTCAATCAGTTTGGTGTTTTTATGCCTTTTTAATTTTCTCCTTGGCTCTATTTGAAAGACACACAGATAAGGAATTGACCATGTCAGCCAGAAGAGAATCTGCCAAGTAGGGTCAGATGTGCAGTCTGAACTTAGCAAGCTTTTTTCCCTTAAATCACTTACGTTGCTACAGGGAGGGGGACAAAATCCTGGCTGGGAGCCAAAATCCTGCTTCCCCTGACTCTGCTGGGTGACACCAGGCGAGTGACAACAGTTAGATATGCCTCAGGGTCCCTGTTTATTTATAGAAATGATGACACACTGCACTGCTTTGCAACCCTACCACCACAGTAAGATCCCCTGAGAACTGTAATTAGGAGGTGTAACTCAGGACAGTGCATAAATCAGTCTCATGCAGAGATGTGCTTAAGCTGACTTCTGTCTTGCCTTTTGGTGGGATCTGGCTACTACCTCATAACCTGCTTTCCAAAATGCCACCATGGATACCCTTTGGGAGTTGGAACTAAATGATCTTCAAGGTCCCTTCCAACCCAAACCATTGTATGATACTAATATGCTTTTTGTTGGATCTTAAGGAAAAGGAAAGCAAAGAGAGCACTGGGGCTCTCTCTGGGGTTTCCCTGTTCAAGTCCATTGTCTGCAAATCCCTGAGAGTGGAAAATAGCACTGCCATTACCTGGGGTAGCAGTGGCATGATTGCAAACCCACAGCACCCATCTATCTCTGTGCTGTGGTGTTGAGATGAACAGTTCCAGGGGGAGAACAGCCAGATCTTCATCACCAAGAGGTGACACCTGCCCCAACAACATGAACATTCCACACTGTCATGTGTCACAGAGAGTTCCTTGGGGTCCCTGCACTGCACCCCGGTCTCCTGGCAGAAGGCAGAGGGGCTTCATCAGGAGCCACCCTTCTTTGTCCCAGGACTTCAGTGCAGACCTCCATGCAAATGCTGAATTAAAGCACCAAATGTCACTGATAAGTCACATGGAATAATCTTCACACCACTACAGCCTGCATGCCTACTAGATAGGAACAGGCTAAACAAAATATAGCATGTCCTCTCCTCATCCTCCACATACTCAGTTACTATCAAGTAGAAGATGGTTCTGGCTTTTTCTCTCGGTGTCCTGCTTTTGTGCCCACACAGCCAAAGACTGGGCAGCAGTGGCTGAATTAGGATCTTTTCCCATCAATTGCTGCCTCAAGTCAAATTTCCAGTTGTTGAGGAAACTTTCCTGTCTGTCCACCCAGGAGCCACTTGGGTCATTCACACAGAGGATCTGCACCAGTTCACAGCCTCTCATCTTGGGGTCCCACGCCCCAGGGCTCAATCTGCAGCTGACACCACATCTTGCCCACCCAGCTACCTGCACTGAATGTGTTCCTCAACACAGTGGGATGCAGGGCTGATTACTGGGGCCTGAATAAGGCCTGGCTTCTCAAAGGTGGTGCTTGCTCCATGAGGCCAAGGGAATGCTGGTGTATTACTTGAATCTCTGGCCTAGGACACAAAATGTCCCTTATGTACGGGCAGGGAAAAGCTGTGGGGGTTTTCAGGCTGACTTTGAGAAGTGGCTGAGCTGGAAAATCTGGTCTGATTTCAGTGCTGGCCCTGCTTTGTGCAGGAGGCTGGACCAGGAGCTCTCCCAAAGCCTCCTTTAGCCTGGGCATCTCTCTGGCTCACTTGTACTCTGAGCCATGTTGTATGTTGACCCACTTGCTCAATGCAGACATGCTGTCTGAAGACAGGAGTAGCAATTCTCTGCTCTCCTGAGGAGCGCTGAGAAGGACAAGACCCTTCCCTTAGGATGTCAGTGAGGATGTCTTGCTGCTCTCTGGCAAAACACTGAGGTAGCAAGCAAGGAAATTCTACCCCATGAGCAAGCAGGACCTTTCTGAGGACAGAATTTTGAATTTTGTGATTTGCCCTCGTTAGGACCATAAACCTCATGCAAACCATCCCTCCCCACTGTCAGTGGGTGAGAAGGAGTTGGGACAATGGTTGTGATTGACCATCCATGGGGCCATGCCATAGGAAAGCCCCCCCAGCAGCCACTGGCAGGCAGAGGTGAGAGAAAGCCGGGAGAAAGCCGGGACTCGCTGTGGGTGCCAGCAGCCCTTGCACTCCCTCTCCAGGCTCCACTCTGCATCTGGAGTGTTTGAAGTACAGACACTGGCCCCTGCCATGGAATTCCTTGTGCTGAGGAGGAGCAATGCTCCAAAGCACTCAGAATGTTTTTCTTTTCCACCTGCTGCCCCTTGTCATCTGCAAAAACAGTGTGACTCATGAGCGTGCTGCCTCTTTCGCCCTATAGTTGTTTTCCTGATGTGCACAGAAACAACAAAAAATTCCTGACAGTGTTATCAGTTTTCTCTTTTTTGTTTTCCTTCTCATTTTCACATCTGCAGTGTAGTTAAACCTTAAAGAAACCCCTTTTAGGACACTCCAAAATGTACTTTCAAGCCTTCCTCTGCCAGGTTTTGATGGCACTGGAAAAAGTAATGCCGACTCTAACTACTGACGTCATATGGAAAAACTTTCCCCCCCTCCCCGTAAATCTGAAGCCACTTGACCCATAAATGACAGAGCCGTCTTTGTTGTTGCCTTTTCCCGTTTTCTTTCAGCTTGCTTGATGTCCTTCTACAGCAGCATTTAAAACTCACCTCAGGTCCTTCTCAGGGGGGTTGAGATACAATTTAGCCATTGCAATCACTGATGTAAATGAGCCAGGCTTTTGTTGCTCCAGAGCCAACTTGGAGAGAGATTTGCCATGCATTTGGGACTGCTTGTGTCAATTACTCATGTGAGTGTATTAATGAAGTTGCAGGGAGGCCAGTTGCACAATAGTTGCATTCAGCTGGGTTTCTAAATTGCCATCGGAAAACTGGCAAGGTTTTAATAAGGGCTTTTGCAGCATTTGGGGAAGTCACTGTTGTCTGTGAAAGATGCTCTGCTGAGTCTGAAAAACTGGAACATAGATATGTGAATTTTTGATCCAGTCAGTGTCCCAAGAGCATCTTTTGAAACCTATGTTTGCTGTCCTTCAGCTGTCAAGTAAGCAGCAGTGGATTTTGGAAAGCATTGAGTGAAGATTAGTTTTAACACTGTGGTTGGCTGAGTGAATTTGGCATTTGTAGGTTTATTTGTACAGTGATTTCCAGGATGCTTAATAGTCAGGGAAACTGTTTTTTTTTCCCAAATATTTGACATAAAGCAGTCAATTTTTTCTTCTGTGAGGGCCAGTTTTTGTTGATAGGAACAGTTCTGCATTTGGGCCAGGAACTGAACCCCTCTGATCTGCAGAGGGTTTCAGAATAGATTGCATCTCCCAGAGGAAGTGGAGGAAGTGTGTTGCCCTCACAGGCTTAGTAGGGAAGCAGGGTGCCAGTGATTAAACTCACAGGGAGTTTCCCTCTGCTGGCAGCAAAGTCTTTGGAAAATGAAGGATGAGCTGCCACTCTCACAGATTTTTGTTAAAATGAGTCATTTAAGGACGACACTGCTGGCAGGAGACCTCAGTCATGTCACAGCAGGAAGGAATGGCCCACCCCAAAGAAACACCTACAGTGCCACTTCTGTCTGGGGGCAGCCAGCAGAGACAGACCCAGGACTGTGAGGTGTGCCAGGCCTCCTGCACCAGGGTCTGGAGAGATGCTGAGAAGCAAGACAAGGAATTGCAAGAGAGTTTGCTTGCATAGCCAAGCATCAGGAAAGAGCACTGAACCAGCCTTTCACAAGCAGATTATGTGTCTCTAGCTGGAAGAAGATGAGTCTATTTTCACACATCTTTTTTTCTGAAAATTAGGCATTTTGTTACATCTCCAGTGTGTTGAGAAGTTCCAGCCATAACATGATTTTATGCAGAAAATATTCCAGCATTGAGTGTTTGGTAGAATGGATCAAGGCAGTGGCTTGTAAAGTCTAATCTGCCTCCACTGCTGAATGGTGCCAGATACTTTAGAGGCAGCCAAAATTGACTTCTGCACTTACTGCTCCTTGGTGTGTCTTGTCTAATTGGAGAAGGGTGGCATGCTAAGCAAAATCTGGTTTTCCCTCACTGAATGTGGGAGTACTTGGAACTGGGAGTACTTTAGAGTGCCATCTACACACTCACATGGTAAAGCTTCTCTTCTTCTTATGTGGGGGCAGTTAAATGGGTGTGAAATGATACTTGAGTGTAATTATTTCCCCCTCTGCTTGTGTTTGCAGGGGAGGTGGGCTGGGGCTGGTGCTGGCCAGCGCGGGCTTCGGCCGCCTGACTGCCCCCATCATGGAGCTGCACAACCAGAAAGGTTACTTCCTCCACCATGTCATCTTCGCCTGCTGCACACTCATCTGCATCATCTGCATCCTGCTGCTGCCTGAGAGCAAGAACCAGAACCTCCCCGAGAACATCCCGGACGGGGAACATTACACCCGGCAGCCCCTCCTGCCGCACAAGAAGGGGGAGCAGCCCCTGCTCCTGACAAACTCTGAACTCAAGGATTACTCTGGCCTCCACGACTCAGCAGCTGTGAGTGACGGCATCTCGGAGAACACCACTGCCAATGGGATGAAGTCGATGTAACTGGGTGGATTTTTTTCCTTCTCCCTTTTTTCTTTTTTAATTATTTTATTTCCCCTTC
Source organism: Taeniopygia guttata (assembly GCF_048771995.1). Lineage (NCBI taxonomy): Eukaryota > Metazoa > Chordata > Aves > Passeriformes > Estrildidae > Taeniopygia > Taeniopygia guttata. The sequence goes on along the minus strand of NC_133026.1, from coordinate 62,363,386 downwards.
TTATATTTCTTCTCTTCCTTTTGTATTTTATTTGATGCTGTTGTGCGGGAGGAGTTGCACTTTGGGCAAAGGTGTTTTGCACAGATTTTACAAACCAGTGATGGAGCAGACACAAACTTAGAGGAATTCAACTCTGCTACTAAAGCAAATTTTGGCATCTTCAACAGTTGTGCAGATTACTCTTGAAAAGTTTTGGGGGAAAAGACTCATTTGAGAAAAGACCTGGCTGGCAGTAGCCCTTCAGAACTCTTTTTTTCCTGCCATTAAATATGTATATTTATTTTGATTTATTCTCAAGAAGCACTTTATTTCCTTTTCCTTTCATAGATCACAAAAATGAAGCCATCTTTTAAGAGGTGCAGCCATTCCAAGAAAGAAACCATGGGGGGAGGGGGAGTGTTGTTTTCTGTTTTGTTTTTGTGTTTCTTTAAAGGAAAGAGGGATTCACTGGTTGAATTGACTTAAACTTAGACTTGTGCAACATTCTTCTGCCTGTCTAGAAAGTCCAAGTGCCCAGATTGCCTGCTGTTTGTATAAAGAAAGGAAAAAAAAAAAAAGAAAAAGCAAAGCAAAACCTGTTGTGACTCAAACTCTGACTGCATTTTAGGCAGCTTATATTTGTCTTTATAGCCCATGTGCACTTAAGTTACTTTCTAAATTAGTCCTTTCTTGTTTTCACTGAATGCATTGGAGAAAATCCTACCCCAACAAGCTGGTTTTTCAGTAAGAATCAGCTTTCTGCATTTTAAGAATATTTTAATCTATTTTAGGTGGTTGCCACTGGTCCTTAATTATAATGTAGATGATGCATTTGACTAATGATGCAAAAACGAGTTTTGTCTAGAATGGCTAAAATTATCAGGAGGTCCAGGATCTCTGACTGGTCCAAGAAAAAAGCATAGACCAGCGGTGATAAATAATGAGTGTGGGCAATGATCTATACCTTTATTCCAAAAGGCAGCATAGCTGGAATTTCTGCTCTTGGGAAATGAGTGTCCTGGTATTTATTGTCTTAAGTGTTTTTAGAATCAGGGTTTGGGTTTTCAATTTAAGTGGGAAAACTGCTTAAATGACTGTTGGAAAGGAATTAATTGATAACCTGTGAATAATGAATTACTGGCTTGGGCTCTTACATCCTGGGCTCTTAATGTGTTCTGGTTCTGAACCAAGAATATATAATGAACTCACCCTTATTTCCCCACTTTCCCAACTGCTCTTGTAAGATTTTAGTTCAGGAAAAAAAATTTACTTAAATTTGATTAATTCTACACAAAGTGAACATCCAGTTTACCTCCTGCTGTGCAGATGGCACTTTGATAGTGGCCACTTGACTTCTCTCCTACAGCCCCCAAACTATTTCCTTTGGCCATTGGCTTTTGGTTCTCACTCAAACGTGAGGATCTCGTTCAATGCAAGGACTTTGAACAGCTTTCTTGCATTGCAGTTAACTCTCCCTTCTCTCCCTCCCTCTTCTCCTTTCCCACTCAGGCCATCCATTTGTGATTGCTCGGTAGTGCAGACGTTCAAGCACAGCAGCAGGATGTCAATGTTGTACTGAGTGTCTGTATGATTGCCACTTTGTTTGATGTACATCTTGCGTTCATATGCGGGGGAAGTGCTCATTTGCACTCTCCTCCTCTACCTTCCCTCCCCCTTCCTCCCTTGCTGTATATATTGTCAATTAACTACTGTACCTAACAATTTCCATCCTCCATTAGGCTGCCAATGTCCTCTTACAGTTCCCAATAAATCAGAGATCCATGCTCCCTGGCAAACCATGTGGTAAAGTAGCACAGCCTCAGATGCTGACGGATGCAAGGGGACAGGCAGACCTGCAGAAGCAACAGAGGTGGTTGTGTTCAGAGTAACAATGTTGTCCTAAAGCTGCTAATTTTTACAGAGGATGATGTGGACATTTGGGTTCTTCTTGAGCCTGGTAAGAAACACTGGACCAGTTGATGGTAGTTTTGCCCAGAGTTACAATACTGTTTTTTTTCACCTTTGCTAAACTTGCTGTGACAGCAAGAGCCTGATCTTCCTTACACTCAAGTTTTATTTTTAGGCTTGAGCGCAGCTGTTCTTTTTGTTCTGTGCCGGGAACTTTGCAGTCTGTGTTCACCTGAGGAAAGAACCCAGCCCTCCCCCACTCGTGCAGTATTCACACACCAAATTTGTGCAATACCTTTTGCCTTCAATGTGAGATGCTTGTTGCAAGCCACACACATTCGGGGACGAAAGAAATGGGTTCACAACAAAAAGCTGAAGAAGCAAAGCAATGCTTCAGGGAAGAGAAAAAGGGCCTGAGAGAGGAGAAGGTGCAAGCGCAGAGGCAGAAAGCAGCACCCTGCCATCCATTGTGCTGTGGAGCCAGTGGCTCCTTCCTTCATGGTCTTCCTCGTGGCCCGTGTGCTCAAGCTCAAGCGGTACAGTTCTTGCAGACCATCCACAGGCCTGTAAACCCACCTGCTTCCAGCACTGTCAGTGGTCCTGGTGAGCTCACCGCTGTTGTCCACAGCGCTTTATCGTTTCCTATTCTGGTGGTTGCTCTCCAATGACAGACAGGCACAGGGAAAATAATACTTGTTTAAACATATCAACATTTAGATAATAAATGCATTAGGTGACAGGAACATGCAGCTTTTTTTTTTTGTCTGTTTTGGGTTTTTTTTGTTAAGGAAAAGATCTTATGAAGTTGGTTTGATTTGCTGCTTTTTTGCTTGAAATCAGGTAGTCGGTACTGATCTGCAATGAAGGGAGCCCCAGCTTCTCTAGTCAGTCTGGCCCTCAGCCTCTATCACAACAATAAAGTAAAAACTAACTTCTGCTTTGGCAGTTCTAGTTTTGCTCCTTTTCCTGAAAACATGAACACTTCTGTGATGACTATGTTCTTCCACACATGCTCACGGAGTTGGAAAGCTTTCATTAAATCTATCTTATGTGGAGGAGGCAGGTACCAGGTGATGCAGCAGGGCAGAAAGGAAGCATGGGGATGCTTGCCCTGCCTTGTCTAGTTCTGCAGCAGAACAGGCCACCTCTTTCTGGCCACCACGACAGGGGAAGCAGTCCAAGCAGTCTTGTCCATTATTGGCTTTTTTCTGTGAACCTTCAGTAACCTCTAAGCCCATCAGTAGATTTTTCTTTGGGTTTACCATTTAAGGGCTTTCTCCATCTTTGTAAGTTCAAACAAAAATGTGAAGTGACATTATGCTTGATCCTGGGGGCTTTGTGCCCCTTGTAAGGTTTCAGTACTGCTTTTGTTGCTGGACACACTGCAAATGGATAGCACATGTTTGCAAGTGTTTTGTGGCCACTCTGAAAGGGGGTTGTGTGATTTACTTTTGGGTTTCACTGAGCAGGCTTTTTTTGTTGTTGTCCTTTTTAGTGGAAGTATTTTACTTAACTGTTGCCACTTCCTGGAGACAAACACTTTACTGGTCACCAAATTGGAAGCAGAAGTGCCATTAACTGAACTCTGTGAATGTCAAGTCAAGTTGCGCCTGTAGCTGGCACATAAGACAACACTATTGAGTGGGGGGATGATCTCCCCTACTGTAACTTTTTTTTTATTTTTAAAGAAAAAAATGGAATTACAAACCTCATTTTAAATGTATTGTGTAAAATGTTTCGGGAAAGGAGTACGGTGTGTTTTGTCTAGTGGGCGAGATCTCCCTCCCCATATCAGTTTCTGATGAAGTTTTAAAGAATCGTGTTCCTGTATGTTTTGATCATGAATAGTCTGGTGGTGCTTCCTCATAGCACAAGCTTAAATCAAGTACTGAAAACAGTCTTACAAGCTAAATGTCTGCATGATGTTACATCTGTTGTACCTACTGAGAAGAACTTTGTATGTAAATGTACAGAATAAAATGACGTTATCCCATCAGTTTGCTCTCCCTCATCTGGCTCCCTTGCAGTGACTTCTCAAACACCCAGCAGCAGCTGATGCCTCAGCAAATAGCCCTACCCTGCTCTACAAACAGAATGAGCTGTTTGTAAACCAGGCTAATTAAAACAGCATATCGATTTGCAAGTAATTATCCTTTACAGTCAATTACAGAGACATAGTTGATTCTGTTTCCTGGGTGGTGTAAATTAAAAAGAAAATACCCTTCAACAGTTGCTTTTTGCTATTCTGATCTTGAACTGCAGCCAAGGACAGGCAGCTGTTCCCACCAGGTAAGGAGGGGCCCTCTGCACCCATACCAAATCTGAGACATTGAGGCCACTGAGTGTTCAAACCCTTTTGGACAAGGTGCCTTCTACAGCAGCACCTTCTCAGTTACAGGTTTGAATTGCTGATTATTGCACCACAGCAAGGTAAATTCATCAGGTGCTTAGGACAGTTGTCTAGAAGCAGCACCAGTAGTTTAGTTTTGGTTTGTATCAGAAACTGATGCTTGAGCTCGAGTCAGGGCTCAGCTGAATGAAAGAAAAAAAAAACAAAAACAAACAAAAAAAAAAACCACAAACAAATAAAAAAAAAAACCACCAAAACCTGGAAAACCTACATAGTTAACTCCTGGCTGCCATCTCATTAAACAAAACAGCCAATGGATCTGCCTTTGAAAAGACACCCATCCTGCCTGAAAGCAAGCCCAGAGATGTAGCAGCAGGATGCTTTTCACTGGTGGTCATGGTAGTAGACCTCTCTGATTTTATGTACATGCTAATTTTACAAGTGATGCTCTTCTAGCAGCCTGACTTACTGCTCAGAACTTGGCTTGTGCTTTTTCCTTCTATGTAGTCCTCAGGGATGCATAAATGACCCTTTTGTGAAATCCTTCTCATGTTCTAAGTGCCCAAGGGATGGTAGGAAATCCATTATTTAGCACCAGTACTACAACCAAAAGGGACTAAAAGGACAAAAGTAACACTATGTCACAGCTGTACCATACAAAAATGTGGAGTTTCTTTATTTGAACACTAAAAGCTGCTATACTATGTTCAGTGCTAGTACACAGTAGATTAATTGTACAGATAGCATTTGGAACTGATTTGCCATCAGATCCCAGTAATGTGTAGAGGCCACACAGCACATGCACTTTTTCAATCATGTTCATCCATTGCAGCATCCATTTGCTATCCTAATTGGCAGGGTAGCCAAAAAACTTTTTGCTTTTAGAATTCAAATTCTATTTGAAAAAAAGAAAATCCAAGTCAAGTGTATCTATATTTAATAACAATTGCAAATTCAATCAAAATAATACAAAAGAAATATACTAACAATGTCAGTGTGAAAATTGCAATCAGTTTTTCTGAAACAAAACCTTCATCTTCTTTTACAATGATGCACAATCAGAACTTGTCTGGAAAGGCTGTCATTTCTTCCTTGATCCTGTTTTCTATGAGTAAGGTGAAATTGCTGTCTGTGTTTTGAAGATTGTAGCTGACAAATATCTGCTTTTTGGTCTTGCTGGCTAAAACACAAAACAGAGTAGTCAGCCAGAGTTTATTCTCATATTAAAGTGATCATGGTATTTGAGCAAGCCTCTTAAAAAGCCACATCATGCAGATTTCTAAGATGTTCTCCACTCCTGCTGTGCTAAGTGCAGTTAAAAATGAAAAGCAGAACAAGTCCTTGACCACTGGGGAGTTGGGCAATATTTTGCAAGTTACAGAAGTGAACAATATAAGATTGGTGACTGTCAACTAGTTGTTGATCTGACACAAGACAGCACTAATCACTGGAGAGCCTTGCAAAGCTTGTAGTGGATTTTCGGACACTTCTTAAATATAAATATCTTACATTGTAAGTGACACCATAGGACTCTAGCACTGAAATTCAAAGTTTGTAAATCTGTGCTGTGTAAAACATTAGAGGGAAAGTGCTCAAGAAAGTCATTGAGGTCAAATTAATTATTTTTATGAACCTTAAAAGGTTCATAAGCCTTAAAAGGCCCCAAAAAGCTATGCATCAGTTCTGTCTAATCTTGCTATCAATTTTGTTTCCATTAACCTTTTTTCATACAGGGTCCATGAATGCTCCAAGGAGGAGCTGGAGAACCTTTGCTGAACATGATGAAGCCAAGCACAAGTTCCAGGCTACTGTAATGACAAGTACCTAGATAGAGGTGCTACAAAATTATGAGCTGCCTTCCATGACAGAGCTAATTAACAGTGACCAAAAAACTGTCCAGTAGGACAAGAAGACTTAATTATCAGAGTAGAAGAGATAACACTAAGAAGTGTTTTATAAGCATAATAATCCTACTTAGAGTTTACCATGGTAATATAGCAAATTTGTGGCTCTCCTTATATATCGCTGAAGCTACACTTTGTGAAAAATGTAAGCACCATACAGGAAAAGTAGCCACTAAATTTAAATTGAGTTGTGTAAAACAGAGGACAAAAAATAGTATTTGGGTCACAAGATATTCTTGTCCGGGAATGAGCTGGGAGCTAATGATCCCAGACACAAATCAGACTGTTCTACTGAATATTCAAAAATGTCATCTGAATTTTTAACACTTCAAAACAGAGACACTCGGACTTCTAAAATTTTAATCCTTTCTAAACAGGAAGCTAAATAGTTAAATACAGAAACCCATATATATGTATGTATAAAATGTAGTTGAACAACTCCTTTAAGGCATTTTCATTATGCAAATAATTTTTTTATTATTTTCTATCCTAACAGGTTACCAGCTTTCTGACTCAGTACATAAAGCTGCTTCTGAAATGCAAGGATTCATTAGCCTTTTTAAGTCTTGGCACTACAAAATGCTGATATAATGCAGCATGCTGCTCTGATTGCAAAAATTAACACCTGGCACTAGATTTTTGTGGTACAAAGCAGCATGTTTTGTAAGCACTAGTGCTTCATCATCATGCCCTAAATGAATGCAATGCCAATTCTGAACTAATTAATGCCATTATCCTAGCTAACAAAACTATATAGTGCACTGCGGTGTCAAAACTCAACTTCTTAATTATGTTTGCCTATAGAGTCTCTGGGATGATGCTCAGTTCCCAGGAATAGTGCGAATCTGGGAGTCCCTCTGGGTCTCCTGTGCCAAGAACCTCGACTCCCAGGGCTCTGAGGGGCAGGGGCACCTTTTCTGTCCCTGCTTCCCGAGGATTCAGTTGGACATGTGCACTCCTGCGGAAAGGACAAAAGAGGGCAGATCTTATGCCTCCGTGGAAGACCATCTGCAGCTTCAGAGTAAAGCAGAAAACTGCAAAGGACAAGGCTTACCTAAAAAGCCCTCCAGCAAGTCTGCTTCCCATGCAGCTTGGTTAATAACCCCTATTCCACTGTCTCTTCAAAGTGGAGGAAAAACAGCCTTAACAGCCATCATCCAGGATGCGCCGAGTACCAGGAGAAACTACAGCAGCACAGATCTGCTCCTACATCATGTACAGAGCAAAGGCCCAAACCAAAGAAGCCCAGCAGGAGCAGAAGAGGCGGGATAAATGTTAGACATGTGTCTGTATTTATGCTGGAAAAGAGGTGATGAAAGTGACCAGCACCCAGCTGAGAAATACTCAAAAGAAAAGGTTGAGATTATCTTCACCAAGAGTCTGCCAGTCCCTACAGAAGGAAGACTGAAGACATGGCCCTAATTAGTACTGCAGCCCAACGCACTGTGATTTCAGGATATGCACGTGAGGGAGGCACTAATGGACATGGACTTTCTCAAGAATTGGCCTCCAGCATCCTACAGGAAACATTCTTAGAATTGGGGTTCATTGACTAGTGAGACACATCTTGTGCCAAAGTGATCAGGCAGGGTAGTGGGAAACTGCAGCTCATAAAAGCAGATATAGATAGATATATGTAGAAAGAGGAATGAGAATTAAGTATATGTGTCTTCAGCAACAGAAGAAAAATCAGAAATAAGGAAGGAGATAGAGCCAAAACACAAAATGCAGCTGTTGTGGCTAGGACCCCTGCCAAATTATCCAGAAAACAAAAGGAGAATGTGTGCACTGTGATGCACAGCAGCACTGAAACTCCTGCTCCAGGGCAGGAAACCTGACATTGCAGGAACACATGGCAGATGATGGAATGTGACTGGCAAGTGTAAGAAATAGAAATAGTTATGTGCAAAAGGCACCGCATGCTACTCCTGCTAGTGCCTGTGGAGACAATAAACTGCACAGAAAAAAGGGTGACAAGCATGGTGGGGGCAAGAGAGGCAAGAAGAACTGCCTGCCTGAAGGTTACCACACGTCAGGATGGTTAAAAAGGCTACTTTGGAAGTACAACTACAAGTCAAGACTTGACTATGAATAGCATCTCTGTTATTACAGATTGTGTGGGAGTAACAAGGATTTAAATTCCCAGAGAAAAACTAAACACCGATAACAGCAAAGCTGGGTATTTCTAGCTGAGGTGGAGCACAGAGTTCCTTACCAAGCACTTTGCGAAACAAAGATAAGGGATGCTTGTTGATGATCATGCACATCCACAGATCTTAGTATAAATAATTTTTTTTAAAAAATAGGTGTATAAATAAATAAATTTGGACTAAGTAACCATGAGTTGACCTAAATTGCTGGACTGTCAAAAGCCAGCCTAAAGACTGTGGTGTGAGATTGAAAAAGATGTATTTCTTTTCCCAGAAGCTCAGGTAAAGAGCAAGCACATAATTATTCAAAGCCATAAGTGTATTATTGACTTTCCCCTTTGAACTAAAGGTGAAAAAGGTCTATCCAAAATAATATACTTTAACCAGGATCACACAAGCAAGAAAATAATATGAAAGGAGCTGACTGGCAAGGAAAGCTGCAACACAGTGGATGGATGTCATGGATACAGAGGAACATGGACCAAAAGCCTAGCTGGGCCACAACTGGCTCAGAAATTTAAGATGAAATAACAAAAGACATCTAAAGTTTACAAAGAAAAAGAAAATAGGAAGGTGCATTATAGTCCAAGGATAAAAAGTAACCTACAGACAAATACCATGCAACAGTATCAGTTCCCAGTAACAAAGTACGGGAAATTAGTGCTGCAAATAACAAAAGCACCTTAAGGGAAAAAAAAAAAAAAAAAAAGAAAAAAAGGCAGCAAAACTGAGACAACTCACTAGGAGAAAAGTCAGGCAACTCAGGCCACCTCTGTCTTAGAACACTGAAAGAGCTAATGGAAGAAATGGTAAGTTATTATGAACTTCAGCTATGATACATGTGATAAATCTTTTAAGAGAGACAGTAAGCACATGTACAAAAAACAACAACAACAAAAAAAAAAAAAGAGTATGTCAATCACTAAGATAACTTAGAACTGTCAGCTGGGCTGCAATGCTACACAGAAGATTAGAGCAAGATTCAGAAGAAATTAATGACAAGGAGACCAAATTTCCATTTGGAATAAACTGGAATAGTGGAATAAACTATTACATTTTATCCAAAGTAAATCCTCTCTGACTATATTTTGACTGACTTCCTAAGGATAAGGCAGTAGTTTCACGTAAAGAAGTTGTGTTATACAGTACCCCATAAAATTATTACTTAAAGTAGAAAAGATTGAACTCAGTGTGTAGAGAAAATTGAGTCACCAGAGTTGACTAAAACAGTGTATATTAAAACACAAGTTATTGTGAAGAAAAGATGCTAATACCATTTTTCAAAGATTAGTCTTGTGAGCAACCCTTTTTTATATGTGGCCATGAAGGAGAAGCAAGTGATGTAGACTCATGGAAGTGCCTGACAATACAAACTCAAGACATACTGTCTGAAACAGAGATCAGCACACAGATCATTAATAATTCTGTGGCCTTTCCATCTGAAACAGAGGAAGTAAGATGAGACTGAGCAGCTCAGCATGTTGCTTTTAAAACTTGGTAACAAGCACATCAGCAGTTTACCAGTTGGAGCTGTATGAGGCACCGGTGGGTGATGATGAGTAACCAGCATGACACGGCTGTCAGAGTTGTGAAGGTGCTAGGATGCACTAGGCCGTGTATTTTTGATCTTTTTAATAGGGACATGGGAGTTTGCAAGCTGTCACTAAGATTCAGATTTCAGCTTTTGCAGTAGCTGTAGCACACTGCACGTGATGGAAAAGGAAACATCCCGAGCGGCGCCCATTTGGGTCAGTCAGATCAAGCCCAGGCATCTGTGAGAGAACCCTGGGCTTCCCAGGCCACAACTTCTTGGAATGTGGGGGCTAAAAGGAGCGAGATGTGATGAGGGTTGGCTTAATCTTCAGGTAAAATGCACGTGGCTGGCATGACGGCCACCTCTCCCACCAGCACAGCAGTGTCACAGGTTTACAAAGAGGAGGTCACTTAAAGATAACCAAATAATTCACTTCTGATAGTGCACAGCGTGCCCAAGGCCGCTGACTCAGGTGCCACAGACTCCCGCAGAATGGGAAAATAAAAGCGAATCGGTGCATTGCATGGAAGCTGCCGCAACTTGCAGCAGCGCAGGCTCTGCGGCCGGGGCAGCGCGCACCGCATCCCTCCGCACCCGCCCGGCCCGGGCTGGTGGCTCCGGGCCACCAGGGAGGCCCGGCCCGGTCCCGACCCGCGCGTTCCCGGCGGGAGGCGGCTCCCGCAGCCCCGCCCGCCCGCAGCGCGACCCGCACCTACCCAAGCGCCGCGCCAGACAGGAGGAGGCGGTGTCCGAGGGGTCCCCCAGCAGCGAGGCGGCCACCGGGATGCTGTCCTGCAAGCGGAGCACAGCACAGGGCACGGCTTAGTCCCGGCAGCGCGGGGCAGAGGCGGCGGGGCCACCCCCAGCGCCGCGGGGCTCCGGGGGGCGGCGGGACCCGGCAGCGACAGGACTCACTCGGGGGCTGCACATGGCGACGGCCAGGCTGGCGAGGGCGGGCGCGGCGCCCACCCAGAGGAAGAGCGAGTCCCGCAGCCGCATGGCGTGGAAGTGCACCCGCTGCTCGCCCAGCTGCCCGCTGAAGTCGTGCAGGGCGATGCCGCCCGCCGCTCCGCCGCCGCCCGCCGCCTCCATCGCCGCTCCTCCCGGCGCGGCCAGGCCCGAGCGCGCAAGGCCCGAGCGGGAGGCTGAGCCCGGCCCGCCCCGCGGCCCCGGGGAGGCGGCGCTGGCTCCGCTCCGCCGTGCCCGCCCCGCCGGGAGGCACCGCCCCCGGCACCGGCGGCGCCGGCTCCCGGGGGATGCACGCTTCCCGCTCCCCCAGGGAATACCCGCACACTCACTCACATCGGTGCCCGCACTCCGCTCCGTGCGCGTCCCTCCCCGGGCCCCCGCTCCGTCCGTGTACAGACCCCGCCAGCGCGAACACCCAACCTTGGGTACAGCCCCCCGGGAGCGCTCCCCCTCCGTGCCCCCTACCCCCTGAACTTGCACTCCCCCCGGTCGGTGCACACCCCCTCCGTTTCCGACCATTCCCCCCCCATCCCAAAAGACACAGCCCCCTCCCGGTGCGCAGGACACACCCTCAGTGTAGGAACACACCCGCGGCCCCGGTGAGCACCCGCTCCGTGCACGGCTTCCCGCGGCTCACACCTCCCCGGGCTTCGGCGCGCTCCCGCCCGGGAGAGGGATAAAGCGGAGGCGGCCGCAGGGATGGGCAAGCCCCGCTAGGTGGCAGGTGACCCCTGCGTGCGCCGGCACATCCATGGCTCCGGGGAGTCACCCGAGAGGAGCCCCGGGGGTTCAGACGAAAGGAAAAGGGATAGCGTGGTGCTGAGCAGCCTCGGGAAGGGGGAGAAAGGTCACAGCGACCTTGGCTTCATTCAGCTGTGGAGGTTTTCGGCATTGGGGATCTACAAAGCAAGCGGTTCGGGTTTGCATAGCTCTGGAGAATATGGAGCCGTGAATAATTAAAAGCCCTACGTTGGGTGTGAATTTTGTGTTCATCACTCTTTCAGCCAGAGCACACCAAAGTCGGTCATTACTGGAGAGGATTTTCAGTAACTGTACCGTCTGTTGCTGATAAGAATATTGTCGGCTCCCTGATGGCCGTGGGCCCTTTACAATTTGAAACGTGTATTTTCACGCCACCGGCAGGGCAATCATCGCTGCACAAAGAACAAGGACGTTAAGGGTACAGATTGGCTTTTTAATCAGCATTTCCTCTGCCTCCGGTTTCCTACATACTGCTGGAAATCAAAATTTGTATTTCTAAATTGTAAGATTTAATTTTCCCATTGAAGAAATGGGTGGAGGGAAAGGAACCCTTCATCACTTTTCTTCCCTGAGCTGCTCCAGTTCTTCTGGCATCTGCCAAAAGAAAATCCTCAGCCCTGTGCTAATTTCTGCCCATGCTGCCACACTGACACTAAATCCCGGGAGGCAGCTAAGCCCGGCTCAGCTGCTATACCCCTACATCCCATGGCACAGGATCAGCTTGGAGGGGGGGGGGTCGCATGCCCTACCCTACATTTGTCACTTGCTTCTTGCACAAAGCATTATGGGGTGTATGGTGTCAGCCCCCCACTATGTCTGTCCCTTGCCTCACTGCTGAAACAGCATCAGGCTTGTGCTGGTCCTCCCATGCCCCACACTCTACAGCCAGTCCCAACTCTTTCCCTCCACATGGGTTGGCCTCCCACAAGGTGAAGTACTGCAGAAGATTAATCTTGTGTTGGGGCTCAAAAACCTGTTCCCACAGCCTGTTGCAAACTGACACTTCTCCTGTGGCAGCTGTGAAAACAGACAGGCAAATAGGTGACAAAAGCCACCTTGGAAAGGAGAGAGTGTTGGCTGCATGAACTCTGCTTATTGCAGCTGCAGGTTCACTCTGCAGCTGGGTAGGCAGACATGCCGACTAAAACAGCCAGGAGCCAGGAGCATTGCAGGAATAAAATTCTAAGAACAGGATAAAATGTCTGCTGGGAGCTACACAGGTGGTGGTGATGAGATTCCTGTGGTTAGACACCTGCAGGTGAGGGAGGAATTTGCCCCAGGCTTGCTTGATCAGTGGAGAGAAGAGGAAATATTAGGGCACAGTTCACCCGAGCTGCTTTAGGTCTCCCTTTTGAGAGAGAAGGAAGCCCTCTTGTCTGGTTTCCATTGACTTGAAAGGAGGTGAGGGTTAAAGGTAAGGCATTGCACAGCTTTGCAGACAGACTTATTCATGCAGGCAAATCCTTCTCAAAGTGTTCAGAGTCAGTTTATTTGCTATGCTGGGTCAGAATTGGCTTCTGCAATGGAGCCCTAGTGGAGGATCTGTTCTAACAGTTCCAGCTCAGTGTGTCTTCCCACAAAGTAGAAGTTTGTGTGCTGAACCTTTATTAAAGTCATCTGCTGGACTGAAGTAAGAGTTTTCTTCACCGGTCTTCACATCAGGTGCAAATGTCTGGTGTTGTTTCCGAGGCTGTCTCCTGACTTGCTTCTCCCTACAAGGAACTGCCCCTATTTCATCACGCTGTGATCTGATCCTATTCTCACCAGGAGTCTTCTCCAAAGTGCTTGTAACTTCCCTTATCCTAAACCCTGCAGACCTCTAAAAGTAAGTCACAGGGCTCCTCTGCGCATTAGCGGTTCCGTGTATTCAATGCTTTTCTGTGAAATGCAGCTGCTCTCTGTAAATCATGCTAAATCCTTGTTGAAGCTCAGAAAAGGAAAAACATTCATCTAGTGACTAAAATGCTGGTTAAGCATTTTTATTTGCAGTGCAGGTGTGTGAGTAGAGCTGTGCAGAACCAGACCATCAAGTGTGAAATTAATTTCTTTATTACAGCACTGCAAGGTCATGAGAATCCCTACAAAATGAGAAGGGAAAGCATGTTTATATGGATGTGTATGTATTCCTGCTCAGGTGAGATCAGGGAGAGGTGATTTAAAGGTATGTACTTCTATCTACCTTGTTCTTCTCCAAAAGTTAGGTTGCCCATAAGAGTCACTAGATCCTAAACCTTGATTTTTACTGATACTCATCTCCCCTCCAGTACAGTTTTAAGCAAGGAGTAAATCTTCTTCCTGGTAACTGAGGAGTCAAGACCCATAAAGCACAGTTATGAACTGGGATATCACTGAGAGCAGCAATTTTTTCTGATTCCAAAATGTATTCTGTGCTTTGGCTCCTGCATGAATAAAGAGTGAATTTGACATGCAAGGAGGCAGGTAACCATTAATGTGTGTCACTGAACCTTCTGTTGATGCCTAGGATGTTCTAGCTTTCTTGATTTGCCATCCTTCTGCAGAGGAGTAAATGACTCTTGATAAGCCAAGCAAAACCTTCCAGCTGCTCTGCTAAGGCTCCATGACACCAGGCTATTCCTGCAGTAGTTGTGCCGCAGTCCCAGGCTTCCAGGGATCTACTTTGAGGCTTGGATGCTCACTGTATGTAGACTTCCATCAGTGGCATGGATGGCTGAGGGGACTCTTTTCTCTCCCTCTACTTCAAGGCACCTGAGGATCTGGAAAAAACAGCACAGCCTCTTTTGGGTTTGTTTGTTTTTTTTTTTTTTCCCATCATTGAATGGTTTTTCTCAGCTGGATCCGTCCTCTGACGTAGATTGTTGTGCCACTGCTCAAAAACTTGTGCTGTCATCATGGAGGGCAGAATCAGGCAAGCAAGAAAGGGAGAAATGTCTCTGCTTAACACTTTACTGTTACCATGGTTGTGAGGCTGTGGCCATCTAAACCGGTTTAAGGCGGGGCTGGCCCAGTCCTTCTTTTTCGTGCTTACCTAACATGATGATGAGTCAGTGTGGGGAATCAAACTGCTCAAAACCTTTTTCTGGGATCCTGGCATGGGTTGTTTGTTAGTTGTGATAGGAAGTTGCTCCTGAATCAGCTAACTATGGCCATAGGGGTAACCTGAGGACTCAAAACACTTTGTCAAGTGTTGATCAGTCTGAGTTGTAGTCTCAGAAAAAGAGATGGAAAGAGAATCCAGGCTGGAACTTCTGAAAAAGTTGCAGACAATGGAGGAAGAGATCTGCAAGGGGACTGCACCAAGTTCACACCATGAATCCTGCAATCCAAAGCACTGTCAAAGCCAGCTCTCTCTGAAAAACACTAGTAAGCAGATGCAAAATATAGATGTACAAGCAATTCCACATCTGCAGTAGCTGCTATGACAGTGTTAGCAGAACTGCTACAACACCTCCTCATTATACATGTTGGTACCTAGGCAGGCATTGCTACAAGGAAATTAGGTTCCTGATTCCCAAAAGACTTAAGATAACAGATTTTTTTTTCTTCTCTGAGTTTGTAACCTCAGTTGTGAGGATTTCCATACACATGTGGGATGAAGCCTGGAATGCAGGTGGCACAGCAATTCTGTCAGTTGTGATCTTCTGCACAGTGTGTTTTATTAGAAATCGTGTCTGTTAGGTTTTGTGCCCAACTGACCCAGTAGCCTCCTACAAATCCCTTCTACCCTGCTCTATTTCACTCCTCTGCAGACTAGAAGAGTACAATAACTGTTGCCTATGTCCCTGCAGCTGAACAAAACTCTGTGTGACACGCAGCTTGTAAAGACCTTTGTGAGCCCAGGCTAAATTTCTGCTGTTATCAAATCAGACAGTTTCCTTTCCTTGTCATATGAGTCATTGGAGGACCTTGCCTTAGATCTGCTGGAGCATTTGAGATGTGTGGTTTTGTAGCTGCTGGACGGGAGGCACTAACACAGAGTGACTCATTGCTCCCCTTGGGGACAAGAGGTTTATGCAGTCAACTGGAAATCATATTTTGTATGCAGATAGACCACTTCATGGTGGAGAATCCCAAAGCATCTTACCAACACCAACTCCCCTACATAGATGTCAGCAGCTGTAGTGAGATCTGCAGGAGCAATGGGTTATTACTCACCTGTGACCTGACAGGGAAGGGCATGGGTGTGAAAGGCTGATGGAACTGAGAAGGAAAGGAAAAACCCCATGAGATAGTACTGAAAAATGTTTTCCTTCCTCAATTCAATTCCTAGATCTTATGTGACATACAACACACCTGGTGGATCCTGGTATTTTTCTGTCCCTGGGTCACCTAGACCAATGCAAGATCAGGGCAGAGGGTATGTGGTATCCTCGAGCCAGAGGGAATGTCAGTCTGCTGCAGACTCAAGGGCTCATTTGGCTGCTCAGGCTGCAGAGAGGCACGTTCATAGTCATGGAAATTACTGATTCAACATGCAGCACTGGCAGCCACAAAAACAAAGGTTTGACCGAGATTCAGGCTGCTTTGAGAGTGGAATGAAATTCCTTTTTTTGACAGATAGTTTGCTGTTGCCATGGTTATGGAATTTGCTGCACTTCTGGTCTCTTCCCCACCCCTCTGGGTACTTTCCTTCTGCTGATGCCAGAATTTCCATGAATCTTCTTTTGCTCTTTATACTGAGCCTTGGACTTATTAGTCTCTGTCACAAGACTCTGAACCTGCAGGTCCAACTGGATGTGCCTGCATACAGCTTATCCCATTCTCCAGCATGCCAGCAAGGACCTGCCTCTCAGTCTGGTTCTCCAAACAGCCACTTCTTTTCATTATAGTGACGCTATGGCCTTTTCTTTTTTCCATTTGCAAGCAAGCAAAACTAGCTGTACAAAACCAGCTTTGATTATTTTCCATCCTCTTCCCTGGGCAAGGCAGGAAGCTAACAGGCCTGGCATTGTCCTTTGGCAGCCTCTCAGTCTTCACTCAGAAGTTCCTCAGCTCAATCTAGTTTTTAGTTTTTCTCTTGGTTTTTCCTTCCTGCTCCATTGAACACAGTGGTTTAGCAGAAGGAGTAAATATCTCAAACAATAGTTTGTACATTACTAGAGAGCAGCAAATGTTACCTGATCCATAAGGATATATTTGCTTTGCCTAGGATCTCCAAGTTCCTAGTACAGTTCTTGAAAATTATGATTTAGATCTGGTGTGTATTTTATTTCCTAGCAAAAGTATGTCAAACAGCTACTGTTTGACACCTCATCAGTATATCTGATGTTATTGGTGATTACACTGGATATAACAGATCACTTCAATGATCTGTTTCCAAATTCCTGAGTTAAAAAACCATTTAAAGCAATAATTCACACTAGTAGCCAAAGATGGGGGTGTTCCCTATTTACATGACAACAGAACAGACAGAATGGCTTGGCTGTCAGTACACGTCACCCTAGGAAAATGTTATCAGTCCCTTTACTGCATTTTCAAAGTATGATCCCAAGAGGCTGAAACTGCATCTTCAAAAAGTCTGTGTCCCACTCTTCTACAGCAGCTGAAAAATATCTTTCTCTGCTGCCTCTCAGAAAGCATGAGAAATTATCTCCCTTTTCTGCTTTTGTGTTTGAAAAAGCTGGTGCTATTACAGTGTTCTGGGGTGGAATGTCACCTTCCTCAGGATTGAAAGATTGGTGCACATGAAGTTAAATGTTTCTCATGAGGAAAACACAAATTGGTGAAAAGTATCCCTAAATCCTGTGAAGACCCATAAATGGAAAAATGGGAGGAGAGAGCAGGACAAAGGAATTCATGCCATTTGGAAGTGATATCTTTTTTTAATGCATTCAGAATCTGAGCCAGCCTCTACACAAATCAATCCAAAAAATACCTGCTCCTGTGAGCAGAAGATAAACCTTGTAATGATGACCCTCACTGAGCCATTGTGCAAAATGCTGCAGTGTGTGCTCAGAGGTAGTGCTGGATTATTTGCTTACCTACCTGTGCCAAGGTGAGGCCTCAGCCCACAAACCCAGGCAACTCTGCGGGCACAGGTCGGCGCTTCCCTATAAGGGTCTATCAATCACCTACACGGATGTCCCCGAGTCACAATGTCCGTGCTGGCACAGTGGTCCTCTGTCACCACACCCCAAATGTGCCACCTTTTCCTCATCACTGCAGCCCCAGCGCAGGGATTCCTTAAAGCACAAAGGAACGGAAGGGATGGAAATGGTGCTTTCAGCTGTGCTCTTGGTTCTGTCTTGGTGAGGATGCTTCCAGCTTTAATAAACCAGACGATCAAAGCCTTTGTGTAAATCCTGCCATCAGGAGAGTGGTTGTACTGCTGCACTGACAGCACAGCACAGCTCCCCCAAGCCCTGCTTTCCTCAACTGCGAGCTCCTGACACCCAGATCATCTCCCTCCAGCCCAGCACGGGACCGCAACTGGTGCCCGAGAGAGAGAAATCTCTCAGTCATTTTCTTTGCCAGCAAGACAGATATTTACTACACGTACGTGTGATCTGGGACCACTTCTTTCACCTTTCAAAATCATATTTCTTTTCTTTCCACTCTTCTGAAAATGCTTATCAGAGGCACCTGAGAGGCCAAAGCAGCTGCTTGATTACGATTAATTTGCACGATCGTGCCTTTAGCAAGGGGAAAAAGCAAGTGTTAACGAGTTGACAAGCACACGCTTTCCTACAGCGAGCAGCGCTGCCAGCCGCAATGTAACTGCAGGGAGGAGAGAGCAGGGTGGTGGCAGAAGACCTTGAAAAAAATTTCTTTGTTCAAAGCGGTTACAAAGGCTCCTGCTTCCCTAACATACCAAATCCGAACTGCTCGAGGGAGGCAACGGATTCAGTAGAAATTAGACTTAGCACCGATGCAGGGCAGCGTGGTGCTATCGGGGTTTCAAGGATGACTCGTTGGGGTGGAAAGAATTTTTTTTTTTTTTTAACCAAGGAGAATCGAAACAGAAAAGGAGTATTTGCTGGGCATGTGGCTCCTGTAGCGCTGCGGTTCCAGATTCTAACCTGATGGCTGCAAATGAGGGTCTTGCCAGCGTTTCTACCCTCTGACACTGCCATTTGCAACAAGATCCTCAAACTGTGCAAATTTGTCCCATTTTATTTCAGCCCGAACACACACACCCCCTCAAAAAAAAAAAAAAAAATCCTGCTTATGAAAGAAAGGAACAAGACCAGATTTCAAGAATAACTCAGACAAGGAAGTGAATATTTTCTTTCATGCCTTGCTCTTTTGCATTTACTGAATTTGTTCCACATGAACGTAGAAACAGCTGCATCAGCAACAGTACTGAGGCTGGAACCTTATTAATATTTATGCCTGGCAAGCAGAGCACACGGGAATCAAAATGCTTTCCCATCATTGGTTCAGGGAGCCCAGCGTCCATTCAACATCTTGCCACGTTTGGGACCAGGCAAGCGGATTTATTAGAGAGCAGATCAATTTTTCATCAACACTCTCACCCTGTAGTAGGCAAACTGCCCTTTGCCTCTTCTTACCTGCTCTTTGCTTTTTGTCATCTAGTAATTTCCTAACTAGAGAAACCATTTTTCATCTCTCTTTTGCACGTCTGTATTTATAGTCCCACATATTATATATTCTTGAAGACGTTAAAGATGCTTGATTTATTTTTATTAATGTTATCATTTGCTTATATGGGGGCATACCAATCAGCCTTAGCGTGAACGAGATGAACCAGGAAATAAAACTGACACAGATCCATCATGTGCTGTGGGAAACCAAGTGCACATTATGTGTCACTATGCACATGAAAGGTGTCATGTGGTCCTGGGATGTCCTTTAGAACCTCATTTGGGGCTTCTTACTGCTGTAATATTTGCTGACAAAGTGCTGCAGTGAGAGTCCTTAAGCTGAGGCTGTGGGGTTTCCTTTCTGAGAGTACTGAGTGGTTGCCTTGCTCCAGCTTTTGTTTTGTGAAAGTAATCCTTACATTCTGTAATAAAGAGGAACTGGTGAGAACACAGGTGCTCTCAGAAAAAAATTAAACAGTCACAGAGTTTTAATTATTCACTAGGAACAATGACTTGTAGCAGCAGTAAAAAAGAAAAAAAATATCCTGCGATTGGCTGAAGCCCATTGTGGGGAGGATGCACCAGAAGTTGATGCACTCAGCAGGGATGGGGCCAGGGATGGCCCAGGATAAGCAGTACTGGCAGGGACTACAGGGCAGCTGCCCTGGCCCTGGGCCCTGCTGGCAAGCATGGTAGCACTGTAGGGGTGACCCGGCTTCCCTGGGGGGCTGCCTGGGAGGACATGGGGGCTGTGCATACAGCAGGACCATGGCCCAGACCTCATCCACTGGGGCTTGTTGGGTGACCAGAGCTCACCCAGCAGACAGGATGGTGTGGGGCCACTGCTGGCAGTGTAACCACCCCTCTCTGTCCAGTCCTGGATCACACTGTGATCACCTGTCCCATTGGGCCCACATTGGCATTAACCCGGGGTGCTGCGGCCTGAGGGCAGCTTGGCCTTGGTGAGCTGTGGGGTTTAAGCATTGCACTGATGGGCAGAGACAGACTCTGGTGTGCTGGCAGAGGCAGGAGGGCTGGACTTTGCTGCTCCCATGAACGCACCCTCAGTCTTGATGCATTGCAGTTTTCTGCTGCCTCTTTGCTTTCTTCTTTTAGGGTCTCACAGCTTTCCATGCTGGTGTTGATTCTACCCTGTCCTTCAGCCACTGATGATCATGTTCCTATAATCTCTCTGCCTGCATTTGTACCTTTTCTTGTTAGGCAGGGGGCTGTGCTGCTGGCTTTCCCACAGCTTAGCCATTTTCTCAGGAATTTGGGTCTGGGTGATGCAGTTGGGCTATGTTACAGCCAGAGGTTTTGTTGGGAGCAAGGGTAATGAGGGTCACAGCACACAGCTGTGGCTACTACCAGCCTTGTCCTGTCCCAGCAGCTGGCACAGGTGGCTCCAGCCACTGACCACAGACTGAAAGCCACCTGTACACAAAACCGTGAAGACACATAGAAATGGAGATACTCAGCAAAATTCTGTTTTCAAAACGTTCCTTCTCCACCTGCACCGCCCTGAGTTCCCCTCAAATGTACCCAGGATCCTCCCAGCCCGCCCGTCACTGACCCTCTGCTGAGTTACAATGATTCATGATGAGGAGCAAAATATTGATTTGCCCCAAATGACCTAATGAGCCAGCCTAGATGTCCAGCTTGGTCTACGGTCTAAGACCCCAACTCATGAGCATCCAAACTTCTAATTTTTGTATAATACAGCAGCCTTTCCCGCAATATACAGAAGGCCTAGGTGCCTCTCTTGGGGGTTTGGGCATAACTTCAAGGTCTGTAAGAAATTTCCATCCTTCTGAGATGAGCCACAGACAAGGAGTGAGATCTCCATGAAATCTGCTGCTGAGCCATGGGACGGGTCCAAGTTTCTTTTTAGAACAAATGTTCCAATGACCCACAAACTATGCTGCAGCACATCCCACAAAAGCACATATTTTCTATTATAAATTAAAATTACTAAGCCTTTCCCTTGGGCTTTTGTTAGGTGGCTTTTGCAACCTTCTGCATCCAGCAAGGAAACCAGGACTTTCTTTCATCAGTGCTCACTTCAATAGCATAAGACAGAGGCTCTGACGGTGATCACACCCAACCTTGTAGTGGGAGGATGGGAACCACAAAAGGGAGTGAGGAGAGGACATGTTAGATAAAACTGGGTTGATCCTTTGAGTTTCGTTAAACAAACTCTTGACTGTGATTGTGTTATTGTGTTATTCCTTCTCTCTAATATCGAGACCGACTGTGAACAACCTTGCAAGCTGGCATTTCACCCGCCCTGCAGCCGTTTCTGCAGTCCCCTGCCCACAGTGCCTTTATGCCCTGGGAAATGAGCCTGGCGAGTGAAAATGTTGTAGGCTCTTTTTTTTTTTTTTTATTTTTTTTTCTTTTTTTCTTTTTTTTTTTTTTGTGTGTGTGTGTGTGTGTGCAGCTCGTTTCTGCCGGGCAGGGGGCGGTTGCCGGGGAGATGGGGATGGAGGAGCCCAGCCAGGGCCGGCCCCCGGGCTGGGGCTGGAGCAGGGGCTGCACTGACAGAGACAGCAGTGTCAGGCAGATCCAGAGAGGGGGGAGAGAGGCACGGGCAGCCAACAGCTAAACACTTCATTTCCCTGCAAGCAATTCACAACAAGCTGTGCTGAACCTTTGAGGAGCCCTCCGTCCCAAACATTCACCTTAGAATTAAAATGGACTTTGTCTGAAGTCTCCTGAAGTGATTTGAATGGCTGCCATTCACCTTTAAGGACTCTGGTCTAGGGGCTGCAGAAAAGCTACACCCGAGTTTCGTCTCTCATCCATCTGAAAAGCAGCTATTTATTTTAAAAATAAACATTTCACCTATTTTATTTTTCTTACAGTCTTAACAAGTTCTCTACAGTAGATATACTTGAATCTCCCCTGCTTCAAAGAGGTGTATCCGTTTATTTTAAGGCAAAGCCGTTGGGGTGGGTTTCTTTCCTCCACTGTTAATAATCTGTTTTCCTTGAATTGGATTTTAAAATGGCTTCCTTTGAAGCCTCAAGCTGTTAGGAATGAGCTTAGCGTAGGTATGGAGGATGAGTAAAATCAGCTACTCCCCTTCGCACCAAAATGTCAGTTATTCTCCTTGTAAAAAACTAATATGCAGGATACACGCAGGATACTTCGAAATAATAGTAGCAAATGGTCACAGTACCTGTATTTTGCACCAGCTCTGCTGTCACCGAGTTTTGCTGTGACAGGGTTTCCAGGAGCACACCCGCCGCAGCCATGGGAAAGACTGGCATTACTTTGAATCATTACCTGGAGCGGTCAGTGGTCCCCTGGAGCTGCTAATCTGCAAGCTATTCTTGAACAAATAATTATAGATGAGGATGTTGATTATGCAGTTAGCATGCCACAAAAGAATGTTCGCTTGGAATTACAGCTACACATTGTTTGTGAAGCGTAGTCAACAAAATAATTAAATTTTCCTGGCTTAGGCCAGTAAAAACAGATTTCACAGGGACTGCAAATGATCGGATTAATTTTTCTTAAAATCACTACTGAAGAGACAAACGTGATTCTGTATTTTCTAGCATGCCTTTTGGAGATGAGATGCCTTCTCACCGTGAGGCAAACAAAAGAAAGGTGTGGATGCGCTGGCATATCAATCAGAGGAAACCGGGTTGTGCTGAGGATTGCCTTGGAAGAAGGTACAATCAGATCTGGAGTAATCCATAGGCAAGGTTATCGATCTGCATAAACCAGGTTAGAGAGATTAGGGACATCGGCACGTGTACAGAACAAAGGAGGGAGAAAGAAGAAGAAATATATAGAAGAAATATTGGTTGAAAATGGTGATACACTTTAATCTGCACCTCTAGAGTAGATGAAGTGTAGAATAGATGAAGTAGCCTTCCTCTAGCGGGTCACTAAAACGGGATTTAGCGGAGCCCCGCCCGGAGCTGGCTACGGGGAGCCTGCCTGGGCTGTCGGTGGCTCGGAGCAGCCTCCCGAGGGAACCGCACTCTCCCTCCGCTGCACACGCACACCGAGACCGTGGTGAGAATCAGGCGACGCCGAGGAGGAGCCGCCACGCCGGGCTGACCGCCCCGAAGGGCACCGGGCACGGCGCGAACCGTGCCGCGCTGCCCGTGCTCTTCCTCCTCGCCACCTCCTCCTCCTCCGGCGGCCTGGGCAAGTGCCGTGCCCTGCCCGCTGCCGCGGCCCCCGCCTGCCCTCCCTGCCACCGCTGTCATGCCCGCGGTGGCATACGGGGCTGCTCGAAAATAAAGTGAGGGACCAGAAATCATCTCTGGAGACCACATGTTCAACCGTCTCCTGCTCCCCGCCCCCCCACCTTCCTTTCTTCATCCCTCAGCATCTGTAAATCCGCAGCGAAGCGGCGAAAGACCCGTTTGCTGCAGAGCGGAGGGAACCACCCCACTCAAGCCCCCGGCCCTGCACTGTGCAGCAGCACCCGCGCTATTGTCTCCTTGAGGGTCGCTGGTGGCTGCGGCCGGACGGGTGACAGCGCGGAGCGCTTGGCTGGAGCGCGGCTCCTGGCTCAGCTTCGGACCAAATCCGACCTTTTTAGGCATAGGAAGAGAAGCCGAGCTCGGCACTGAGGAGAGGCAGGCGGGGACCGCCCGAGGGCAGGCAGGGCTGGCGGACAGGATCACCGCAGCCTGTGCTGGAGAGAAGCCCACCCGCGTCGTGCCGGGGGTGGATAAACCGGGTCAGGGCGCGGGGCTCCCGACCGCCGGGGCGGGCTTGTGCGGGCAGACGGGCGGCAACCACGAGCGTCTGGTGATGCCGGCGGGTACACGGTGCCTCCAAGGGGAGGGAGTCTCCCGCCAGCACTGTGTGAACGGAGCCGCTGGCGGGGGGGCGGAGGCAGCCGCGGGGCTCCCCCTCCCACCCCCCGATGGCAACGCCCGCTGCTGCGGCAGGGAAGACTGCGCTTCACGGGGAACAAAAGGCTGCGGTGGCGGCGGCCGCGGGAGGGCGAAGAGCGGGACGGCGGCCGCAGGGAGGTTCCGCGGTTCACACGTGGGCGGCTCGGCCCGGCCCGGCTCGGCCGCCCCATCGTGGCGCTCGGCGCCTTTGTCCCCGCTGCCAGCGCCGGAGCGGAGCGGCGGCGGCGCTCCCCGGCCGCTCCCGCCGGCCACGCCCCGGCCGCGCCCCCACGGGACACAATGCCCGCGCCCGCCCCATCCCCGCGCGCCGATTGGCTCCGCGCCGTTCCCGCATGACGTCACCGGCAGGCGGAGCGCGGCGCCCGATTTAAGGGGCGGCGAGGGGCGCGGCCGCCGCAGCGGCGAGTGCGGGAGCGGGCGGAGCGGGCTGTGAAGGCGGCAGGAGCAGCGGGGCGGCACCTTCGGACACCGGCACCATGCGTGAGATCGTGCACATCCAAGCCGGGCAGTGCGGCAACCAGATTGGCGCCAAGGTACGGACGGGCGATCCGCTCGTCTGCTCGGGACTCCGCGCGTGGGGCGGTGCCCGCTCAGCCGGGCTCCGCGTGTCCCGGGGATAGCGCTGCCGGGAGGGAGAGTTCCCGGCTTCCCGCTACGGAGCACCATCGGGCTCGCCCGTCCCTCGGAGGATCCGCGCGGGACGGTTCCCGGCTGATCCACCTTACGGGGAAGCGCGGAGGGGCTTCCGCGCCGTGGGTGCGGCATGCCTTGGGGAAGAAGGGAAGGGCGGGGGTATCAGCTGCCGTCCATCAGCCCCTCGGGGGCTGCAGGGGTCCCAGGCAGGCGGGGGAAGGGGCGCCGGGCAGTGCCACACCCCTCCCGTCGGTGCGGGGGGAGTGTGCAGGGCGCGGTAGCGGCTCGGTCTGGCCGGGGGGGCGCACCCACGCGCGGCGAATCCCCGCGCGCCACGTGGCGGGGATTTGACCGGGGGGCGAGAGAGGGGCGTGGCGGCACTGACCACCCTTCTGTCCCTTTAGTTCTGGGAGGTCATCAGCGATGAGCACGGCATCGACCCCACGGGTAGCTACCACGGGGACAGCGACCTGCAGCTGGAGAGGATCAACGTCTACTACAATGAAGCCACCGGTAACGCCCCTCTGTAATGAGCTTCCCGGGGGAGGGGGCAAGGGGTGTGCAGGCAGGGGTCCCCCAGCCCTTCCCACAGTGGGTGACGCCCCAGCACAGCTTAAATGGTGCTTTGTTTTCCCATCATGAATCTATCCAAATTCCCAAACCCTCCATATCCTCATCAGCAAATCCTGGGGAAGCTGATGGGAGCACAGCAGGGGTCCTGTGGCTGCTGACTGCGGGGCTGTAACGCTGCTGCTGGTTCCTCCCACAGGTAACAAGTATGTCCCCCGTGCCATCCTCGTGGACCTGGAACCTGGCACCATGGACTCCGTGCGCTCCGGCCCCTTTGGACAGATCTTCCGTCCCGACAATTTTGTCTTTGGTGAGTGACTGTGGCGTGGAGGAGTTCCCAGAGTAGGAACTCCTCACACAGAAAAGGCTTGGAGTGGGCATGCAAGTGACCCTGGGGAACTTGTATCCCCACAGCAGAGTGGGGATGGAAGAGAGGGGTGGGTGTCTAGGGAAGGGGCAGTGGCATCATCTGTGTTTGT
Organism: Taeniopygia guttata; assembly: GCF_048771995.1. NCBI lineage: Eukaryota > Metazoa > Chordata > Aves > Passeriformes > Estrildidae > Taeniopygia > Taeniopygia guttata. The sequence goes on along the minus strand of NC_133026.1, from coordinate 62,337,739 downwards.
CCCTGGGGTGCTAATGTGGCACCTGGCTTGTGGTCTGCCCTGTAGGTCAGAGCGGGGCTGGCAACAACTGGGCCAAGGGGCACTACACGGAAGGCGCTGAGCTGGTGGACTCTGTGCTGGACGTGGTGAGGAAGGAGTCGGAGAGCTGTGACTGCCTCCAGGGCTTCCAGCTGACCCACTCGCTGGGCGGAGGCACAGGCTCTGGCATGGGCACCCTCCTGATCAGCAAGATCCGGGAGGAGTACCCCGACCGCATCATGAACACCTTCAGCGTGATGCCCTCACCCAAGGTGTCGGACACGGTGGTGGAGCCCTACAACGCCACCCTTTCTGTGCACCAGCTGGTGGAGAACACGGACGAGACCTACTGCATTGACAACGAGGCCCTGTATGACATTTGCTTCCGCACCCTGAAGCTGACCACTCCCACCTACGGGGACCTCAACCACCTGGTGTCGGCCACCATGAGCGGCGTGACCACCTGCCTTCGCTTCCCCGGCCAGCTGAACGCCGACCTGCGCAAGCTGGCGGTCAACATGGTGCCTTTCCCGCGGCTGCACTTCTTCATGCCGGGCTTTGCCCCGCTGACCAGCCGCGGCAGCCAGCAGTACCGCGCCCTGACGGTGCCCGAGCTGACGCAGCAGATGTTCGACTCCAAGAACATGATGGCCGCCTGCGACCCCCGCCACGGCCGCTACCTGACGGTGGCCGCCATCTTCCGGGGCCGCATGTCCATGAAGGAGGTGGACGAGCAGATGCTCAACGTGCAGAACAAGAACAGCAGCTACTTTGTGGAGTGGATCCCCAACAACGTCAAGACGGCCGTCTGCGACATCCCCCCGCGCGGCCTCAAGATGTCGGCCACCTTCATCGGCAACAGCACGGCCATCCAGGAGCTCTTCAAGAGGATCTCGGAGCAGTTCACGGCCATGTTCCGGCGCAAGGCCTTCTTGCACTGGTACACCGGCGAGGGCATGGATGAAATGGAGTTCACAGAGGCCGAGAGCAACATGAACGACCTGGTCTCTGAATACCAGCAATACCAGGATGCCACTGCTGATGAGCAGGGCGAGTTTGAAGAGGAAGGAGAAGAGGATGAGGCATAAAGTTGAGATGGGTAGGAGTTAAGTATAGTCTGAGCAGGCAAGTATTCATTGAGAGAAGGAATCTGTGCAGTTGTGCTGAAGCATGCATTTTTTCATTTGGTGCTCTCCACTGTTGCTTCTGTCAGCAGTTTTGTATCCTTGACTGTCCAATGTAACAGTAGTTGCAAAATACTTCAGAGTCTTCTGTTGAAATGGTTAACTTCTCAAACATAAAGGCTTTTTGTGTCCTAAACTGTCTCCTCTACTTTATTTCTCTCTTGATTAAGCAAGTAATTCTTGTGTAGTTTTCTGTAGTTTTGCTTCTCAGTTTATTCCTGAACCTCAGTGAAAGGCTAAACTGAACAAAAAAAGAATTCCCAGGCTATCAATTTAGCAGCACGTGGAAACTCACGTAGTAGCTCAGCTAAAGGTGCCAGGTAGTTTATAGAAAGTCCTGTGTTTAACAGCTTAGCTAATTGTTAAGGCAAAAGCTGCTTTATCTGATAAAAACAAGTCACTGCATTGGAATCATACAACCGTCTTTATGGACATACATGGTAGAGAAGTCAGAGAGAAGGTATTGAATTCCACATTACTGACTGTCAAAACTGATTTGACAGGATAGCTGCAGGCTTCCCTACGGGCATTCAGCAGCTTATTTAACATGTTCCACAGACTGTAGTACAGGCATATGGGTGGCTGGCTGTGATTTGACTTGATGCTGAGCTCACTTCTCTTCCCCTCAACTCTCCTCTCTAAATACAACATTCTGTGCAGAGAAGCATAGGTTTGTACTAGCAGGCAACTTGAGAGCTCAAGTAAAAACCCAAGCTTTTTCTCTTCAAGAATAAAATTTGTGTTTCCCAAAGATAGCCACTAACCTGCCCTTAATTTTAAAGGAATTGATTCTATAGGGCAATCAATTCCCTTTAGGAGATAGGAGGTAATGAGCAGATTTCTAGGCTCAAAAGTGTGTCTAGAGCATGCCATACAATCTTAATCCCCTGACAACAGCTATCTCCAAGTTACATGTTTACAGGGCAATTGTTTGCTCCTGGTTCCTGCAGCAGGAGATGAACCTCTACCCAGGTAGGGGAGAGCAGTGCAGCTGCACCCTGCTGTGCATCTTTGCAAAGGTAAGTGTTGTTTCTTTACAGTGAGAGAGGGGGGATTGATGTTCCTATGTTCTTATGGGATGCAAGAACCCTGAATGAATCTACAATGTTGTTAACAGTAGTTTGCAAAGTTTCATAGATCCTAATCCTCCTACAGAGCAAGAATGAAATCCCTCCTGGAGTTTAACAGTTACCCAATATATAAGCTTAGTCCTTAGTTCATCCAAACACCACTTAGAAGAGTGGTCTTGCACTAAAAAAAAGTGTTGCTATGAGAACTGCTACCAATGCTACAATTACTGCAGTCCTTACTGCTCTGAAAGAGCTGGTATTCACATGTGTTCAGCCTCTATTGTGAGCCTTTGCTGAAATGCTTGCAAGGCATTACTGGAAAAAAGAATTAAAAGGGAGCTGCTGTGCATAACTAATATCTTGCCTGTTTGAGTCCTCTGCCTGTGGATGCTGCTCTGAATGTACACTGTTCTCTGCCAATGGGCCTAGCTGCACTGGTGTGTGTGGGACAATAGGCACTTGCTAAAGCTTTTCTCTCATTTGTAGGTTTGGTTTCTGGTGTACAGAGGCGTGAGAAGCTCTTAAACTACCTGGACTGTCAGTAAACAGTGTATATCCACAACAGTACCTGTATTTCTTAATGCTTGAGCCATTCAAGGATTAAACATTAGACAAATTGAAGTTGTTTTAGTAGCTGAGTTAATACAAGCTGCCTCAGGCCCTTTGGGGAAAAAACACTGTATCTGGTTGCCACAGTAACCTTGCCTTGAAATTACCTAGCTGGGTTGCACTTGAAACTGTTGATCATATAGCTTTGAGTCAGCAAACAAATCTAAACAGTTTCACTAAAAGAGAAGACCTTGGTCTTTGATAGTAATGATCTTCCTTTCAGCTGTGACACTGTAGCAGTTTTCACTAGTATTCAGCATGTCTAGCATCTAATTCTTAGTGTAATTACACTCTGTCTCTAGCTAATCCTTAAATATAGCTACCCAAGTGACACATTTCACTACAGCTCCCTTACTAGAAAGTAGGACACCATCCTACATGGCTTGCTGTTGTTTGTAGTCTGCTTTTTTTTTTTTTTTTTTTGTTCTAGTGGAAGAAAACCCAAGAATAGAAATACTCTAGAAAGAAGCATGTCCTTTTATAAATTCTACATGTCTTATTTGCCAATCATAATGATTAAAAATTAAAAATCAAACCATCATTTCAGTAGGAGTTGAGAAATATATAAAAAGGGGATAATGAAAGATTTGAAGGGGAAGGTTCAAAGCTTGGTAGGAACAGTAAGTCAAATATAAGGGAGGTTGAGTCTCATGGACCTGGGACTGCAGTACCTATTTTTGTTTATCTTTGATCTTTAGCTGTATTTATTCCCCAGGAGACCTTTCATTATAAAAACTGGAGCTGACTGCTGTATGCCAAACAACAAAGATGTGTCTTCACCTGTCTTTATGGCTGCAATTTTTCTGTTTCACAAAGAAAGCAGAACCACTGGGAGGATTTCAGATGAGGTTATCTGACTGCCTTTACCTCTCCTGGCTGTAGATTTATATTTGTCCATGTAATGAACAATACATTTAGGGCTAAAGGTCTTGCATGAGGCATCCTAATTGGAAGAAATGGAGATAGATAATACAGATTTAGTGGTCTGCAGATTAAGCTGCTTATAATGACTGATTTGTGTTGAGATACAAGTTAATAGTATAGAGCAATCTATTCTCATTTCAATAGATCAGTTGTGGCCTGGAGGGTAACATTCTCTTCTTTTGACAGTTGGAGCTGATTGTGTTGGAGAGGGAACAATCTATTCTTTTTTTAATTCCCTTTTGTTAAACGTGTAGAATTTTTAAGCATGTTAATAGAGAGTCTTGACCAAGGAAACCAATCAGTGTTTGACTGCTGTTGAGTGCACGAAGGTAAAGATAAACAGGGTCATAAAAACAAGGAGGCAGCACGCAAGTTTAATTTACATAGAAATGGCAGGAGTCATGGTAGCACTGGGATGCCCTCTCTCCTAATTTCTCAGACTTCAGTCTAAACCATTGTAGCAACAGTGTGGTGGAAATATAAACCAGTATGTGGTTTGATATTTCAAAACTTGCAATGGGATTGTAAACATACATCTGTTTTCCAAGAGATGTTTTCCAGTCTTTCAAGTGGGATGATTCTCATCTTCCCAATAATGATTTTCATCTTCCCAAGATACATCAAGTGTGAATATAAATCAAAAATTGGATTGCATGAAGTATAAAATTGTCCTGATGACATGATAGTCTTAGAATCAAACTAGAGGCCCATTCTGTTGAGAGCTGTATCCTTCCACAAGGTATGAGATGATGAACAGAATAAACCAAAGTAGCAAAAGGATTTAAAGCCTGAAGAAAGAAGATAATCCATATGTTTGGGTTTTCTCTCCAGTGAATTGCCTGCAAAAACAGGACAAACCTCTAATCTGCAGGGAAATCTGCTCATGGATGACAATATCATGTGCTACATAGTTCAAAAGTGTGTGGTTCTAGTAGGTTTTTCTAGATATGCAAGCTCTATGTGCTTAAAGAAAGTGTGATGGACTGACTGTCCTTATGGGATGGTGCTGCCATGCACTACTGCAAAGCACAGCTCTGGTCCTGGAATGACTCTGGCAAAACGGTGCTAGAGGGACAAGTTTTCTTCCCTCACTTGAAAAAGCTGGGGCTTCTTGCAATACTCCCTGCATTAGAAAGAGTTCTTCTGTTTCCTTTGTTCTTTGCCTTCCCTGTAATCCCCATAGACATGTTATGTGTAAGATCAGGATGAAACCCAGTAGGCTTTCAGTAGGGCAAGTTACATGGTTGTTCCACTGAAATCACTTTCCAAATAACACCCCCTCCCACCCAAAAGAACCCCAACCCAACCCCCCACATCTCATGGTTTTATTACTATATTTTAAAGAAGGGCTGTTAATCTGTATTAGGTTCTGCCTCACAGTGGGAGGTACTTTTACTACTTTCTGTTCAATTAAGCCTAATATTTTTCTTTGCTATTGTAGCTATGAGGAGGTAAAATCTTCTCTGGAGAAATCATGTGACTATCCCCTATTATTTGACACACAGCTTTTCTCCCAAAGGATGTTATTCTGCTTTTCCTCTACACATTAAAGCATAATGAGCAAATATGTTTCAGAAATGGTAGCCTGCACAGGAGTTATAGGTAACATTATTCCTCCAAGCCTGTTCATTGTAGGGAAGGCACAGTTTTTTGTTTACAAATAATCTCCTTCTCAGTCATCCCATTTGTTTTTTCAGCTGCTTCTACATTTCTACAGAACAAAGCTTGTGGTACTTTTGATGCTTTATATGTGCCTAGGGTAATCAGAATAAAGGTTATTTTTCTCCCCTTTTCTTTGGCTAAAAATAAATCTCTACAGGAAAGGAGCTGATTTTGAATGTGACTTGGAAAAAAAACTTCTGAGAATTTTTCACCTCCCAATAAAATCCATTCATACTAAGCACCTGCCTTTTGATACTTCAGTGATCACCTGTCCTAGTCTGTTTGTTATTTTTTAAAATGGGAAAGAGCAATTTGTTCTCAGATACTCCCACTTAAATGGGTCTTATCTTTAGCTTGCCTACAAGAAAATTCAAAATTTAAGCATTTGGTCACAGGAAAGTGCCTCAGGGCATGATGGATTTTGGAAAAAACATTTCTTGGCCCTGAGTCTCCTAGACAGTTGTCCAGCTGGAGCCCTCTGAGCAATGGAAACCAAGGCAGAGGGAGGGAGTGGGGTTTGCTGTGAAAGCCTGTCCATCCCCAGACATCCTGCCAGCAAAGCACACAGTGCAAGTGACAACTCCTCTCCCTGAGAAGTTTAACAAGAAGTGAACTGTTTCCTTGCTCCTAGTTCACTCCTATTTTAAGTATTTTATTTGTGAATCTGCCAGAAAGCAAAATTGTACCTCTTTGAAGCGTGTGTATAAGAAGGCTATCTATTTACAGTATCTAGGTAAAAAAAAAGGAAATAATTTAAGAGTAGGTCATTCCCTCCTCCCCACTCAAAGTCATTTTTCCCTTACGGGCAGAATGCCACTTGTAAGGGAAGAAATCAAGTTAACTCTGTTAAATTCTTGTTTATTAACATTTGATTCTTCTAGTGTAGAGATTTTCCAACTGGTCTCAATTTATCCATCTGTCAGCCTTTATAATCTGGTTGTTTTTCTCACTGGGCTTCCTTGGAAAGCTTAAGGCATAGGTGTTTTTTTGTGGTTGTTGGGGTTTTTTTTGCTTTTTGGCTTTTTTATTTTTTCCCCATTCTGGCAAGAATGCCTCTAGCATTGAAAAAAAAAAAAATTCAGTTTAGGCAGAATGTGAAAAAACCAACTTGCTCCAGAGTGGCTAAAGTGAAGTGGCTACCCTAAAACAAGTTCTGTAGCTTATTCAGTAAGTTCTGTGTTGTTTTGCAGTGAAAAATATTTTCACATTTTCCATGAATGTAATAGAAAGATACTGTCTGCCTCCATAGTGAATAATTAAACAGGGGTTTCAAGCAGCATTCAAATGGTCTCAAAACAAGCTTTACAAACATTTAATGAAATTCATGCAGTGACTTCTTACAGCATGCCTCTCTATATCTAGCCTAATGCTGGTCTTTTAGTTAATAAAATTATTTTGTGGCTGTTTTTGTTTTTCTGAAATTTCCAGCTCCACCCTGGCAGGCAGGGATTAGAGGTTTTATTGACATTGAGAAAACTGCCACTTCCATAGGCAGGGCTGATTCAATATTCTCCAACTGCTGAAAAGGATTCCTATTCCCCTTGCCCCTCTTCAGGTGTTACCTCTGGTGTAATTTCCCCTACCAACTCCAGGGCATGTCTGACCCTTTTACCAGTCTTTTCCTTAACTCCACAGTTAATGACAGAAAATTGAAGGGGTGGGAGAAGGTTTTTCTTCAATTAGGTGGTGTTCCAGAGGGAGAACATGTACAAAGGAGGAGGGAAATGTGGGCAGCTGGAAGGAGGAGAGACAAAAACAAGGTATTTGGTTGATTCAGCCACCTACTGCAACATCACCCTAAACTCTCCTGCAGAGAACCCAGGCAATTTTAAACAATGTACACTGAATCCCACCACAAACTATGGCATCTCTTAGCAAACCTCACAAGTAGTAGTAGTTCAGAGTTTGCCCACTGGCAGTTTGAGTTACAAGTAACTATCAGATTGCAAGAAAGCAAGGAGGCTAAGGAACAAAAGAAACAGTAACTAGAAGATCAGTCTTTATCAGTACCTTGTTCTCAATGACGTGCAGGAAGTGAGCTGCCCTGGAAAACATGGTATCAGCATTTCATTTATATCGATGCTGGAAGCTTAGTCATCTTTTGACTGGAGGACCCAGTTTGTAGGGATATGAGATGTGTTTCATCTACCGAGCAATCTAAAAAAGGTAGATGCAGCCTGGATGGGGGAAGGAGCCATCTGGCTGCTACCCCATCACATCTGGTGTGCCAAAAGGAAATAATGAGAGGCTGCAATGTTTTGCTTTTCTTCTCAGTAAATTGCTGCCTGATGATGATCGCCACATTTTCCCCTTTTTGGAATTGTTTTGTGACATGATCATGTTTATTATGATGACTTTGAAAGCCAGAGAAGCAGGGTTCTGTTTGCTGTGTCCTGTACAAGCACATGCACAGAAATGCCTGACTCTCAGAGGTTATAATCTAAATTCACAAGAGGAACCATATGGTGTGGGAGAAATATTAGATTCACCGAGAAACTGTTCTCCCCTCTAAAGGTGCACGGGTTATTTTAGAATTGACTGTGTCCCAAATTGCTCTGTAATGTGATTTTCTCTCACACACTTATTCTCTCTCCTCTTTTGTTCTTGGCAAAACACATCGACCCTCAGGTATAATAAATACAAGTTCGGAGGGCTCTACAATGAAAATGCTTTTGATCATTCATAAAAACATGCTCAGTGTTGTTGTATTTAATAGCTTCTGATTCCTGAACTGAGTTGTAATATTGAAATAAAAATAGATTTCCCTTTTAGGTATTTTATTATTAGCATTAAAATCACTTTCACAATTATTCCATCCTCTTGCTGGCAGAATATCCTTCTATCTTAATGCATATTGCAAATGATTAAGCATCATGTTCCAAAGGTGACTTCATACAGTCCTCATCAGCTGGTAATGTCATAGTTACCAGGTAGAAGGCAAATGATAATGTAATGAACAGAGCCTGCTCATTTGAGTACCAAGAGAAGGACTCAAAAAGCCATGTAGTCTCTGATATAAATATCTGAGCAATGCATTATATCACCCATCACAAATGACTGAGAATAAAGCCGTGGGCAGACATTTTGTGTGCATGAGAAGCTTTCCTATCTGTACACTTGTGATTCTTTCTCAAACAATGGGAAATCACAGACAGACATGAAAATGTTGTGGGATCCCTGTTGCCTCCCTTGTGCATCCATTGCCAGGCTCCACCGTTGCCTTGGAAACTGTGTAGGCAGGGCTTGATTCAGGCAGGGAGGAGGCTGTGGCAGTTTCAGCTGCTGAGGGGTTCATGGATGTTCCTGGGCACATGCCCTGCCTCTGTATGAACAGGAGAATTTTGGCTTTCATTTGCAATTCTGAAAACTTAGAATTTATAGAGCTGTATTCAAAACCCCCCAAACAGTAGGGAACTCCCATATCTAAGTATCATTGATGGCTAAGATTTGTTAAAGTGTTTGCCATAAGGAAAGGTTTTGAATTGACATTCAAGTAATTGACATTTAGTTCGGTTCACTGTGTGTTCATGGATGTTCAGCATTGCTGAAGATGAAGGAACTTGTATGCATAAATATGTACTTCCCTCTAGGTACACAGAATAAAACCTGGAGCTACAGCCCCACCCTGAAAGAAACAGTGGGAATCTACAAAGAGACCACTACTACAGTACCTAAGAATTAGTTTCCTAATAAAAGAATTCTTAGTGGAATAACTCTAAAGGAGGTCACTGTGTGCATTTGGGAAGACAACATCTCAAGGAGTGTCCAGGTGTCTTCAAGAGACGAATCATAATGCTTCAATACAAGCCTTTGTGGATTGCCAGGAATATTCTGGCACCCAAAAAGCTCTTCAGTGTCTGTGTGGATCTCCCAGAGATACCAGAGATGCAGTTGTGTTGCAGTTAGATGTAACTGCCTGCTGCTGCACAAAAAGGTGGGTTATGCCTAGAGCAAGTACAAATGTATATGCATAAGTGGTGTGAACAATAACAAAGACTGCCTGTGATTAAGTGTTGCCAAAACATGTCAAAGGAAAATACTGACGACAGCTGGGATATAAAGAAAGAATTTGGTGAAAAAATCTCAGTGCCAGCACAGTCCTGGATATTTTGTGATTGCAAAAGCCACATGGAATACCACCACACTTAATTCCCTGTGTTGCAAAGCTTAAGCCAGTCTGTGCTCATGACATTTCACAGCAGCTGAGGTTTCTGCACTATGGAAGAAAATGAGCTACAGTTGATAAGAAAGTCAATTCACTGGAGCAAACTGAGAGCTACTTTTGAAAATACAGCCAAAGCACTTTTTCAAGGTCACAGCAGCCAAATTCCAGGCTAAGATATGGCACTTCTTTAGCCACTAGGATTTCCTGCTGTTGATGAAAAAAAAAAAAAAAATAAAGAGTGAAACTGGTGACATTGTGCATTGATTTGTATTGTGTTAAGCATAGCTAACCTGAGTATTCTGATCATTCTGACTTTATTCTTGATAGTGGTAATGATTTCCTACATCAACTATTACCTCACTTTTGCAAAAATCTTCCTGTTTTGTGTTGTAATTGCAATATGATGTTATACTGTAGTGAGAAACTGAGATTAATAAACTGTCAGTCTGGTGTTGCTGATCACACACAGCCTCCCACACTCCTTTCTTTCCCTTTCATACAACTGCACAATTGTGGAGGTTGGACAGAACCTCTGGGATCATCTAGTCTAGTCCTTTACTTTGCCTGACAAGGTCAGCTAAAACAGGTTAATCAGGGTTGTCCCCACCAGGGTTTTGACTGTCTCCAAGACTGGACACACCACAATCTCTCTGGGCAACCTGTACCAGAGCAAAGCATTTTTGGTTTTGGATTTTTTTTTTTTTAAATGTTCAGATTTCTGTATTTCAGTCTATGTCCACTGATAATCATGTGATATCATGTGTTGCTCAGACATGTCCACTGCCTCTCTCCCTGTTACTGTGCACCTCTGAGAGGAGTCTGGCTCCCTCTTTTTTACTGCTTCCCATCAAGCATTTATACACACTGATAAGAATTCCCTGAGCCTTCTCTAGGAAAATTGGTCCCAGCTCTCAGCCACTCCTTGTATGACAGATGCTCCACTTCCTTAACTGCCTTCATGGCCTTTCATTGGACTGACTCCAAAATGGCCATCTCTCTCTTATACTGGGGAGCCCAGAATTGGATGTAAAACTCCAGATGCGTCTCACCACAGCTTATCCCCTTCATTGACCTGCTGGTAACAATTTCCCTTAAACAAGGATGTTGCTGGACAACCCGTGCTGTTAGGGCACACTGCTCACTCATGTTCAACTTGGTGTCCACCAGGATCTCCAGGCTGGTTTTGGCCAAGCTTCTTTCCATCTGCATGGTCCCCAGCATGTACTGGTTCAGTGGGTTGTTCCTTTCCAGGCACAGGACTTTGCACTTCCCTTTGTTAAACCGCATGATGTTCCTGTCAGCCCATTTCTCCAGCCTACTGTGGTCACTCTGGATTAGCAGCATAATCCCCTGGTGTGTCAGACCCTCCTCCCAGTTTTGTATCTACAACAGACTTGCTGAGGGTGCACTCTCTTGCCATTTAACTCACTAATGAAGCAGTTAAATGGTGTTGGCCAAGGATCAGGCACTGGAGTATGGCACCAGCGTCTGGCTCCAACATGAATTTCATGTTGCTGATGTTAAGCCCTTCAGCTTGGCAGTTCAGCCAGTTTTCACTCCATCTCACTGTCCATTTATCTAGGCCATACCTCATCAACTGGCCTACAGGGATGTTATAGGAGGCAGTTCAAAAGCCTTCACAAAATAAACAATGTTAACTATGCTGAGCCTGTTGATACTTGGCAAAGTTTTAGGGCTTGCATCACCATGTTGTCTCCCCTTGGTGCTTTAATGTTGTGCTTAAGGTGAACTCTCTCCAGTTCCATTATGCTGAACACAAAGTGCACTGTTTTGCATCCTCTTTACCAACCTATTCCTTGCTTCATTGTGGGCTGTCATCTCCCTTCCCTGGTGCTAGTGTAAAGCTGTCCTCAACAGGGTGGCCAAATAGGTAGCAAAGCTACTTTCACCTCTGAAAAAAAATTAGAGCTGTGAGTCAAGTACTGTTTTACAATCAAGTTCAATAGTTTCTGCACAATCAATTATAAACCCTGATGAAATTTATTTCAGATGTTCTCTCCTTGGAAGCAGTGCAGATACAGGTGTGTATTGCAGTTTGTTCAGTTATATTCTCCTGTTGTCCTTGAACTGTTCTTCCTCCCTTGGTCATCCACCATGTACTTTTCTCCGTTTGTTTGTTTGTTTGTTGTTGTTGTTCTTATTTTTGTTTCTTTTTGGGTTTTTTGTTTGTTTTTGGTGGGGTTTTTTTTTGTTTTTGTGGTTTTTGTTGGGTTTTTTTGTTGTTGTTTTTTTGGTTTTTTGGGGTTTTTTGGTTTTTTTTTTTTGTCCTATGAGAGATCAAGCAGAGATGCTACTAGCAGGATTCAAAGTTTTCCAAAATGAGGTGTGTGGCTGGGGTCTGGTAACACAGAACATAACTTCACTTTCAAAAAAGAAACATATTCCATTCCTGTGTTTGTTAAACTGCTATCACTGCTGGATAACTCCCAGAAAAAGCCATTTTTTAGCAGCAGCACAAAATTTTATGCCAGCCCTCTGTGTTCCTGAAATTAGAGCCTCTTATTTATATGTTTAGCAGCACTATCTAAAACAGAGTTTTGTGTTTGAAACTGGCTGTGGGCATTAACATCACCACCCAATCTCTGCTTGTTTCAGGTGCCCAAGCTATGGAAAAATTATGCTTGTGCTTCAAACATATTGAAACATGATAAAGCAGGCCTGAGCTAGAAATACAGGCTTGAGGGCACTACTAAAACATAGCAGCATGTGCTTTGCTGCTGTGGCTTAGTAGACGCGAAGGAAGCAAGGGCACGAATTCTAACAGGTGCGCAAAGACGAGTTAGGCGGTTTTGTTTTCTTTTTCACTTTTTCACTCCAAGATAAGCCATGTCGTATCCGATCCCGGCCTTTTCCCCGACGGCTGAATGCGAAGTTTCCGCAGCACCCCAAGCCAGCGGCGTTCAGCATGCGGAGGGGCCCGGAGCCTGCCTCTCCCAGACCAGAGGGGGCTCGGGAGACAATGCCCGGGCCCGCCCCGCGCCGCGCCATTCCCGCCGCACGTCACCGGCGGGCGGAGCGCGGCGCCCGATTTAAGGGGCGGCGAGGGGCGCGGCCGCTGCAGCTGCGAGTGCGGGAGCGGCGGCGAAGGAGGCGGTAACAGCAGCAGGGGCAGCTTCGGACACCGGCACCATGCGTGAGATCGTGCACATCCAGGCCGGGCAGTGCGGCAACCAGATTGGCGCCAAGGTACGGACGCCTCGCCCCGCGGGCGGCGCGCAGCCCGTCCCGAAATGAAAAGCGACCCGGGGCTTGCTGAGGCGTCGTGGCTAGTGCTCCCCGCGGTCCGTGCCGCTCCGAGCTGCTGCGGGGCTGGGCGGGGCAGGGATATGCCCGCGCTCCCGTCCGGCGTGCCCGGCCTTCCCGCAGGCAGCCGCGGCCATCCCGCGCTGCCTCGCCCCTCTGCGGCCACGGCGCCAGCTGCCGAGGGAGGGAACGGGAGGTGTTTCACTGAACCACTGATCGTGTGCAGGTGTTGCCATCTTGTCGTGGCTGCAGGGTCCCAAGCCAATGCTAGACAATGGGAGGACACCAGATTGATATAGCCAGAGATGGTTACCGTTTGGATACAAACTACAAAGGAATTAACTTGCACTTCAGTGCTATGGCTGCTCGTCAGCCTCCTGCTAGTTCAGCTGCTGCGGCCAGCGAAGCCCTTGTGCACTGACTCACCTTCCCACCCGGCAGCTGCTCTGCCATGCAAGGGAGTGGTCAGGGCCACGGAATGCATGGGCTGCACCGGGGGTGTGTGATTGGCACTGGCCAGCTGTTTCCACTGGCACTGAAAATGGCTAATTGTAATTTTTCAAAAATTTCCTCTAGTTCTGGGAGGTCATCAGCGATGAGCATGGCATTGATCCCACGGGTAGCTACCATGGGGACAGTGAACTGCAGCTGGAGAGGATCAACGTCTACTACAATGAAGCTGCTGGTAAGTGCCTGCTTGCTCAGATGTCCTCAAACAAATAGGGCAGCCATGACAGTTCATTGAGGCTGGAAATATCCCTGAGCATGAGCTGTCATCTGCCAGTGACTCCTCTAAGAGACCTTTGTTCTCAGAAAGGCTCTGATAACACGGCAGTCTTGATTGTGACAGTGCCTCTCCAGAGAAAAGCCGGGAGGTGGAAGGAGCACAGCAGGGCTTCTGTGACACTGGCTGCTGACTGCGGGGCTGTAACGCTGCTGCTGGTTCCTCCCACAGGTAACAAGTATGTCCCCCGTGCCATCCTCGTGGACCTGGAACCCGGCACCATGGACTCCGTGCGCTCCGGCCCCTTTGGACAGATCTTCCGTCCCGACAATTTTGTCTTTGGTGAGTGACTGTGACTTTTCACACAGAAAAGGCTTGGAGTGGGCATGCAAGTGACCCTGGGGAACTTGTATCCCCACAGCAGAGTGGGGATGGAAGAGAGGGGTGGGTGTCTAGGGAAGGGGCAGTGGCATCATCTGTGTTTGTCCCTGGGGTGCTAATGTGGCACCTGGCTTGTGGTCTGCCCTGTAGGTCAGAGCGGGGCTGGCAACAACTGGGCCAAGGGGCACTACACGGAAGGTGCTGAGCTGGTGGACTCTGTGCTGGACGTGGTGAGGAAGGAGTCGGAGAGCTGTGACTGCCTCCAGGGGTTCCAGCTGACCCACTCGCTGGGCGGAGGCACAGGCTCTGGCATGGGCACTCTCCTGATCAGCAAGATCCGGGAGGAGTACCCCGACCGCATCATGAACACCTTCAGTGTGATGCCCTCACCCAAGGTGTCGGACACGGTGGTGGAGCCCTACAACGCCACCCTTTCTGTGCACCAGCTGGTGGAGAACACGGACGAGACCTACTGCATTGACAACGAGGCCCTGTATGACATTTGCTTCCGCACCCTGAAGCTGACCACTCCCACCTACGGGGACCTCAACCACCTGGTGTCGGCCACCATGAGCGGCGTGACCACCTGCCTTCGCTTCCCCGGCCAGCTGAACGCCGACCTGCGCAAGCTGGCGGTCAACATGGTGCCTTTCCCGCGGCTGCACTTCTTCATGCCGGGCTTTGCCCCGCTGACCAGCCGCGGCAGCCAGCAGTACCGCGCCCTGACGGTGCCCGAGCTGACGCAGCAGATGTTCGACTCCAAGAACATGATGGCCGCCTGCGACCCCCGCCACGGCCGCTACCTGACGGTGGCCGCCATCTTCCGGGGCCGCATGTCCATGAAGGAGGTGGACGAGCAGATGCTCAACGTGCAGAACAAGAACAGCAGCTACTTTGTGGAGTGGATCCCCAACAACGTCAAGACGGCTGTCTGTGACATCCCCCCGCGCGGCCTCAAGATGTCGGCCACCTTCATCGGCAACAGCACGGCCATCCAGGAGCTCTTCAAGAGGATCTCAGAGCAGTTCACGGCCATGTTCCGGCGCAAGGCCTTCTTGCACTGGTACACCGGCGAGGGCATGGATGAAATGGAGTTCACGGAGGCTGAGAGCAACATGAACGACCTGGTCTCTGAATACCAGCAATACCAGGATGCCACTGCTGATGAGCAGGGCGAGTTTGAAGAGGAAGGAGAGGAGGATGAGGCTTAAGCCACCTGGTATCAAAGGAACTTCTGTAAAGCGGGCATGCACCTGAATGACTTCTGATAGTGGTGGTGAAGCATGTTTTCTATAAACTATGTACCCAATTATCCTCTCAGATTTTGTGACCTTGCCAGATTTCTCAGTGTAACAGTTCTGAATCCTAATTCTTACAATGTTTTTTGTCCTTTAATATTAAGAGCACATAAAGGCATGTATTCAAGATAATGGTTTCTGTCTTTCTTAAAACCTCTGTTGGACAAAGACCAGCTGTTCAGCCTGGGTGGCAACATGTAAGTTTAAAGGCATGTCAGAAATCTAGCAATACAGTGGTATGCTCTGATCACTGAGGCTTGCATGTTCTTAAGACATATGCTTCTCATGCAAATATGTTTAATATTTTTCTTACATGACTCAAACCTACCTATAACTCCATTGAAAATGGAAAGCCAACCAAAATTCCTAAACAAGGCCAAGGCTAAGCACTGCTTACTTGTTTTACAGTTCATGTCAGCACAGAAAATTTTCCACTTCTCTGTTGAAATCCTTTGCAAAACGCAGGTGTAAATTATGCTTTCCTTCTGGCATCAGAAGTAACCTTAAAAGAGGAAAAAAAAAACCCCACTGATTATACATTTTATTCTGTGGGTATAGGAAATTAAAATGCTTGTTTCATTTTCCTTGCTCTTGGTTATACTGTAAGGAATTGTAGTAACTCTAATTTTAAGTACTGTCCTTAAGTATGTGGTTGGACTGTGAACCACAGCAACAGTTGGAACAGCAAGCATACTACTTGTCCCACTCTGGGGAGGATAAAATAAGCCTAAATCAAATTTTTGTGTCCTAGACCCAGTTTCTAGAAAACTTTCAGGTGATCTTCAGAGAAGGTAAGTTCCAAAACTTATGTAAAATGCATCTTTGAAAGGTATGTAAAGGATCTGAGCACTTTTGCCTCTTTCAGAGAACAGTAGTTGTGCTGGGCAGTGAAATGTAGAGTTCTTGTCATTTCCTAAACTTAGTTAGTATTTGTACTTTGTGTAATCTTTCTGCAAAAAGACCATCCAAAATTAAAACCATTTATCCCTTAAAATAAAAAGGGAAGTCAGAACTTCTCTGGCTATACCAAAAGCTTAGAAGTAGCACCTGTGAATAAGGTTCAGTTTTTATAATATGAATATGAGTTTCACATGTCTAAAATTCTACTTATTTTTGCTTTCTGAGAAAGACTTTATCTATCAGGGATATACACTTCTTCATATGGAGGTGGGAAATTTTTTAAATTGTTTTGTTCTACCACATCCTAGGCAGTTCCTATAGAGCTAAAACCATTTTGACTGATACCATGTTACCTTCCTGTCTAAGTCCCACTATAGCAAGAGGAATCAACCTCCTTTTGGTGGTGACAAGTGCTGTTTTGTTTTGGAAAAAGAGCAGCAGCATGTGAACATATCCAGCTTTTCTAGTGAATTCTGTCTGAATTTCATTAAGTCTGTTTCTTGAAAGATAAGCAGCACACTGATGCACAGATTAAAGCACTGTGCATGCTATTTCCTATTGCTGTTAATGCTTCTGACTACTGTAATGCTACTGAACTCCAGCCGTACCATGCAAATACAGAATGATGGCACACTCTTTCACCATGAGAGAAGCCAGCAATGTATCTGCACTATAATCAGAAGAAGCTTTTTCTACTTTACTACTAGATAAAAATCAAGGCAAGAAAAACTGAGGGTAGAAGCCTGTGTTATTGAAAACATACCGAATTTAGGCTTTTCTTTCTGCTTCACAATGGAAAATTACATTTCTAATGCAAGCAGGGAAGAATAGGACCATGTGCCCAAGCATTAATTTCTGAGAACACCATTAGTCTGGTTTCTTTTCTGACAAATAAGCATACAGGGGAGCACTTCAGCACAAAGACATGCAAAGAACCACTGTTTTATATTTCATTGGATGGCAAATTCTAACAGTGTTTAATCTTTGACTTGTCTTCCAAAGAGAAGCTATCAGATTCTTGTCGATTTTCTTGGGATAATTTGCCTTAGGCAGCATCTAGAGTACTTTGGAGCTCAGTGAAACCAAGCTGTTCTGAACAGGGCATGTAGGAGTGATAAACCAGCAGACATGAAATAAAACATCTGCATGTGGTAGTTACAAAGATCTCTTGTTCTCATCTTTCCTGTAGCAGAATGCATTATTATAGTCAGCATAGTAATACATGAGATATCATTCATTTTTGCACTGAGATGACACCAGCAAAACAGCTTCCTACACTTTGCATTCATAAAAATACTTTCCCCCCCCTCACTACTTCTGTTCTCCAGTGCTAATCATCACAGTCTGTTATTAAGTAGTAATAGAATGCTTGCATTTGTGTGCAAATTCATGAAGATAATTCAGCTGGTAAAATCCCAGCTTTTTATAGGAAGCCTTTCTGGAATTTTCAAGTTGTGCAGGTTTTGGCTGGGATAGAGTCAATTTTCTTCACAGCAGCTGGTATTGGGGCTATGTTTTAGATTTGTGCTGAAAACAGTGTTGATAATACAGAGATGTTTCTATTATTGCTGAGCAGGGCTTGCGTGGCATCAAGGCCTCGGCTTCTTGTACTGCCCCACTAGGGAGGAGACTGGGGGTGCACAAGAAGCTGGGACAGCTAACCCCAGCTGACCAAAGGAATGTTCCATGCTATATGGCATCATACTGAGCGTACAGAGCTGGGACAAGAAGGAAGGGGGGATGTTCAGAGGGATGACATTTGTCTTCCCTAATAAACTGCTATGTGTGATGGGGCCTGGCTTTCCTGGGGATGGTTGAACAACCTGTGGGAGGAGTGAGTTAAGCCCTTGTTTTACTTTGCTGGCATGTGTGGCTTTTGAATTAGCTATTAATCTGTCTTTATCTCAACACATGAAGGTTTTTTTTTTCCATTTTTACTCATCTGATTCTGTCCCTGATCCCATGAGTAGGTGAGTAAGTAGTACTGAGTTGCCATCTGGGGTTAAACCACAACACACATGAAGCAGATTTTTCTTGATATTTTTCTTGTTTATATAATAATGTTTCTGAGCACAGCTGTACCTTTTTTTCTTCATTCTGCTTTTCTTATAGACGTTGAAAATTCATGGGACAGGTGGAAACAGAATCTTTGAGGTTGTTCACATTATTAGGGCACAGCAAACAGAAGTAAACTGTGTTTCTCTCTCTAATAACTGGGAATCTCTCTCCATTCATAGCATCTAAATTCCCTGTTCTACTGAATGGGACAGAAATGAGATCTCTTGCAGCAAAAGGAATGCAATGGTCATAACAAACAACTTTGCTTGCTTTGATAAAGCTTAGGGAGTAGTAGTTCTGTTTGTACAGTGGAAAGAGGAAGAGGGAATTACTTGGTTTCTCTCAGAGGGCTTTAGGAAGGAGCTTATTAAAATACTGTACTTTTTATACTGCAAGAAAAGTCCAGCTACTCTATTTGAATTGTAACTTGCTAGGGAAGTTTAGAATCACTCTCTGTGTGGCAGAGACAACTTGTCCAAATACTTTTTTTTTTAACAGTGAGTTTGAACTACTTCATTCCTTCAACAAGGAATTTTATAAAAATTCCATCATTTAACTTACCGAGAGCCTTTGATGTGCTTATGAATGTATTCTGCATGAGCTTGTGGGACCAAAGGGTCTTTCTCACCATGAATTATAAATGTGGGACATTTAATATCTGGCAGCAACTGTTGGCAGATATTACCTAGGGAGAAAACAAATGAAGGTCACACTTTGGTTTAAAATTGTATGAAAGATGAAACAGCTTCCATAAAGGATTCTAAACTCCATTGGTTCTAGCTATTGCCTCTCCTTGTGGATTGTGTGATTAATCTACATAACTACGTAAGCAGGACTATGATTAATATTTCTTTCTCCAAAATCTTACTTCACTGCAATTTGCTCCATTAATGGATACTAGCACAAAAGGATACAGAAAATCAAGTACTTCTGTTCCATATTTCCCCCAGGCTCCCTTTGACTCTTCAAAGCCAATTCATGAATCTCATTTCCAGCTTTGTTCTTCTTAGCCTTAAGAGTCTTGTGGTCTTCAGTTTAAGCTGCATTTTGTTACAGCAGTTGCCATGTTACAAGATTTGCTACTTTTTTGGAACAAATTAACTTGGGCTGTGCTCATACCTGTTGCACCTCCCAGGCCTATTGCTGTCTGCAATGTTCTAATGGGCTGACCCTGGCTGGATGCCAAGCAACTACCTAAGCCTCTCCATCACTCACCTCCACAGGTGGACAGGGGAGAGAAAACAGAATGAAAGGTTCCTGACTTGAGATAAGGACCAAGAGAAAGATGAATCACCAAATACCATCATGGGCAAAACAGACTCAAATCAGAGATATTAACTGAATTTATTACTAACAAAATCTGAGCAGGATAATGAGAAGTAAAATAAATCTTAAAAGCTTCTTCCTGGGTTCTACCTCCTGTCCCTCTGGGGTGCAGGGAGATGGGGAGTGGGGGTTGTGGTCAGGTCATCACAGATTGTTCCTGCTGCTGCTCAGGGAGTCCTTCCACTCCAGTGTGGGGTCCCTCCTACAGGCAACAGTTCTCCATTAACTTCTCTAGCATTAATCCATCCCTCAAGTAATAGTTCCCCACAAACTGCTGCAAGGTGAATCACCTTTCCACAGTGTGCAGTCCTTCAGGCATAGCCTGCTCCAGCATGAGTCCCCCAGTGGGTCACAAGTCCTATCAGGAAACCTGCTCCAGGGCAGGCTCCTCTCTCCATGGGTCTGCAGGTCCCAGCAGGCACCTGCTCTAGCAAGATTTCCCACAGGTACAGAGCCTTCTCTTGGGCCTACACCTGTTCTGGTGTGGGCTCCTCCAAGAGCTGCAGGTGGATCTCTGCATCCCTGTGGACCTCCATGGGCTGCAGGGGCACAGCTGCCTCACCAAGGTCTGTATTATGGGCTGCAGGGAAATCTCAGCTCAAGTACCTCCTCTCCCTCCTTCTTACCTGACCTTGGCTGCTGCACAGTTGTTCCTCTCATGTATTCTCACTCTGCTCTTCTCTGCCTGCAGTAACATCTGTGCAGTAACTTTTTTTCCTTTTAAAATACGTTTTCACAGAGGTGTTTCTCCCATCACTGATTGGCTTGGCCTTGGCCAGTGGTATTTCCATCTTGAAGCAGGCTGGCATTGGCTCTGCTAGACACTGAGAAGGCTTCTAGGCACCCTGAAACTCCCCTGGTACCAAAACCTGGCCATGCAAACCCAGTACAAATGCATAACCATTTGATATCAATAGTACTAAAGCTATTCAAAAGTTATTTTCCCTGCCCATTCATAATTTTATGTTTATTACTCATTAATCTCATTAGAAGTAATTTTAATGGTTTTGCTTAAAGACTTTGCTAAATTTTGCCCTTTTTCCCTAATTTCTTAGTAACCAGTTTTCAAACTCATTGCCTAACTTCCCACATTCTTGCAAGGGAATCTTTGGGCAAAACATCCTTGATGGGCTTTATATTCCATTTTTCTTTGAGATAGCTTTGTCTATTTGTAGCTGTCACTTTGCAGCTACCAACAACTCTAAGATTAATGCTCATACATGCACACTTTCCTTAGGTGTAAAGTCAAACTATTTCACAGTTTTTCCAATTGCTTGGTTAGTTATGCAGTCTTTGTTTGCTGTTCTACTGGTTAAATATTTTCATTTAGAACATTTTGCCCATAGTCCTCTAACGCCTGCAGAAATGCTGGCTATTTTTCAGAACGAGCCCCAGGTAAATTTAGGTTATTTATCTAGGAACATAGTTGGCAGTCAAACTATTATTTCCCAGTTTTCATTACTAAAATAATCACTAAATTGTATTTACTCTAAAAGCATGGAACAGCAAGAAGAATCTTGGATGTTGCAACTTTATGCAACTTACTCAGTTTTATTAATTGTTGGCTCCTTCTAAAAATTCATTTCTTATGGTATTTTACACTAAAAGCTGTCTCATTTAGGGAAAACAGTATTTTTAAAAAGAGCTTGAGTTTTTGACCAACATTGGGTTTACTGTTCTCCTTTCATCCCTAATGGGTTTTATTAACACCTTTTCTTATATCTGCTGTATCTGTGCCTTTGTTGCAGTGTTTTAACTTTAATTGCAAGGTGATCTGTTTGTAATCTAAATTGGAAAACTGATTTTCCTCTGGAAAAAAACCTCTACAGTCTGATAGCTGTTATCTCTTGCAGCAAACATTAGGCTTCTCCCAATATCTGACCCAGTTTCAGCATCTAGGCAATTCAGATCCTTGTTACATGTTTCTTGCTGGCTTGTTTTTCACAGTCACTTTATCTCAGTGTCTGAGGCATGTGCAGGCAGTGAAGGGATGTCACAGCCACAGATTCACCAGCCTAGGCTTTGCACTTCAGAAAAAAATAGTTTTAAGGAGATTCCAGAAAAGGTAAAATAAAATTGGAACCTAATTTGTTACATCACTTTACTGGGAGAAATCCTAGTCCTGTGTTGATCCTATATAAAAATTTATGGCAAAAATAGGACACGAAGGAACATTTTCCTTGTAGTACCTGCTGCTGTTAATGTACATCACCTTCTATCTTCCATTGTGAGAGCTACAGGAAAATGTGGATAAGAGCTACAAACTCCTTTTTTATACATTATGTATTACTGTGTTAGGCAAATTAAAAGCAAATTCCCTCTGAATCAAAATAGAACTGCAGATTATTATTTATAATATCCTTGGCTGAAAAAGTCTATGTAGAGTAATTGCAGAAATCTTCAGGAATAAACAGTTATATTGTCTAGTTTAACTTTTTTTTTGTTTTATTTTTAAACATCTGAGCTGCTTCAATAGTGTTTTGAAAAAGTGTCTTTTTAATTCCAAGTTCTCAAAATCTGAAGTCCCTTCTTTTTTAACTAAAATGTTGCTAAAAGGATTGAAAGGATGCTAAAAGGTTTGAAAGAGTATTTCAGTTCTATTTTGCAAAAAGTGGAAAGAGCATGCCTTACTTTTGGTACATCTTAACTATGTCACCAAGAGATAATCCTTTGACACAGAGATAGAGGAGGAGAGAAAGATTCTGCCTGAGCAGAACCCTTCCTATTTAGTCTGCATAAAAGCAATGACTTAATAATGCAGTTTTGTGGTGGAACAAGAGAAGAGCCTTGTCAGCTAACGTTTTCCATAAATGTTTTCCTCCCATACCTTTCTGGTTCTGTGAACCATCTACAGAGTAATTGTGTTATTCCCTGAGTGTGAGTCAGACCCAGCTTTTAATGTCATATGCAGAGTCCTTCCTTTACTGGCTGCTAGAAGTACTGTTAGAATTTTTTTGCCCGCTACTCTAATTGCCCCAGTTTAACACTGTGAAAGTCTTACCATCTGAATTTTCAGCAAAGCGCGATATTCCATCTACCCAAGCCTCACAGGTTTCTGCAAAGTACTTATGTCCATACAGCTCTTCCAGTGGTTTCCTGACCTTTTCACTCCATTTGGAAACATCTCGGATGCCTACATAAAATAAAGTTGAAATATGTCATGTCCTTTCCAGCAAAAAGGTACAAGCCACACCTAATATGGGGAAGTTCTCAAACCAGACTGCAAATATCTATTTCAAACTCGAAAATGCAACAGATATTTTAAGTAATTCATAGTATGGAAAGAGTAAAGATTACAGTTGTACAACCTCTGCTGTGGTCTTCTGAGTTGTTGATGAAACATCTGAGTTGTAGAGGAACACAAGGAAAAACAGAAAAAACATAATATTCAAAGGATTCAGTCCTAAAACTTCTGATGGTTCTTTCTTGAAGGCTTTCATAAGAGAAATTCAAGGGCTACCTTGTGTAAAAAACTGTGACTGTTTCATAACAGTGTTCTAGACCTGGCAGTTTTTTCATATCCTTTAGCCTTTTGCATGGCCTCATGGATGGAAGTTCTTCCATGGCTTCTACCAACTCTCAGAGGAAGGAAGCTCTTACTAAGGCATTCCAGCAAGCTGACATCATGGTACATTTGCCATAGTTTTACACAAAAACAAGTGACTCAGTACAGATCTGTGACTCATGGCAGGCTGGCTAAAACTGTACAAATAATCTGGTATTTTAGTTATATATCAGATTTTCTATATTTTTCCTCTAAAATTTTCAGTACTGCTCACAAACTAGGTATTCAAAAGGGTTATTTTCACTAAACTGTATTCCAGCTGTGCAGCTTTGTACTGACAAAATCTGAAACAAAGCTGGCACAGCAGAGACCAGGACAGTACTGAATCATCAAACTGCAAAATATGCCACTAGCAAAGTTTTTAATTGGTTTCAAAAGGGAATTAAGGGAAGAAAGGAATGAGATGTTAATTAACAAAGAGAACCTGTCCAGCCAAATGACAAAGGTAGCAGTAACTGAAAGTATTTTATAACAGCATCTGATTGAAAACGAGACTGCTCACCCCAGGCTAGGTGCTACTGAACAACTGTTTCCCATATAAGCTACTTTTTTGTCCTTGTGGTGGGCATTAATTTAAAAAGAGAAGGGAGAAGCCAATGTTGAAAAGACGTAGACAACAAATCAACACCTTTCTTTCCTGCTAAACCCTCCAATGCAGCTGACATGGACTGATAAGCCAGTTGTAGAAGACTTGTGCTGCTACTCTCTGCACTCCATCAGCCAGGGAGCGATGTTGAAAGCAATAATTCACAAAGGACAAAGGTCAATATTTCAGTGGGCGCTCCATGTAAATAGGGTTTTTTGTTGTTGTTTTGGGTTTAATTTTTCTTTTACATGTTAGTCTGCTGTGCAGGGAGGAGGTGTCCATTTCATAGTTATACAACAAAAAATTCATAAGTATAAAAACATGTAAAGCATTTTATGGAGCTAAAAAGTATTTTGCTTTCTGACATAAAAAATATATTGCTATTACCACTACCACTTTGAGTTTTAGTATAGGTGAGGTAAATATAGATGTGCAATATATACACTTGTAATTTTGCTGAAGCAAGAGAGATTTCACAGTGGATATAAATCAAACTGCAGTTACTAAAATGAAACTATAATGGGTTACATTTGTTGAGAGTTGACATGGTTAACTCTTTTCATTTCCATGTTCAACAGGAAATACGGCCCCTTTCAGAGTTCACCAGCCATTTCTTCCTATTTTTCTTTACAGTGGGCAGTGATCTCAGATTCTATTTCACATGAGTGGAATAAGGACCAGAAACCCCATATTTCTTTACTTTGCAAAGGTTTTCTAATGATAATAATTAACTCTGAAGGAATGCAAATGGTAGACACCTTGGGACATTTACTTGAATGATTCATTTGCTTCCTGAACTTAAAAGGTAAGTTATGAACTTGTTTTCTTACTGTCTATATTATATAGCCCCTAGAGGCAAAAGCTGTAATGAGCTAGCCCAGTAATTATCTGTGAACCTGGTTTTGAAAAGGTTGTGCAAGATGTGAGATAAGAAATCAAACCTGGAGTTTGATAGCATTATTTGGAATTTATTTTTAGAAATTTGTTATAGCAACAAAACTTTGACTTTCTGAAAACTGCTGATAAGCTGTTGTTAGTCCTACTTTTCATCAGGGTAAGCTGGAAAGGGCTTATTAAAAGATCTATTATATTACCCTTATAGTAATTGTTAGAGAGTTTCTCACTATAAATTTAATCTATCTCTATACCTAGCAATGCAGTGAATTTTGTGTCCTGTCTCTTTAGGTTTGTTTTGTCCTCAGCTCTGTCTCCACTTAGCTATTACATGACTAAGATCCTTGGGTCAAGTAGAAAGTAAAATAATTTATTTAGAATACAACATGCAGTTCATACATACCACTGTAAATTCTCACATCCTCTTGAGTAACACTGGCATTTGCTCCCCAGACAACCAACTTGTGGATTAGATTTGGGTACTTTGCAGCAGCAATGAGTGCTGTAATTCCACCATCACTCCACCCCAGCAAGGAGAACTTCTCAAACTTCAGTGCCTTGATTCATACAAGAAAGTTATATGCAAATCATCAGCTGGCTTTACAGCCAAATGTCAAGTATTTCTTGAAAATTAATTCTACCATTTTAGGCACAACACTACGTAGTTAAACTGTAGTTAGCTTTAATAATTAGAAAACATAATTTTCTTACTATATATAAAAATGCTAAAAATAGTCAAATATTTAGAAAACAAGAAATTACACCTGCCATTTCAGTTTTCTATAACTGTTCTATGAAACAGGCAGTAGTCCTATTAGATTCCTGCTGCATTTTAAAAAGCCCCCCCAAAAAAGAAAAGTTGATTTAAAATGGAGAGTAAAGACCTTTTCAGAGAGCCTGATGATATGAAGAATCTGTGGAAACTCTTGGTGTGAAGTTGGCAAAGACTACCACAGTGTGGATGGTAAGCAATCCAAGATTAAGCTAAACTTAAGAAAAAGAAAAATGTAAGACTTGAAAAATGGAAGTCAGTGATCTGGTTTACTGATGTTATCTTCTTTTTGGTAACAACCAAAAACAACAACAACTAGAAAATCTGCTTTTTGATAACAACCAAAAAATGCTTAAAGTATTTTCTGAAGGAATGTATCAAATTTTAGTTGCTTATTCACATTTTCTGAAGCTAGTAAGTGTATGTTTGAAATGTTACTTCACGGTCAGTTGCGATTTGAAACATGAATAACTAAATGCCTCTTTCTTCAAAAGGAAAGCTTAGGGCAAAAACTTTTACAACCAAGACCTTAATTCATTCTGACCAGTGACAGGACCCAAGGGAATGGCATGAAGCTGAGTTGGGGGAGGTTTAGGTTGGATATCAGGAAAAGGTGAAACTGAACAGCTCCACAGGGCAATGGTCACAGCACCAAGCCTGACAGAGCACAAGAAGCATTTGTACAATGTTCTCAGGCACATGGTGTGAGCCTTGGAGTGTCCTGCACAGGGCCAGGAGTTGTACTCAATGATCCTGATGGGTCCCTTCCAACTCAGCACGTTCTGTGATTCTATGATAATGCTTTGTTCTAGAATTTGTAACTCTTGTTTCCTCATAAATGACTATATGTTGTAGGGAGTACTGATAGTCACAGGTGAGAGAATTTTGTGTGTGTTATGTTCAGTGAAGAAAGAGTGGGGAAGGTAAAGGCACTCATCTGAAGGTTGTAGAGGGACGATGGTTAACCAGCGGTACAATGGTTAAGCAATACTTGAAGTTTTGCATACAGGAACTGCAGTTTGTGAACTCATTCACAAGAAAATATATTTCACACTGTTTTTTGCTTTTGTTCTACAGAAATTACAGCCTTTTAGATGTAATTAAGGAGACTATTGTACCTTTGGAGCAAAAAGAGCAAGTTAGTTGAATGAGTTGCTTTGGTGCTTGCTGGTGTCGGAAGTCCAGGCCTGCTTTGTTATGATAGAAGAAAGCAAAAATGCAGGCAATGACAGAAACAACTCTCCCTCATACAAAGGGAGAAAAAGAAGTTTCTACTTTGCTTATAAACTTGATGATCAAGTGAGGCACAACTTTACTAATCAACTCAATATTTAGCAGATTTCTATCCCTACAAGGCTTTTCTGTTTTTGGCTTCATCCTCAGTGTTCTGCTCACTGTAGTTTTGACCAATTTTAGATTTCACTCTGCAAATCTGTAATTACTAAGCAGAAAATAAATAAGATAGGGGAAAGAAAGGGACATGTGAAGTAAGAGCTGATAACAAGAAAAGAGAACTTTGAATTTTTGTAGCTGATCAGAAGCTGGCCTTGGTCTGACGAAGAGGTAGATCATCTGCGTCCAACTTTCACTATTGTGCTCCTGAAGGGCTCCTGGTATCTTGGCAGATTCTGGGGGTTTGCAGCAGTGCTTGTAAAGGCTAATTTTTGATGTTGCTACTGTTCCCCTACTGCCAGTAGCAAATGATGGGGCTAAAAGTTGGCTGATGGATGGAATAGCTGATTCAATTTTTGTTCTTCATCCAGGTTATTTGAGATGTTTGCCTCCATTATTTCTCATCTTTACTAGCCTTTATCTTGATGCATTCTTTGGGGTATCTCAGGATGCCTTTCCAGCAGGAGGAATTTAATTTATCCTCTGCAGCCTTCAGAAAAACAATGTGATGTAACAGATGTGCTGGATAAGGTGTGCATGTTTGCTTGCTGTAATTTTTAACTACTTACAGTAGGTCACTAACCTAACATGGCCAATAACCTGAAAGCTGATTGCACAGCACAGTTTTATGGGTGATTTTGTGCTGCCTTTACTCAGTGAGTGAACAAAATTTATTTTGAAGTCACCTTCTCCATCCAGGCCTATGTGAAATGCAATCCAATGACCACATACAACAGTGAGCTGCAACACATCACTGTGCACTGCATGTATGCTTTCACTGCATCACAGGGAGTGTACCACAAGCAAAAGTTACAGTTGATCTACAAAAACATACAGAAGCCTAAGCCCATCCTTTTGCTAGGACAGTGGTTCTGAAGAGTAAGAACTTCTTAAATATAAACACTGATTATTTCCCTAATTATTTTTTTAATGCTATTGACTTTGCTAGCATTAGACATTGGGGTAGAGGGCAGCAAAGTGGACTCAGGTGCACTATATTCCTTCTATTTCAAGTAAACTCCTTCACAGAAGACAAATGGAGATACAGAACAGTATCTTCTGCATAAAGGTGCTAAATGCTCCACAGAATTACAGCTTTTGTTATTTCACAGAAACCTTGTATCACTCAGCTCCAGCAGAGACACCAGAATCTGAAGGAGACTAGAACAAAGGTTCTGAAGGCTCACCCACAGGGATATGTTTTTTGGATGATTTTAGGCTGGATGATGTATATAAACTGTTATATTCTGGAAATCATAGTTGTAATGATTCCTTGGGATTTGTGCTATCCTTTATAATATCCTAAAATAGAAGCAAGTCATCCACGCTTGGAAACACTTTAGTAAGTTGTTATTGTATGCTTATATTGAGAAACATCTTCAAAGAAACAGGATGCTATGCCTCATTTGCTTTGGCAGCTCTAGAGATTGGTAGGCTGCTGTTCCGTTTGGCTGGAAGCTACATGGTTACATTCCCTTTGGGGAAAGCTCTGTTTAATATTTTGCATTTATTAGTATTTGATCAGAGACAAGAAAGGGGAGCAACCATTTAGACCACAAGTTTGTCACCTATTCATGGCAGCATCTTTATTTTCTTTGCTAGTGTAGCAGAAGGAATTGAAGATTTACAGTACAGAGAGATAGCTTTTATGGTTAGAGGGCAAATCTGTGTCTTAATCCTGATTCTGTTGTCAGACTTACTTTGTTTCACTATGCAGAATCCACCTGGAAGGCCACATTTCCAGTTTCAGATGGGTTTTCAGCCAGGTTATTGTTTACTACAGAAATACAGTTGGACTGAATGTCTGAATCTTGCCTCATATTTTTGGAATTTTAATGCCCTGTCAAATTTCTTAACATGGTCTTTTTAATATAAAAAAGAATATTAGTTAAAGCTAAACCAGAAAATAGTGTTTGCAGTTATAGGACAGAATAAAAGAGGAACACAGAAACACAGATTAGAATAAAAAATTCTGCAAGAAGGAGAAATAATAACAGCTTTAGGCCATATTCTTTATAACCACAATAGCAGTATTAATTAGTAAGATTTGGTATGGTCACAGGAAGCCTTTGATTTCCCACAAAAATTACTTCAGTAATATGCTGTAAAATAAAGCATCAAGTTAATTTTTAGAATCAAATGTTGCTTAAAATGGGCTGCTCAAGGCAAAATGCCAAGATTCTATTTGATAGAAAATTTCCTAAGAGCCCTTCAGTTAAAGGGCTGGTAATCCCTTCAATCAAATTACTTTGCATAGACTTTGTTTCTTATGCACACATTTAACTAAACTTATATGGTTTTTGGCTACAAACCTCTTAGGGCAGGGCCTTAGAATAAAAGCATATTGCTTTATATTAATTCCCATTGCTGAACCTCTATGTATCTTGCAGAATAGGTGGAAGAAGAAAATATTTTCTAGAATAGTGTGTATATGCTTTTAGCCTTCATTTGTATGGTCTTTTCATAATCTGCTGTCTGCTGGAAACAACCTTCCTCATCCTCAAAATTTAAGGAAAACAACTTAAAAAAAAGAAATAATAAAAATCTCATAACAGATTTACCTGCATAAGATCCACAGCATCTTTTGCATCCCTCTCAAAGAAATCTGGAGGAAAGTCTCGAGATGGAGGAATGGACTTTCCATAACCCCGAGGATCCCAAGCAACAATTGTGAAAAGTTGCTTATTCATAGACTTAAGCTGAGGTCCAAAATCAGTTTGACCACTACCTGAAACATTATAATTTTTCAATTTTATTAACCACCATACTACATACATAGTATACATTCTCTCAAGGGAAAGTGGGGAAAACTTGTAACTTCACTCCAAATAAGAAATTATCCAACAGTGAAGTATCTTTAATTGTAACTATCCATTGCAACTCTTAGACAGGAAGTGCCACAACTAAAATCTTTAGAAGCATCTGCAATATGTTCAAAGCAAACCATTTCTGGTAGGTATGAAAGGTTGTCAAGAACAGCATTCTCATGTATGAGTAAATACAGTATCTTAAACTGAGTTAGTTGAGTAGGGATTTATATCTGACAGATTTAAAGCACAGCATGGTCATTGCTGTTTACCTGGGCAATACAGATGACACTGAGAGGGCAGGAATATTTTTCTACAAATTTGCAAGTGAAAAAGCACTGTGCCAGACAGTTATTACTTGATAAAGCATCTCTTTTGGTGCTTAAAGCTGACCTTTGAATACTTTGTTGCCTGAGGAGACTGTGGTGACACAGAAGCATAAAATTATATAATTTCATTTTTCTAATATGTAAAATTAAGCCAAATACAGCCTTTTTTTCTGATGTGGACCCATTTCTCCTATAAATGATTCAGACCTTCAAAGGATTTAAAAATTAAGTACTCCTGTCTATTACACTAAGCTATCTATGAATGAAGTTAACCTAGCATGAAAGTAAGACTGCAGTTTGTGTTGCTTGTATTGTGGTCATGTGGTAATAGTATCAAATGCTATTTGATTAAAACTTGTTCAAATTTAATGTGCTGAAATATGAAATCTGCTATCTGTTGCTATATTAAAAGGCCATTTAAAGGCATTTAAGAGTTTTTTTTTTCCTGTTGATTTGGAGAAATCAGTCCTCAGATACCATCAACAGGTCTAAGTTATAAAAGAGGCTTTATATAGCCTGCTGTGATGATAGCAATGTATGCATAATAACAAAAATAATCAATAACAATAATATTGCTCACAACTGCAGAAATACATTATTCCTGTTTAAAGAGTTTGCATTGGCAACAGTATTGCTAGTTTAAAAAGCTGTTTAAAATCAATAGATTGAAACATATGACAACTTGAAGAATGACCAGTATTAATTTTTTTCCACCATCCCCTTGAGAATTCTTTGAAAGAAAGAACCACTCCATGAAGACTTGAAAACATTGCTGCCAAGAAGAAAATGTTTCCTGCTCTTCAGTTCTTGACATTTTATCATCTTATCCAGCAATTCAATTAAGCATTTGCTCAACTCTGTGCACAGTAACAGTCCTACTGACAGCCTGCCATGAACTGTTGGTAAGTCTGATGGATCCTTTAGAACTGCAAAAACCCAGAAAAAATAGGCTGTGTTAATTTTAAAAGGTTGTTATTAAAAACAGAGTTTTCAATGGACAAACACCACTCAGCTAGCAGAACCTGTTGTCCATCTCAAAAAATCACTGAGAATCTTAATGATGTTACCCTGAATAAACAAAACGTGAAAATATATCTGTAAGCAAAAAATAAATTTTAACACTGACTTTTTCACAATAAACTGTAAGGGTTACATTATGTCTATAAATTCAGTTGGAATCCATCCAGCTTCTAAAGAGGAATGCATAATTCAGTCTGTGTAACAAATATAGCTGACCTGTTTTTTCCTCCCTTCTGCTCTTTTTCACCTTGTGTAGCTATTTGCCACCTGTCCTGGACACCACCTTTGCACAGTTAAATCCAAAAGTCCAAGTGACCACTAGGTGAGTCAAGACATTGTATAAAAGGTGCCTGGTAAGATAAATAAAATCTTCTAAAAACTGTTAACTGGTAGCAACAACTCTGCAATTTCGCTTCTGTTTTAAGTGCAGCAATTTTTTTTAAATTACAATGCTCCATAATCAGGTGTTGAATACATTACAAAATAGTTTTGTGCATTCTTGCTGGAGACCACTTCGATAAAGAGGTGGTTGCTCTACAAAGACAAGATAAAATCTCCAAACCTAGCATTCCTGGAAGCAGAAGAACTGCATGGCTTCCTTCTCCTGTTTGCTGATAATGCAGGTAGACTCCATTCACTTGGATTTTGGCAGATGTTACTGAAGTACTAGGGACAGAGAAAGAAGAGAGAAATAGGAAAACATTCAGAGAGTTAATTTTTATTACTACCTGGTCACTCCAGGAACACAGAATAATTACTTTTCCTAGATATTAATGACACCACTGTGATATTTTAATGGGTCACTTGCATCTCATGGGTCCATAGAAGATTAAAAAAAGCTTCTCAGGAGAAGAGAATTATTCAGTTGTGACCACTATGTAATATCCATACCTAGGCTAAAGGATTGGGGGTGGGAAAACAGTTTTGATGGTGCAACCAGGAAAATATAAAGGCAGCTTTACATGGCTACAAAAACATCGAAATAAATACATTAGAGAGGAGAAACCTCATTCTGTCACAGCCATTTCAAAATGGCTGGTGTTCACCTTGCTATTACTAAACTGAGCCTCTTCATCTGCCAGAGAAACCACAATCTATTGTTGCTGCTCCTCATGAACCACAGGGTCTGCAATGAAAACCACTTTGCACTGAGATGAGAGCAGAGAAGAAGAATGTGGTAATAATATTTCTGTCAGTGTAATCTCACCAGGAGATAATGCTTAATTGAAAAATACCACATGAGCAATAAATCCACACACTAAAAAATCACCACATAAACCGACTGCACAGGCTGTCTCTCAGCCCCAACACTTAAACCCCTACACTAATCTTCAGTACAAAGGGAGATATATGTGTAAATGCAAATAAGTGACCTAAGAAACCATGTCCAGGTACCAACCCCTAGTGAGAAAGCAGAAGTAGCACAGATTCAAAGTATCTTCTTAAAAGTATAAACCACTACATCTGTTCTCCCAGGCAAATTTATGCCCTAATGGTTGCAAAACATCTTTTCAACAGCCTAATTAATTTTATTTAAAGGTAATATGATTAAAATCTTGTCATTTGGTTACATATGGTTATTGAGTAACCATAATTTTACCTAGATTAAATATTCATGCCCTGTAAATTTAATCACTGTGAATTTCATGTACATAGAGACATGTTGTTTTCCAGCCTTTGATATAATAACAATCTCTATTCCATGATATGCACTGGGCAATTCATTAGCAATTTAATTTTTATATATAAAGTCTGAACTACTTACAGTATGTATAGAGGTGAAAGTGGTGGATTACAGGTAAAAGCAGTCCCAGTAATTTAAACCCTTTTCATTAAAAAAATGAATAATAGCTTGCAAACTCAGGTTCCTAATAAATAAGTGGCAGTTAAACCACAGAACCTCTTCAACATAAAGCCATTTTAATTTTAAGTAGAATCTTGGATCTATGTAACCCTTCATGCCACATGCCTGAATAAAAGCTGTAACTGAAGAATAGTATCAGCTCCTTATGTGCAGATCCAATTTGAGAACTGGAGTACAAATGCAGATCTGTGGCAAGAGTACAGCTCAAAGAAATTGTGTAATTATAACTTCAGTGAGTTTTGCTAAATTGCTATGCTAATGTGATCGTTTGCCTGTAATGCAATATACATATATAGACATATATATATATAATGAGCACTTCCTTATAGTCCATAGTCCATGTATCACATTTGATGTGGTTTATTACATCTCACAATTCAAATTCTGCATGTAGCACTCATATGGCTGCCTTACCCCCTTTTTGAATTACTGACTTTCACTTTTTTTCTTCATGGCATATTCTTCATATGCCATCTTTTATTTGACATCAATTTCAATAGGCGCACATTGCTCTTATTAAATTTTAAGAATAATGTGATGGGCTTTTTTGCTTATGATTAATAATTGCCAAACCCACATTCAGTTCCTAACAAAACAGAAACAGTCAATATCTTGTTACTTTTTAAGAAACAGGTTAGCAATGTACAGTTTAACAGACTGTTATATATTCTGCTTTCCTGATTCAGATTTTTTTCCACACAGTTCTGTGTTTTTAGGATTAATTATTAGCATCTGGGCCTTGAGAATTTTGCTGAGTCTGTGATGCTTTTCCATTCTTGGATTACGCTTCAGTGTGAAGCTCACTGAAATCCAGGAGTTTCACACAGAGGGTATTTTCAATACTTTTTGGACTAACAACAAATGAGTTGGGGTTTTTATGCACTGAGAAATTGTATTGGAATTGGCAACATCCAAGGCATACTAAATCCTTCCAATACCAAATTTCTGGGACCCTGAAATCTTCGGGTTTCATCAGTGTGCTTGTCAGTAGGATGACTTCACTTCTGTTAGGTTTTTGTAAAGAATGTTTTTTTTAATTGGTTGAAAGAATTGGAAACTGTGGTAAAACAAAACAAAAAACCAAAAAACCCACCCTGGTATTTTGAATTATTAATGTTAAGGTGTACAACTCTTTGAGAAGCGTTGGCTACATACTGCCTACGTTTACCAAGGCAGCACAGATGCAGAGTTGGCAGATCTTGTTCCTCGTACTGTCAAGGAGTGCAGGTTAATCTGGGAACTACCTGTGTTCCAGCTGTGCTACAATACGACCTGCTCTTTATCTGTGCGGGGAAAAAATATTATGGTACTATGTCAGTTTTCCTCAACAGGATCTGCGGAATAAGCAGGATGATATAGATTAGATACGTGTGTTCTCTTGGCTACCTCGGCGACCTCCAGGGAGCCCCTTACCAGCAGCAGGCGGCGGAGGGCTGGCGGCCAGCGACACGTCCTGCCCTGCGGGGACCGCCACAGGGGAGGGCGACAGGCACTGCCCAGACGGCGCTGCGGAGCCTTCCTGGTACGGATCCTGCAGCGCAGGGAAAGCAGGAGCCGGCTCCTCAGGACACTGCCCGAGTCCCCGCTGTGTCACCTCCGCCCTCCCGACCCGACGCAACACCCCCTCTGCTGACACGCTTTGTCTATCCCGCCGCCTGTCTGACAAACACCCCCTTCCCCAAGCCGCGGGAAGGGAGGAGGGAGCTGGGGAAAGGGAGAAGGAGGCGGCTGTGGATTTTACCCGTAGCAGGCGGCCGGTCCGCGGGGCGGGAGCGGCGCTGTCCGGGCGGGCGGCTGCAACTGCAGCAGCGCCAGAGCCCGGAGGGCCCGGCCCGCGCTCCGCCAAAACATCGCACCCAGCGAGGCCGGCGGGGAGGGAAGGAGACGGGGGAGCTGGCCCGCCTCCCCTCCCGCCCCGTGTCCTGCCCCTCTCAGGGCCGGCCCGCCTCTCCTCCCCTCTCCACCCGTGTCTCCCCCGCCGGGCGGGAGGCGGGGCCGCCTCCATGGCCCGTGCAGGGAGAGGGGCGGTGCGCTGCCCGCACTCTGATTGGTGGCCGCCGCTGTCACTCAGGAGAGAATGGGCGGGATTGGTTTCTGGGCTGTGGCCCCGCCCCCCGCGACAGGTGTGGGGCCGGAGCGGGTCTGTTGGTCCCTCCTCCCGTATCGTTTCCCGGTTCTTGATCCCGCCTTGGAGGTGTGGAAGGGATCGTGCTGTCCCCGCTTGAGAGCAGGAGGCGAGGGTTGAGGGCTTTGCCCTCTCCAGCCTCCTGCGAGAGCACAGGCGCTTGGCTGCGCCATCGGCCGTGGCGGGGAGCGGGGAGCCCTCCTCTTCCAGAGGCGGAGACAAGGGAGACGCGGAATCGCCCGGGGTGTCTGCAGGGAGCAAAGATCCCAGCCCTGGGAGATAACGGGAGCTGAA
Source organism: Taeniopygia guttata (assembly GCF_048771995.1). Taxonomy (NCBI): domain Eukaryota; kingdom Metazoa; phylum Chordata; class Aves; order Passeriformes; family Estrildidae; genus Taeniopygia; species Taeniopygia guttata. The sequence goes on along the minus strand of NC_133026.1, from coordinate 62,302,508 downwards.
GCTATGAACTGCCCCTCCAGCACTGCCCGTGATGCAGAAGCTCCGTGGGCTGTGAGAACACAGAGGACACGGACTCGTCTGTGGCTCCAGGTCTGCCTGGAGAACGCTCGCTGGGCAGCTGGGGCACTGAGCTCTGATAGTGCAACCTCCCCGGTGGCGGTGCCTTCAGCGTCCAGGCGTCCCCAAGCACTCGGCAGGAATCATTAACACTGCCTCGCCACTGTTATTGTATAGGGCCTGCTTGTGGGGAACATCTGGAAAAAGCTTTTGCACTGGCAAGTCCCCGTACTCATCAGGGCTGGCCACTTCTGAAGCAGCCTGGCTGCTTTCATTTAATGCAGCACTTGGCCTGGCTTTCCTCTGCATATTCTCATAAATTGCACATAAAACACGGAGGAGACCAACTGCTTTCCTTGGTGTCTAGCTGTGTTCCTTGGTGTCTGTTTTCCAAGCATGGAGGAGAATGGATGAGTCTGAGTCACAGCCAGCCAGGGTGATGGCGGAGAAGGTAGTGAGGAAAATAGCAGAAAGCTGCAGAGGTGATATAAAGCTTGAAACAGACCTAAAGGTCTCCTGCCTTATACCTGGATGAGAGGAATTTCCTCAGGACAGGTCAGTGTTAGGTATTCCAGCCCGGCAGAAGCTCAGTGGCTGCCCTGAGAGTGAATAGTTGTCATCCTTCTCACCCCGTTGCCATATGTGTGCATGGAACTAACAAGCCTTCGAGACAAATGACAGTCATAACAAATCCCAGTGCATAAAGAGATTAACTCAACTGAGTGAGCATACTGGTTCGGTTTATCCCCTGAGCAGATCAAACCATTTAAGAGTAAGGTCTTTAGAATGGATAATTACAAGCAATCCTTCATCAGGACAAGCTGTCTTTGCTTTTGCCTGGTGACATTTACAAGCCCCTGCAGTTTCCTTGGTTCTTAGGCTACTTTCAGAGGCTCATCTTTGTTGTGAGTCTCACTGTCTAAGTAGAAGATGACTGGAGGAGATGGCTGACTATTCTGTAGGACAAAGAAGTAGCTTGGTCTAAAATGTAAAAATGTAATTTTTTTCTGAATTTTGTATTTTCTGTGAATCAAAAGGGGCTCCTATCTTGTGTGTCGCTATGAGCTTTCAGAGGGAAAGGTCTCCACTTGTATCCAATTTCATGCCGGTTAAAATGCCTTTCAATCTGTTCTTCCTCCATATCAACTACTTACTAAGGCTGAAGGAAACAACAGATTCTCAGAATGTGTGCTGAAGGGTGGGGTGAAAGGGTTTGTCATACAGTGTAGGTGTGGGGTAGAGGTAAGTAGAAAGGTAAATCCAAATGCCCTTCCCAGATGAGAGAAAAAGGAGATGGGGAGATTTATATACCACCTAGATCTGGGAAAGTTTCAGGTGGGTTAACTCAATTGTCAGTGTAACAGAAATTGGGAGGTGTCTGTGTAGAAAAGGCTGTCACATTTGAGCTGTTGCACCGTGTGTCACCTCCGGATGCAATCACAGCTCTGGAGCATAGGAGGCCTGTAAAGTGGCCATTCCTCTCCCAAGTGCCTGGACCATGCAACCCCTCCCACAGGTAGTGTCCTGTCTTCTTTGGCCTGAAGAGAAAAAAATAGTGTAGCAGTTAGGCAGAAATGGCATTGGCAAAAAAACTTTGTGTGTGTGTTAAATCACTGGCATTGTGAGGGGAGCAGCCCAAGGAGAGCTGCTGTCTGTGCCCACAGGGAAACGGCCCCAGGTAGAGCTGTGAAAGCAGGACTCTGCCAAGGCTGAATGCAGGTGGTGGATGATCTGAGGACAGTGTAAACTCACAGATTCAAACTCTATTCAACTTGCTCAGCTCACCAGAACACCCAGTCTTCTTAGTAAAGCAGATTTGCACATAATGATGGGCACCTGGGAGAATACAGTATTTTGGTTCAACTATTTCCTCTAATACATTTTCATAAATTACTGGCTGAAAGGGGAGGAAAAGCTTTGAGCAACCCAGACACAGGCTGCTCACAGCTTTTTGCTTTGCTTTTACACACATGAAAGAGTTGAGAACAACTGGAGCACTAGTTTTCCTGACCACTCTCATAAAATATTTTTATTTGTCTGATTACTTCTGATGGTTCAGGCTGGAAACTACCTGTTTTTGGCCATTGCATAGAGAAGAAAAAAAAAAAAAAAAAAGAAAAAAAGGAGAAGGTGATATTTAGAAGACGTAGCACTGCTCTGCGGGTGATGTGTTCCTGAGAACATATTTCTCTTTTAACTGCCCCTTCATTTTTTGACCCCCTAGTGTACCATCTCTTCACTGTGGTCATCTACTACTGGCAGAGTTTCCCTCATATCCAGGTAATGCTCTGCAGGGCATCACTGCTGCACAGTGGGACTTTGTCACCTCTGAGGAACCATCACAGTCCCTGCAGCCAGGCTGCACTGATGGTGCTGCATGGATTTGTTCCTTATTGACCTGAAGACCAGGGAAAAGTTTTCCAAAACATCTCATAAGGGACAAAACTGCACAACAGTGAAATTTTCAGTATGCCTATTAAATTGCAAGGAGGAGTCTTCTGACTCATGGTTGGATAGAAAATATGTATCTGCTATTTTTGTACTTCTGCAGGTTGTAGAAAATCTAGAAAAGACCTAGTCAGTTGTTGACATAGTGGGTCCCTTGGGATCTGCTGGATCATCAGGCAGAAAGACTAATTCCAATTCTCAAGAGGCATTATTTTCACCCACACATGGGATTCTCCTATCAGGAGCTGCGATCCCATACAAGACACTGGAATTATCAGCATTAGCAGGGATCTAACTCTGGAGTTTTCAAGGAGGAGCTCATTTGTCAGGACCATCAAGGCACTAAGAGGCTTTAATGGCCACAATCAGCCTCAGCTGGGGTCTCTCCAACACCCGGGCTCATGGGTCCTGGAGCCTAATTTCAGCTCACCACAGCGCTAACAGTCCCTGCCCCTGCTCCAGCTGTGTTACAGCCATCTCTGTGACTTGTTGGGATCCCCAGTGATCCAAATACTGTTGTAGACGTTGCTTCCTGAGTCTGTGAACACACTGGCTGATTATTTTTACCTCATTTATTTTAGCTGCTTCTATGAGGTGAAATATCCTGCTATTTCAGGACTGTTTTGTTGCTTGGGCTCTTGTGCCTCTTGGATGTTGATTGTTATGTTTTCACATTAGGAGAAAAGTCTTGTTGCTTCAGCTCCACAAAGAGGTAGGATTTGGGTAGTTGGGAATTGCCAAATTCAGAACAAAGATGTGAAAATACTGGTATTTCTGAGATTTGGTATTGACCTTCCAAATGAGAAAGACTGAATAAGGCATGACTTTTGAAGCTGTGAAAGTATGCGGTTTTGTAGCAGGAAGCCTATTTACTTAGAATTTTAACCAAACACAAAGGAATGGATGCTTTGTCATAAGCAGAACAAATTGTAGAAAAGGATCCCATATGCCTTGGCTCAGAGAACATTTCAGACTGATGAAGAAACTAAAATACAGTATGTAATAATTTTCTTTGCTTGCCTGCAGTTTTCTTATGCTCACAAAGGATAGTGTCTGTCAACTTAAGCAGTGTCTGGATATCTTTTGTATGTTCATGAATAACTGCATTATAAATCTAACACACCTGCACTTGAGTGCTTCAATGGAAGGTGGTTTCATAATTTTAAAGTTGAATATAATCTCCATCTTGTAAATCCGAGCATAATCTTGGTATAATTTCTGACCATATTTAGGACATTCTAGACACAGAGACTTGAAATGACTTCAGATACTCTGGTATGAAGGCAGAAACAGATTGTCCCTTGGAGAAGGCAAGAGTAACATCTAGAAGATAGTTCTTGATTTGTTTATGGAAGGGGTTGTGTGAATCTGTTTTGATGAACTCAGTGACCAAGACATCCTTTCCAGTGCTGCATTTAGGTCTCTCAGCTAATGAGGGAGGGGTGTGGGTAGGGTGTACAGGAGTTGCAACCCATCATTCAAAATCCAGCAATATTACTGGTTAATTAAGGAAATCAGTGTGGGTTTTTGTTTCAAGCAGCTTTTATCAAGCATCTCTCTGAGCTCTATAGGCTACAATGCTTATTATCAGATCACATCTTAGTTCTGGCAGAAGTTAGTGTCTGTACAAACAGATGAGGAAACTGTGCTAAAGAGAAAGGAAGTGACCTACTTAAGAGTTGTAGAGGAGGGGGAAACCCAGTGTAAGTCAGAGCTCTGCTTTCTTTCACTCATAGGCAATACTTCCTCCAGCACAAAGATCACTTCTAGTCTCTATAGCCTAGAGCCTGTTCTGGTCCTGCCTTTCCCCTTTCCTTTTTCCCAGGGGCTGTATTAAGGGGCTGCACTTTGACTAGCTGCTCTTGTTTGTTGAGGAGCAAATGAGCGTGGTCAGCTGACTCCTATTGCTAATTGGTATGCTAGAAGGGAAACCTAGCATGCTGCAAGGAGCACTTTCTGTAGCCTGTAGAGACTGCAATGAGAAAGGGGTAGGAAAAAATGCTTGGAGGACACTAGGATCCCATGAAGAAAGCTCTCCCCAAGAGTTTACTGCTCTAAGTGCTACTTAGCTGTAATGTGTCCCTGCCTGTACTGGATGTTGCTTCCTACTTTGCTTCCCTGTAGCTCCTTCTCACTGGCCGAGCATGTTTCAGAGGCTTAGGGATTCTTGCATAATTTCCTGTGTGCCTCCATGCTGAAAGATGGTTTTAATTTCTTATTGAACAGTGCTAAAAAATCCATCAGAGAAAAGTGGCATAGTTTACTTAAAGCTGTTTGATCAGTCAGAGGTTAAATGCTGACTGTTGCCTCTCCTTGGAAACTGGCCTCTGAGGAAGAGGAGTTGTATGTAGCCAGCTCAGTTCAGAAGTCACGTATCAAATACTTGCAACAATGTATGAGTTTTTAATGCAGCATTATTAATTGGTATTGTTTCACAACTATTTTGGAAGGAGTAAAAATTCCTCATATTCCTTAGCTGCTTGTACACTGTTAGTGGCAGCATAGTAACAAAACTGAACAAATGAATTGCTCTGAATTACATGGATTCAGTCCTCTCTGCATTTAAGAGTTTCAGCACAGATTGGCTGCTGTGTGATGAGGGTAGCTAATGGGCAGGGGTAAATCTCTGTAAGGCTGCTGCATTACTGCTGCCTCTGCCCTTGAGGCTGTTAGCTTGCAAGTTTGATGTGAAATTTCTCTTCTGTCCTTTCTCTCCTTTTGTTTTGCCATGAAAGGTATAAGATCTATGTCATAATGCATCACTCTCTTTCATCTTTGTCCCCATTATTTTCCTGCATTTTTTTATCTCTTGTGAAAGGTTGCTTTTAAAAAATCAACTCCATCCTTAATATTTTTTTTCTTTTTTTTTGAGCAGGGGGAGAAGGGTATGGGGTGGTAGATTAAATGAGCAATCCAGTAAATTAGTATTAGCTTTTCTCACTCTTCCATACTTAATATTTCTGTAAATTTTTAGGTTGAGGAGAACACTAACTTTTTGTTGGACCTCTTGTACACCATTTGCTTTTACATTTCACCTAGTTAACCTTGTATTGAGACTTATAGCTTTGATTTCAATTATAGCTATCTTAAGAAACAAGACCAGTCTTAATTAAGAGATAATAAGAAGACCCACAGACTCCCTAGGTAGTTTATCCCAGTAGTTCATCATCCTTATGATTGAATATGTATTCTAATTTGGCATGCCTGACTGCTGCTTTCAGGCATTGTGTCCTGCTATGTGGTTTTCCACAATATGCTAAAGGACTTGTAGTACTTTAGCCCGTCTGCCCAGGAAGCTGAATCCTCTCTGTGATTGAGTTGTGCAAGGGCTGTAGTGAAGGAGTTTGTCTCTAGGTGAGTTTAGTTTTGTTCTGTATCATCTACAGTGTCACATGAACTATAAGCACTAGACTAGAACTGAACTTGATAAGCACCAAAGCTAAAATGACCTTCATCTTCCAAGTCCTGCATTAAAGATCTAGGACTGCCCTATGCCTAAGTCTTGCTCTAAAATGCTTCATGTTTGTGCTCTGCATCTCTGTTCTTGTTTCAGAAAATAAGGTCCAGACTTGCTTTAATAAGAGCAAATGAAGCATTTAATGTAGGCCCATTAAATGATCACCATTCATTCTGTGTACCAAATAATTCAAAAATCTCATGACTGAAAAAATGCATATTGTTTAAATAAAGACTGCAGATATGGAAGACTTTAAAAACCAAGGGGGGCGGAGGAATTGATGTAGCAATGCAGTGCAACCAGCGTTAACAAAACATAAATGGACTTTGTGATCTGTTCAGGGATCTGTTTAAAGAACTAACACAGTAACTGCTGTCTGTAGCTCTGTGGACTGACACAGAGAAGACACCCCAAACCCCCATCTCTCTGTTTAAAGAATAATTTTTCTTTTTCTGGGATGTGTATGCGTATTATATTAGACAGATAAACCACATCATTATATTGTACTCAAGAGTTTATAGAAAATTTAGCATGTTGCTAAGTCAAAACTGTAAGGCAATGCAATAAATTTTAAGTAGGTTTAAAGATGCTTGCTTTGATTACAGTTTCATTTTGCTTCCACTGAAATGGTGGGTGCTGTATCAAGGAGCAGAAATCCATTGTAACTGCACTCCATTAAGTTATTAACTCTTTTTTGACAGTTAAAATTAATAATTATGAACACCTAGTGCTCTACGTACAGCTTAAACAATTACCTGCTCCAAAACATCTGCCTGAAATATCTGTAAACCTGATGGAACAGGAGGCATTGTCCATCATAAGAAGAGTTCGGCATAATTCTTCGGACAAAAAACTTTAAGTAATTCTTCTTTCATAGATACTGCACACTAAGATTATGTCAATTTGAGGAAGTCAGAGTGACAAGGAACACCTCCAGGCACTGCGATATCATCACCTGAACTACAGAGCTGTTCCAGTGTTCCCCAGAAACAACCTGAGTGCTGTGAAACAGTATTTGCACAACATTTTGGAGGATTAAAGAATGTGCTATTCTGGCAGCAGGCTGCAGCATGCCAGTTTAACCTCAGCATCTAGTAACATTTCAAGGCACATTTAACTTACTAATATAAATGCAGCCTAAGAGATTCAGAATGTAGTGACACTGTGCCCTCAGAGCAGGCAGGAAACTTGGGTCTTCAGTCAAGAGGTAATAAGGCATCTTTCCCTTCCCAAAACTCTTGTATTCTTGAGATTTTAATTTGGATTGCATACTGATTTAACTTATTTTTTCATTATTTCATAAAGCAGATGAGACTTTTACCCTGGAAAATCTTTTCTACCAAATGATGTAAAAGTCTAATGCAACATTATAAAATACCAATTACAGACTTTTAAAGCCAGAAATAGATTTTGCTTTTATTTATGCTGCTGTTCTGCATAATTCTATACATCTATATTTAATAAAAATTATAAAAATATTTGAAAAGCATTATTGACTTGGACCAGTCAAATACTAGCATGATAAGTATTGGCACTTTTGGTAAAATATAAGGGTTGATTTTGGTTTCTATACAAGTTTTTCAGGCAATAGGTCGATCTTCAGAACTGAACAAGACTACCAACATGTTTCAAGATTAGAATGTAAAAATTTTGTGTAATGCATTCTCCTTGAATTGATATTTGTCTTGCATTTTGTTGTTGTTATCTTTGGGCAATTGTTCTATTTGGAAGGAAGATGCTTTATTTTTATCCTTTGGAAGATGAAATGCTGTGACGTGAACTTTTTGATTTATTGCAGCTATTAACTAGTTGGTAAAAAAATAGGTTCCAAAAAGTCTGTGCAAAAAGGAGAACTCTAGAAAGTCTGTTCTCAGTAAACTTATTCTTCCTGGATTTGCATCAAACTCCTAAGGAGATCAAGTCTTCGGCAGCCAACAAGGGCCTTGGCGAGTTTTCCAACTGTAGCACCTTTGGCGCCTTCCCTCATTACCCACTTGAGGAGCATTTGGTAAACTTTTTCTTTTAGTCCATCTCGTTCATAGTCATGATCAATTTCATCAATCTCAGGATCACCGAAGCCCAGTTTCCGAGCACAGTGCTTCCACTGCTTAGCCAGATTTTCTCTCACTAGATTCAAATGCTTTTCTGTCAGGACAGTAGTATTGTCTGCAAAAAGAAGAGTGTAAGAAAATGGCATCATTCAACAGTTTTTCTGTTCCTTTCGCTCCCTCTCTCCTGTCCTCCCCCAGCTACTTATTGGTAATATCTAGAGACAGAATCTTAGTGATGCAATCAGAAGTGGATTTCATGGAGGCAGCATAACCCAGTGATGGCAGGCAAGAAATGTCCAGACAGCACATGTGTAGTCACAGGTCAGTTGCTGGATTTGCTCTTTGATCTGAAGCTATCATAGGTTGTCACTTAATCCTGCAAGATTGAAAAAACCCTTTCTAGAGTTCTTAAAGAATTGTATATGTTTGATATTCTGAAACACAAATGTTACTTAGGAATACACAGAGATAGTTTAATTCAGTATTGACCAATGAAAATAAAGTACATTTCAAAATTGTCCCACTTCTATCTGAATGAAGTTGTCATGGCTCTTGCTTACGCGGTTTAACTTTTAGTTTTCCGTGTGTCGTGTCAGGCACTGGACTCTATGATCTGCACGGGTCCATTCCAACTCAGGATATTCTACGATCTAAACTAGAAGTCAGGTGAGGATCTCTATCTGCTTCTACTAGTGTGAGTGTTTTATACATTCCAAACCAAATGATTCTCAGGTAACTATATGGGGTGAATACATGAAAACTAGGGAGTATTTCTCTTACCAAATACACCTGCTGCTTCATAATGAGTATAAATGTCTTCCATAGAAACAGAATAAGTGCTGACATGTGGATTCTGCTCTTCAATTTTCATATGATTGTAGGATCCAATCTGAATTCCAGAGCTGTTACTTATGTTGTACTTGATTGAATCATCTGTATAGGGAACTTTAACACAAATTTACAAACAACAGCATAAGTTTCAAATGTCAAGAAGTAACATAAGGAGGAAAAAGTTCTACTAATAAGGGGGGGTGATATTCATTGCACTTGATGTAGAAATAACCATTTACTGGCAACTGTGCTGTGAGTGCATTTTCACTATGCAGTGTCATGCCAGTGTACTTTAGTGAAAATCCAGTCTATTTTACAACAGAGTGCCGCAACCAAGTTGATAGTTACTAGACTCTAAATAATGTTCTCTGTGCCTTGGGAATGCATAGTAGCAGTCTGGCTTTCTGCTGCCTAACAGCTTCAGGAGGACAGCCTTGACTCGAATGTTCTTTTTGTTTAAATTTTAAAGCCTCACTTCTGCCTCTCAGCTTTCCTTTTCATAGATGTAAGTACAGGTTGACAGTTATGAGTTCTGAGTTCTGTGACACTACAGCAAATTGTTTCTTGTTGCTCATAAAATATGATTAGTAAAACACATAATTTGATCTTTTGTTTACTGTTGCCTGATTGCCACATGCAGCATGAAGCTAAGTCACTATTCATTTTAGGTGATGTCAGTTTTCTGTTCTCTTGACAGTATTGTCTGAACTCTGCTTCGATAATTATCCACTAAACATTCTAACTCTAACATTTAAACTCTAGTTTAAATGGTGACTCTCACAACCTATGTCTAAAATTGAAGTACAGATACTTAAAATGATACACCAAGCTCTGTATTTAATCACCTGGAATCATAGCTACAGCCTTGTTACACACTCAATTGCCATGTGAAGTGTGAAAATCTATAGTTATATAAAAAAAAAAAATCTAAGTATATTTAATATATGCTAACCTGGGACTGCAAGTCAGAAATATTATATGTATGTATGATTAGACTGATGAAGTTGCAAAAAAGGAATGCATTTTATCATGTCGCATAACATCATTACTTCTACTCATAACATTATGATTTCTGTATTTTTTAAGAGCCAGAGGACTCAGGAAGCACATCATATTTGTATTTAAAAATATCAAGAAACCTCATGTTTGCTATGTTCTTATCTGCCAACAAAATGAATTTAGCGTAAGATATGAGAACATATACATATAATTGATATTACAGTATTAACAGGAAAACTTACTATGCTTATAAATCTCCTTTCCCAAGCCTTTACACTTCGCTGCTTCTCAGGCTTGGGTCATCATTTAAGAGGTGCAGAGTCAAGAAGACAGAAAGCTCTTTCAAGTTTTCTTTGTAGTGCTGACCACTTAGAAACTGGACAACCCTTTGAAAGGGTTTATTAAAGAATTCAGAGTGCCCCAAGCAACACAGCTTTAAGGAGCATATATTAACAACTCCTGAAAGATATTACATGATTTTAGGGGTTCAAGTGAGTAGAACTGTAGAGACCTGTCCCTCAATGAAGGCTGATCAGCACAAAGCTTGTAGCTAGAAATCTGTATTAAAATGCAGAGCAAGACAGGACAAAGTATCCCAAATGTGTGTGTGGTTCCAGAGCTGGGCAGAGTGACAGCAACTTGAAGTTTAATCTAAGGAAGTGATTAGTTTAGGTGTACAGGAGATCTTGCAGTGCTTTCATATTTTTAAAGTTCCTACATTAAAAAATATGTTGTCCTCGATTTATCAAATACACATTTAATGGTGTGTTTAGGTCCTGCTAGAGACAGGAATTAGTTTTACCTACTGATACTGAAAACTGGTTAGAGGTATTAAGCAATAACAGGAATTATTTCAAGTTCCTGGAGTTTTTTGCTTTACTGGTTAGGATGCAAGGCACGGCCTGTTGGCTACCAGGGCACTTACCTGGGTTTACTCTGGGTGCACTAGTATGGTAGGCAAACGTTCCCCTTGTGAAAGAAGTGGAATCCCTGTAACCTGTAGAAAGAGGAAAAAAAACCCAAAGAAATGCAAAAAGCATTATGTAAATAGAAAAGCAGATATACTTAACAATGACTGCCATATTTGTAACAGTGTGAGTATACAGTGCTCTTACATACAGAGATGAGAAGCTTTTTAATTAGCAGCATTGTGTCTTGTTGAATAACTCTTAATTTAAGCAATGATCTTATTGAGGTTTTGCTGAGTTGCTAATAACCTTAACCATCCTTGGATCTCAGTGAGGACAATGGGCTTCCATATGGGTGTAGGAATACCTGGAAGCATGGGATCACAGCACACTGCAGTTATAGACTGAGTTGCACGTATGAGGTATTCAAACTGGCAAATTCCAGACTCCCTAGTGTGAGTTTTTGGATGCTCACAGATGAGCTCTGAAACTCATACTGGGGCAGCAAGAACAGATGGATTACAGCCACCCAACAAGTCAGTGAGGAACTGAAATGCAGCTCTTGTGCACCTCAGTCTGGTATCTGCTACACTATTTCACATAGCCTTCCTATAATACATGTTTTCCTTATTTCTTTCAAACAGAAGGTTTTCCTTTATTAGCGATGTTGAAAATTTTAATGTCTGCCTTATGACATGACAGCCCTTGGATTCATTTCTGTAAGTAAATGCACATAAACAACTAATCACAGCCTCTGCATTAATAATTTAATAGAATAACACCTTTGTGGAATTCTAGTAAATAACTAGGCATTTTCTTGTGAGATGACCTGGAAAATAACATCATGCTAAAAATATTCAAGAGTTGGAGCAGGCATCTCATGCTGTCTTTAGTTCCTCAAAGTTGTATCTTGTAGGTCTCCAGTTACCATTTTTGTAACTTTATTTTGTTAATGCCCAATATTCTCTTCCTTCTTGGTCTTCATACCTTTCTACTCCATGGCTTACCAGCAAACACCAACAGAAGCTCTCTCTCAGCACAAGGCAGAGCTCCCTGGAGAAACCAGGTACAAATCTTAGCTCCTTGCTGGCTCCCTAGGTTCAGGAGTCTCTCAGCTTGCTGCAAGTCAAGCTAAAAAATACCCATCTATTTTCTGAAATGCTACAAGTGTTGTTTCTGCACAAGCAGAACCTATGGTATGAATGTTACGGTTTTGAGAGTCAAAGATCTCAGCTTTCCTAGAATGACTGGTAGCAGCTCCTGGCTTTGGGAGCTGCTTTGGCAGTACTTGCTGTCTTTTCTTCCTTGGCTGGTAGCTGTAGAGTCAGCTGTTGGGTCTCACGCTCTTCTGTTACACTGATGCTTTAGAACTAGTTCATTTGAAATTGGCAGCTTGACATCAGTGAAAGCAGCATAATGAAGTCAGAGCTAGAGTGTTTTAACTTTGAGTAAACAAAGAGAACTTAATGAAATAAATTCACCCTTTCTATATTACAGATCAGCCTGCAATAAGCAGGTTGTTCGATGAGCTAAATAGAGGAAAAATGTGTTTTCATAAACATAGGTGTTGGAGAAAGAGGAATCTCACCTGTATCTGTGTCTGAATTCTTTGAATTCCAGTTTATGTTGGTCTGTGATTTCACATTTTGTCCAGATTCCAGCACAGGAGGTTTATTTACGATAGAGTTACTGGCTGAACATAATCCAGAGGCATCTACTGGCTTTCCTGTTGGAGGACACTTGGGATTGGGCCTGTAAAAAACATCTACGTTTCCCCATTTTGGTGTTGTTGCAGCTGGCCACAAATATGGATTAGTGTTTGATCCTGTCTTCTCAGCTCTTGGATACATGTTACTCAGTTGAGAAGTAGGGGATGGCTTTGCAAATGGATCGCAGGAAACTCTCCGTCTCCTTTCCTCCTCTAGCATTTCAGGACTGTGCACCACAGGTGGAACTGCTTTATCCATCCGGCTCCCAAACGCGTGGTAGTTGTATTCATGCTGAAGTTTTCTTTCCAGATTATCAGGAGGTGCAAATGAGGTCTCACAGCTCTCAACGGGCTGGTTCTCAGGGGAGGCAGCAAACAGGGCTTTGTTGACCTCACTGGTCATGGGACCTTGAGAGCTGTGTAGAGAATTAGGCTGATCTGAAAGGGAAGAACATTAAATGTTTGAAAACATTCAAATGCAAGTATTTAACTTGTTGCAATGATAGTAAGATCTATTAACCTACTTTATTATTATTGTATATCTAAAAGGTTTAAATAAAACATTACTTCCAGCATAATACATTCTATAAAATAAAACATACCTTTACTGACAAGTAGAACAGATTTTTATCTAGGAAGTACAGGTTTGTTTAAGTTATCAGTGTTCAAATCTCAGTATCTTGAGTAGTGTAAGAATTCACTGGGTACTCTGCTTGTATTGATATCAAGTTTTCTACCATTGAAACAAACAGTCCTGGAGGCCTTTGTAAGATCTGATTTACTGGTTTGTCTCCTCTGGCATTAATTGGAGTTTGATCAGTGCAAAACTGAGGTGTAACAGGATGGAAAATAATGGCACTGTAATAACAGATAGAATTTCATACAGCACAAATAATTAGTCATTAAAATATTATTTTAAAATGATTATGTAAAGTGTTCTGTCTGGGTATTTCATGATGAATACTCTTCCAAAGAATACATTTTTACAAGTAATGTCTACCAGATAAAATAGTGTGTGTCATCGATACCTTTCAACGTAATTCTCAGTAGCGAACGAAGCTCTACTTCAGAATTGAGCTAGATGGAGTTATAATCTGTATGATGCTAGAAGTAATGTCTACCAGATAAAATAGTGTGTGTCATCGATACCTTTCAACGTAATTCTCAGTAGCAAATGAAGCTCTACTTGAGAATTGAGCTAGATGGAGTTATAATCTGTATGATGCTGTAGCACTCCAAGACTAAATAAGAAGCATAAAAATCTGTTTGTTACTACTTGTAATTATTTTTTTAAGGGTAGGACTACAGATGCTTTCTTAAAGTTCTGAAAGCTTCAGACTTTTCTAGAAAATATCATACATTGCTTGAAGCAAGGGAAACTTACAGAGCACTGTAAAACTGGAATAAAGTGTATCTATGCACTTCTATTTAGCTCAGATAATGCTAGTGAACTGGGTTCCTCCCCCTCCGCCCCAAATTACATTACTTTAGTCCATATTAGGCAGGACCAAAACTAGTTCCTTTGAATGGCTGTATATTCAGTCAGACTTGCTCTGCTTGTTTTGCTACCACTGCTAGAGAGGGAATGGGAGGAATGACTAATACAGAAATAAACCCATCCAAAGTGACGGCTCTTAGCAATTCAGTATTAGCATAAACTATATGGCATCTGCTCTCAAGGGCAAGCTTGAGATGTATGAACAGATCTTGTAGGATGCCTTTCACTACCACTGTCTGAGTGATGCCTATTGACTAGAGAAACCCCTGCCTTTGACTGACAGGCTGGCAAGATGGCATCTTTCTGCAGTGGAGATTCACAACAAAGTCCTTTATACTTAAAACAAGAGAGCATCTGCAATCTGCAGCAGTCTTACACAATTCTTTCTGCACAGAAAATGTAACTACACTCACTTTTGAACACAGCAGTGGAGCTGCTCTAAGTCCATCAGTTCTACTGAGGAAGAGCTGTGGGAAACGTAGCTTTGGGGAAGATTTATTAGTTGCATGTTATAGTTTAACATTACTAATTTAATAATGTCTTAGATAACTCAGCAGAATTTTATTTCTACTAGATTTTTTATTATTTCTTTTAAATCAATCTTGCAAATAAGATCCTGTGTCCTCTGACATTAAGAAATCTTGGTAAGAAAATTCCAGATACACTACTACACAACTCTATCATATTAGATATATTATCACATAGTAGAGAGCCAGCTCTATAAAATCACAAAACATGCAACTCATCCAAGATTTCATGAAGGTATGAGAGAAAAGAGAGAAACCTATCTACTAGTGTTCCTCGGATTCCTTAGAGAGCAAAGTCCTAAACAAAGGAATAGTTTACAATTATGTACCTTGGTCATATTCAGAGCATTCATAAGAAAAGATGGAGGGAGAAAATGAAAAGTCTTAATGAAATTAAAGCCTACAAACCAAGCAGTTGGCATGACTAAAAAGATGAGCAGAAAGATCAAGTACGAAAAGTAATTATCAAAGTGACCACTGTAAAAGCTTAATGTTGAACAAAATTTTTGGCATGGAATAAAAACCGTAAGCGTGTAGAAGGAGATGGAAATTGTAACTGTGACTTCTGGGAGCAAATAACATCTCAGTGATTACAATTCTTTCTGAGGTGCTGAACAACTGAGTCTCTTGATAACCCTTAATGGTAAGGTTACTTGCTTTGTACACAACTTTATCTTTGGCAAATAAACAGAGTAATTATATGCTAGTGGCTTACCTACTTGACCATTGCTGGTATCTTCTGGTACAGCGTCTATTTCAAGGGATTCCATGCTATCCAGCAGTTCATTTGTCTCAGGCCACATTTTCTGCATGTGAGAAAGAACAAATGATCACATTACAGGCAAAAGCTTAAAAATAGGTATACCTGTAGAGTATGAAACAGCACAGCTTCACTGTGAAGTGACCTGGATGAACAGATTCTGTGAATCTCTGGGAGAAGATCCCATAGTCTTTCAGACAGCACAGCTTGACAGGAAATACCCATTGCTTTGCTATAGGTGGGAAAAATCTTTTCTTCAATGCAGGGAGGGAGGACTGCAGTATAACTGCAGTATATAATACTCTGAGTTGGCCAAACAATACCCTTGCCTACGTGAATGTGACCTTAAAGCAGAGTGGCTCTGGATTGTCTGACTTGTATTTAATAGCCAGACTCTGGCAAGCAATCTTGGTGAGGGGATGATGCTGAGGTGAAGGTAGCAAACATGCATCCTGTTCTGTGGATCTATATTTAATAAGTTCATTCATCATCAGGGAAGAAGAGGTGAGAAATAATTAACATTCAGGTATAGGCACATTGACTTTTGTGAAGATTATTACAAATGAGGAATTTAGAGTAAATTTTCAGAAAGAAGCACTGCAATTTCCTTTCTATAACCCTCATCATCACTTAACTAGAATGAAGGCCAAATCTACTCCTGTTCTACTCTTTTGATGCTCCCATTATTCAGGCTTTGCTGGAAGTAATTTTTTTATTAACCTGGAAAAATTATTTCTCAACTTCCCCAAGTGCTGCTTACTCACAAAATAATTTCCAAAAATAGAGTTTGTGTTAGTGTTTCTTTTTTTTCCAATTAAACCCAATAAGTAATTTTACAGATTAAAAACCAACAATTCCTACCTATCTCTTCCCAAAAAATCTACTTCCCTCCAATACCAAAAAGTAACATTCTAACACACATTACAACCATTGTTCCTTAGATTTTACTTGAGTAATGGAATTGTTTGAACAGAGAGGTTGAAGAAAATGACTTCTGGTCCCTTTCAACCTCAACCATTCTGTGATTCTGTGATCGTTTTAGTTAGGAGGCTTCCATGATTGTTGGGCAGGAGCAGGGAGGCTATGCCCAAACTCTCTGAGCCATGTTGCTACTAAAGCTCTACTAATAATTCACATAGTGACCTGCCCTGGATCCACTTTTCACAATCTGTGCCCTGATTGTAATGGATGTTTTCCTTCCTGAGAAAGGAATAAACTCACAGCCCATTTCCTAAATAGTCATTTTGTCCCTATGATATGAGAGGTGTATCTGCAGAGAGCTAATGCATGTAGTAAAATTTGCCATGGTCCAGATTTGGAGCTGCTGTCATAAATTAGACATATATACAGTTCATATTGGGAGTTTGATCAAATAAATCCAAGAAATCTGTTTAATCAGTTTCATTTTGTAAAACTCTGTTGCTTCTTGGAACAGTTACCAGTGCTTTGTAAACAGCACATGAAATGAGTAATTTTAATTTCCACAACTGAAGACTTGGTGAGAAGGAAGCACTTAAAAAAATGTGAAAGAACGGTTTTACAAGGAAGTTTGTTTTGTTGTTTTTCCTTAGTTAAGAATACTGTCTGTATTGTCTGTGAGTGAAGTCTATATAATCAAGTGCTTAAATTCATAGTATCTGTGATAAAAAGGTTACATTATCAGCCCAGTTGTTCAAGAAGTTCTGATTCTCTTATTTTCAGTCAGGAAATTATTCTTTTAATCACAGTTTTAAAACTTACAGCGAAAAAGGTAAGAGAAACCAACTTGGACCCTCAGGAAAACTATCTGAATTTTAACTTTTACCTGTTAATATTACCATGGAATAGCTTCCTGGCCTCAAGCAGGCTGAGACTCATTAGACACTGCCTGAAAGCAGGGCAAAAATTACCAAGAATTGTATGAAATTACTTTAAATCGGATTCTGCCATTTCTGAATTGATAGGAATAACTTTTTATTTCATGAGTGAGACTTAGTGGATATATGAGGAGCTTTTGCAAAATATCACCATGGAATCAGCGTGCCCCTCAAGTGGAAACAGACCTTGGGCCCACCTCCTGCTCAAAACAGGGTCGCTTATGGGATCAGACTTGGTAGTTCAGAGCTTTGTGCAGTCAGGTTTAAAAACCTCTAATGAGCATGACTGGACAACCTCTTTAGGTAACTTGTGCCACTGCTCTGCTCTCCTTAGAGGGAAAAGTTTTGGGTTTTTTTCATTTCACTCTTACATCCAAGTTTAAATCTCTCTTGTTTTCATATTTGTCGTTTTTCTCTAGTCCTCACACAATGTGCTGCTGTGAAGAGCTTGGCTCTGTCTTCTCAAACTCTTCACATGTAGGGGCAGGTTGCTTTGTCCTCCAAAGCCATTGCATGTCTGGGCAGAAGTAGTCCCATCTCCTATTAGGACTAACAAGGTCTGAGCAGATCTGCTGCCTGTGACACTGCTGGTGCTAGGCAGGCTGTGGCTAGTGCCCAGGCTGCTGCTCTCCACCACCCTCAGGTTCTTCTTGGCAGTGCCACTCCCCGGCTGGGCAGCCCCTGGCTGGCATTGAAGCCAGGGGTTATTTAATCCCAGGCACAACACATGCCTCTTGTGCTTTCTGAATTTCGCAAGGTTTCTGTCACCACATTACTCCAGCCTGCAGCTTCAGCCTTATCCCTGTGACTGTATTGACTAGTCCTTCTAGTTTGGTGTACACTGTGTTCATCACTTCTGTCACGTCACTGACACAGGAGTAAACCAGGTCAGGTCCCAGCTCCCTGCACTCCTGCAGCTGCTTCTGGCCTGCAGGTGAAGTAGGACCCATCAACTGCTTTCCTCTGGGACTCGCTATCCAACCTGTTTTCATCTGCTCATCCAGACAGCAACATCTGAACTTGAATACAAGAGTAGTTTGGGAGACAGTTTTGAAAACCTTCTGAAGGTTGAGATAAATGACATGCACTGCTCTGCCCTCATTCACAAATCCAGCCATTTTATCACAACAGGAAATCATATCAGTCAAGAATCAGTGTTGAAGTGGCAGAATCTGGCCATAATTAGGGCAGGGACGAATGTTAAGCTACTCACTTTTAAATTCTTCAGGTCATCTTCAATATTTTTTCCTAGATTTTCATAGTAAAATGGCTTGTATCTTTCACTGATTTCTGCAAAAATAAAAGAACTAAGTGAAAACGGTTTTCAAAGGAAAGTAAAAGTGACTTGTACTGTTAACAATCTTGATGGAAAAGGAAGAAGAATGAAGACTTCTAGCATGTCAGAAACAAGAAAGGTATACATACATTTGTAATTTCTTCACATGGTACATTTAGTCTCAAACAGTAACAAGAACAGGATGACTTCTAGGGATTTGTTGTTGTTGTATTGCTTTTTAGGGTGAAATCTATCTATGATCAGTAGTTGAGAGCATATTTCCTTGCATATGGGAAAATTAGAAGCTAAGATCCAATACAAGTATAAACTTAATCTATTAGCAGTAGATTATATAAGTTTAAATGGAGTTAGTAGGTGGGTTCCTCATGGGATACACATTTCCTGTGAGCATTTAAGTACATGTCTGCTGTATACAAAGCTGTTGATGCTTCTGTCTAAATACAAACCTCAGTTTCCCATTATTTGTTGGGGTCTTTTTTGAGGGTTGGGCTTTTTTCTTCCTCTTTTTGTTGTTTTGTGGTTTTCTGGGTTGCTGGGTTTTTTTAGTTTTTTTTTGTTTGGTTGGTGGTTTTTTTGGCACTATGTATTGAAGCAGAAAGAAGAGACAATGAGATCTAGAATTTTTATTTATTTGCTCTTAGTCCTTCCCAGACCATTCAGCCAAAACTTCTACTGATTGGAAGTGTTTTGGCATCTGACCATATGAAAGGATAATTAGCTATCAAAGTCAGTCACGTTGCTCATGGAAGGATAACTAGGACAGCTTTTGAATCTAGAGTATTTTGAATAGGATATTTTCTCAGTCATGGTCAAGATATACTAAATCCCTTGATATTAGTTTTATGTAAATTTCAGCAATAAGATTATACTATGCTGAAAAGAAATTATCAGGGATAAAGTGTCTTAATTAGCTAAATTCACTTACTAAGATTTCTCAAATCTGCAAATGCTGGATCAGATCGCATTTTTGGCCATAGTACGGTGAGCATGCTTTACAGAACATGTGCATGGCTATTTCAGTTTTCAAAAAAAAACCCACCTTACTTCAAGAAGAAAATCCTCAGGTTTGTTTTGTGGCATTATAAGCTATCAATGGACACAAACCAATACAAATCCTAAAGTAATGTCTTACCTGCAAAGGTTGGACGTTTCTCTGAATCTTCATCCCAGCATTGCTTCATTAAGTCAATAACTTCCACTGGACATTTATCAGTGATCTCCTTTATGTCTGGTCTGTTTCCATTCATGATGCCAAAGCAAATCTGGGTTTCATTTATACCATCTGAAAGATAAAATTTCCTATCAGGTTCTGCTCATGGGTTTTGCTACCTTCCCATAGGTAAAAGAAACAATGAAGTGGCTCCCTGTGTGTTTGTGGTATGTAAAACATAATTTCAAAGAGGTCCAGGTTACAGCTACAGAATCCACTGCTCTGACTTCCATGGGTTAGAGACTTATTTTTAAGATTAATGGATTCACTTTTATACGTAAGACATGCACAGTGTGAGTAAAGGCGACAGATGTACCTCTCTAGAACCTGCTTCTCAGATGCATCAGCTCTGCATTAATATGAACACAAAGATGGCCACACAGGCAACATTTAGCCATTTAAATAGCAAAAAATCCATTCAAAATTATAAACATGTTACTCTGGAATTCCACAGTTGGCTCCTACTGTTCTACATAAGCCCATTGTGCATGTTGAGAAATCAGCACCACACAGCTGCGAATCAGAAATGTGAAATCATTCTCATTTCCAAGTGTAACTAGTCCCCCTCAGGAAACAGTGTCCATCAAAGTTTCCATCTTGGCCCACCTGAGGTTTGCCTACTTTCTGCCACCAAGTCTGGTTTGTGCCCACACCATGTAGTAGTGAATAGATTCAGCTTATGGCTGCATTTCATTCAGATGTTCTTGTCTATGCTTAGAAGTCAGGAATGATGCAACTAATTCCTCTGACTGGCCAAGAGGTGTCAAACCAGTGCAATTCTAGGCCAGAGGTGATGCAATCTACTAATCTTAATTTTATAACATTAAATGATTAATATTTGTAACTTATTTTCCTGATAGCATGCTTTGGGAAGTAACGTACTTTCGTATGGCTCTTTGTTAGCAAAAATTGCCCAGATCACAATGCCAAAGCTGTAAACATCTGATTTCTCCACTGGTTTAGCATTAACACAGCGTAAATGCTCTGGGGCCATATAGAAAAGAGTCCCAGCATTGTTCTGGTAAGTGTTCTTCATTTGCTTCTGTCGGCCAATTTCTTCTTGGGTCAGCCTACTCCAGCTCTTAAAGGAGGCAACACCAAGATCTGCAATCTGAAAAATGAGACACATCAGAACTAGCGCTGTAATGAAGAGGAGATAAACAAGTATTGCATTCAGTGCTCAATTTTAGCCAGTCTTAATACAAATCTAATAACTTATCTAAAAACTAAATAGTAAACAAAATACAACTTAAGAAAGGAAAACAAATTATTTTGGGTTTTTTTTGGTTTTCTTTGTTTGGTTGGTTTGGTTTTGTTCTAAATAAAGTATCACTGCCAATTGGGAGCCATTAGGCTGAACTTTTTTTATTAATTGTGGAACACTTGCACAACGTGAGGATAGAAGAAATTGGTTTCACTCATATTGGCAATCATATTTGGGGTCTGCTTGCAGTGCTCAAGGGACAACAGAAGATTCATAGGAGAAGAATCTAAGATTCAAACCTTAGAATCAATCTATGAGATGGGCAGATATGCCTCCTCCCTCACTGCCCTTTCCATTCAGATTCCATTTAACTCAACCATCTTAGATCTTCCTTCAGAAAAGGGAAAGAAGAGGATCTAAAATGGTGTGATATGTGTGACAAAGAGACATGGAAAAGAATAGCATGGAATAGGTTAAAGCAGAGATACCTGGGTACTGTGTGCTTGACAATGTGATATTATTGAAACTTTAGGATGCAGTTTTGCAACTAGACTAATAACTGGTGATGATGAAAGTAATCCTTCCCTCCTCTTCCACAGTCTCCTATTTTGTGTTCCCTCTGCTCCTCTTGTTCCAGCACTGACACTTACCTGGGAAGACCCAGTGCAAGGCAGTCAAGCAGCTTGCTGAACCAAGTGCTCCCCAACAGAAGGACAGTACTGTCAACAAGATAAATGGTAATCTACTGGCTTGGCTTCCTAAATCAAGACAGGCTATTCACATTAGCACCAGTACTAACACAAAGGAACAGGAGGTCAACAGGAGAGGAAGCTGAAAGAAAATGGGCCTGTCTCCCTTGGCCATAGAGAGCTGTCAAACAGAGTCATGTAACATAACTCAATTACTTCAGATAAAAGTGAGATGACACCTTGCCTCACTTCTAACTCACTTTTTTCTATGGTTGCCTCTAACCAGCTTATTTTTCCTCTTGAATTTCTGAAGCCTTGGGCTACATTTAGAGGTTGTGTATTCAGAGGAAAATCAAAGCAACATTCAGCTAAGGAAAGCAGTAGTCCAGGTTAATGTCTACAAGTGAGAGGAGGTCTAGTGATAGAGAAGGATATGACATATATCTTTCTACATTTACAATTTCCTGGAACAGCTATTTTCCTTTCTAATTATTGACAATGTTAGACACATTCAAGCAGATAGATTGTACAACAGCTGCCTTAAATTATACTTTTGATCAAGCTGCTTGAGGAAGTCTTATCTGATTCTGAATTTGATCCCATGTTCTAGATCAGTTTGTCATGAAATGTGATGATAGCCTAATTTGGTCCTGTCCATATAAGCGAGCTGAAACCAAACTCCCCATACAATTTACATTTAAAGCAGATAATAATTAGGTTTTTATTTTTGGAAAATAAAAAAATTTGTAATTCTTACCTGCAAGCTGGTCTTACTGCACTTGCTACTATGTTAACCTTGTCGAAGAACTTCTCACTAATTTATGTGTGAGAAATAGAAAATGACAGAGTTCTCTTCACAGAAATTTATTCTATAGTTTCAAACTGTAATGGGGTCATTATTTCAACAACTCACCTTGACCAGAGACAGGATATTTGATGAGGACTGATGCAAATTCCCCTCAGGTTTATTCCAAAATAGCCTCTATATTTATGTGTCTTGATCCAAAACCCCACTGAAGTTAATAAAAGGGCTTTGGAATAGGCTTATAAACCATTCTTTGAAGCAGTATCCTGATGGGGCTTTTTGTAGCTCCTGGATGTCATTTTAAAATGAAGACTAAGGGAAAAGAGGGATACAGAAGAGGAGAAGATAACAGACAAAAGAAAGAAAAGAATAAAAAAAGGAAGTGAAGGCAGGAGGAGAAATTACAGCAATAAAGGACAAAAGACATAATACATAAAAAATTCTATTTTGTTTCAAATGCCGTATTAATATTTTTTTCATTTAATTGTTATGTTATTTACAGCTTGTTAATTCTCAATAACATTGTTTTTTAATGCCCTCAGTGGTTTTCTTTTCACAGTTGGAGGAATACTGTGCAAATCTCAGACTCAGAGGTTGTTATAGGCCACCATAATTCAGCGACTCAGGGAACACTCTCAGTGATACCTCACTAAACTACAAAGGCATTCATCTACCAATTCCACCAGGAACTCTAACCAGCACCGCTGTGGTGGGTTATTCGACCCAAATCATCAACCTTCTCCATCCACACTTACCTTAATATGGAAGTCTCTGTCCACAAGGATGTTTTCTGGTTTTAGGTCTTTGTGTACAAAGCCCTGCTCATGCAGATAAAGCATCCCCTCTGTGATTTCCAGCACGAAACGCCCTCTCACTGACAAAGGTACCGAGATCTAAAAGAAAGAATAAGAACTGCCATCTATTAAAAAATTCAACTACAACAATCAAATTAAAACTCAGTCTTTAAAAAAATTGCTCAGTCTCAAGGGTACCTCTGCTTAAGCTATTTTAAGAAAAACCTGCATCACCAGTGGGTTGAGGGAGGTGATTGTCGCACTCAGCTCCACTGGTATGGCCTGACCTTTAATACTGTGTGCAGTTTTGGCCACAATTTAAGAAAGATGTAAAGCCATAAGAGAGTCTCCACAGGAAGGCACAAAGATGGTGAAGAATTTGGGGGGAAGCCATATGAGGAAGGGCTGAGGTCACTTGGTCTGCTCAGCCTGAGGGAGACTGAGGGGATACCTCATTATGGTCTACAGCTTCCTCATGATGGGAAGTGGAGGGACTGGCACTGATCTCTTCTCTCTGGTGGTCGGTGATAGGGCCTGTCGGAATGGCACAAAGCTGGATTAGGCGAGGTTTAGGTTGGATATTAGGGGAAGATTCTTTGCCCAGAGGGTGGTTGTGATTTTTGGGGTTGTCCTGTGCAAGTTGGATTTGATGATCTTTCAAGGTCCCTTCCAACTAGGAATATTCTATGGTTCTAAGGTCCTTCTTGGATTGACATTTTGGCAGTAAAATAATTCTAGAGTCACTCCATATTTACAAGCACTTGTACATATTTAGCAAATTCTCCACTTATCTCTACAGCCCCTCTAGAACTTTTTAATCTGTTATTGGTTTGCTCCTCTGTGATACACAGAAAAGCCACTGTCATTGTCTGCTGTCCCTAGAGAAGGCAGTGTTGCCACTGGCTTTTTAATACAAAAAGAAGAGTAAGAAATTAAAGACTCCATTCTCTGGATATGGCAGTAACATCCTGTCCCTTTCAACCAGCCCACCAACCCTAAGGGATGAAGTAATTGACTGCTCACATTCCGTAGCACTTTCATCATGTTCCCCCGGTCCACATACTCCATCACAAGCGAGTAGTTTCCGTCTTCCAAAATGACACCAAGTAGCTTTACCACACGGTCATGCTGCAGTCTGCGCATAATCCTACCTTCTTCAAGAAGGGAAACATTGTACCTGTAAAACACAAATTACACTGAATTTAGGTGCCAGCCTAGAAATAACAAAAGGATGAAAATCGCACTGATTCATGATGAAAACCATGGTCAAAAATGTCAACATCCCTACAACAAGATTAACCGTACCTTCAGCTGCTTTTGAATTGATACAGATTTGTTCATGCCAGGTTATATTCCCTAAGATTCTGCTCAAATGCCTTACACAGAGACTGTCTGCTCAGTCTGATTTTAAGGCCTGCTTTTCAGAAACTGCATAAGAATTCTTCTTGTAGGTAGCAGTAGATGTGCAAATATTTAAACTGGGGTGAGAGCTGGGCAGAGCTGAATGAGCCTTGGAACAAGAAGGATCAGGATCCACATCCACTCCACTACTTCTGGTACAGGAAACATATAGAGGTCTTGTTTCCAAAGGGCTTCATGTTCAAAATTGATATCTTACAAGGGAGCCACACACATACTAAATGATGACAGTATTTGCTAACAATTACTGGTTTAACAATTACCTCGGCCTCAGTACAGCCCATCAATAATCACAGGTACATAGCTGGGAGCTCACTAAAGGTCTTAAAAATGGATAGTATCCATTACATAATGAATAGAAGGGCTGGTATTTTTATTATTGTTCTTGTTCTAGTCATCAGACTGAAGGATGTAAGAAAATTTCAAAACAATACTGCTTGCTAATGCTTTCCTACCCTCTGAGGTAAAAGGAAACTGCTTTCTCCATCTGCGCTCTGTGTTACTAGAGAAGAAACTGGTTGTTTTGTTTGCATTAGGCTCAGTTTAAAAATTTGCTAAATACTTATGGTTCAGTATTTTAAGAAATAACAAATTTATGAACCCATGTAACGAAAAAATAAAAACACAAACACAAAAATACACTTGGCAGGCTTGTCCATTTTAACTGTAGTCATCCCAAACTGTCATTGTAGGCTGCAAACTTTGAGAATCTCTTAATTTGCTTTCTACCAGCAAAATTAAAATTCAGTTTATTTATTTATCATAACCCAAAGTAGAAAAAACATGGAATTTTGTCTCTCTCTAGTGGATAACTTATGGGAGAGTTTTAGGATTGTTATGGCTGTGAGGTAGTAGAACTGCAATGTGACCTGAATCCACTGAAATCAACAGCTAATTCAATCTTTGAATTAAATCAGTGGGCTCGGCTCACTCTGCTCTTTCTCAAGGGAGAGAGGGTCACATTCATGGTATTAACACACAGGAGGTTGGAGTCCTGCTGATAATTTATGTGCATTTAGTTCCTAGGGACACCTACAGTTGGATAATTTCATTGAAAACATATCTGCAAGTCTGAAAATATCGTTGGCCACTACTGAAAATATCAGTATGGCCACTGAGTTCCTGCATTTCCTTAAATGTGGTCACTGAGTTCCTGCATTTCCTTAAGTGTGCAAGAGTCCTCATGACTTTTAACAATTCATGATAGTGCTCACCTTGTAACAAAGACCATGAACTTTACTGCAATGATGAGTTAAATTAAAAAAGTTGTCTCAAGAGGGAAAAAACAAGAAAATTTGCAGGACAGCTGTTAGTATTGTTTTCTTTTCCCCACATAAAGGATCACCAGAAGCCAAAGACCTGAAATTATTACACTCCCTTTAGGTTTATCTTAATTGAATTTAGAGGACTTAGACTAACTGAAGTGAAAATCAGAACTGAGATCTCTAACTTACTCAGTGCGCTGTGGTCCTGTATACACTTTTTTTAATACTACATATCCATGTTTCTTGTGAACACATAAAGAAATTGTTCCAAATCCTCCAGCATCTAGTTGCTTTTTTTCAAGCAAATCCTTGGTGTTCATGTGGATGTCTTCCAGTGACATGGCTGCAGTCTTTGTGGCTTAGCAATTAAAACAAAATCAAGCACCCTTGTGCTTCTGGACCTGCAGTATAAAGGAAAAAAAAATAAGTGTAATTGAAAGCATTTAGCTGTTCCACTAAATAAGTGTACATTTAAGGAGTGGGACAGAAACATAAACTCTCATGACCCTTATGAATGCTCAGCTGGAAGCCAAAAATGCTGTGGTTCTCACAGAATCAAACCTTAAGATTTATCCTGTCAACTCACTACAGTTATAATCAGTTGATGTAAAATAATTTCTTCACCTGAGGATCTCAAAGTGCTGTATGGATAAATAGATTTTATCCATACAATATGCAGTAGATCAGTACTGTCCCTACGCTTCATATGTGCAAAATCCAAACCCCAGAAAAACCAAGAGCCACGGTCCCAAAGGCAGGTAGTGCCTAATGATTATCTTGTATCTTGTTTTCTGAATTGCCTGAACATGGGCCTGTCATGTGCCCAGATTCCCTCATAACCCTAAACTACCTTTTAGGCACCTTTGCAAACCTAGCTTTAAAGGGTTTGCTTAAAGCTTAAACCAAACAACCTAATGGAGGGTGAAATGAAGGACTCAGCTTCTATGGGAAACTTATTTGCACAAGAACTCAAGATGACAAGTGCTAGGAAGGAATAGGTATAGCAACTTCTCCTCTGCCCATTAAAAAGAAGAGGAACAAAGAAATTATGAAGGCTTATAGTAACTCCTAAGTGCATCAAGACACAAAGAGAGTTTGGGGGATCCTATGAAATGGGCAAGTAATAGGTAAGTAATTAGTTGCGGTAAGTAACAGATAAGTAATAGGTAAGTAATAGGTAGGTAAACACAAGTGGGTGCCAGAATTATTATAATCCTTTGGTAATGCTGTGATACTCTCTTGCATAACATGCTTCCCAGGCTAGACAGCCCCTGCCTTCAGCAAAGACAGCAAGCTGCTTTGCTAGCATTGGTGCAAGCCAACAAGCTCTGCTTCCCCCCCACCCTCACTAAGTTTTTAACTTAAGTGCCTTACATCAGGTAAAGAAAGAGTTTGCTAAGAAAAGACAAAGTCCAAGAGACTGGCAGCACTGTTCGTTTTCCACTTATCCTGGGTAACTACAACATAGACACAGATAGAGGGGGCTGGGAGAAAGGCATCACCTCTAAGTGCAACTATCAGCAACAGTAGATGGGCTCTCATTTGGGTAACTAAGAGCTCTAACTTGTGTAGCAAAGGGACTCCCAAGCTTTCCCAGATCAAAAAATGACTGCTAACTCCTGCAAACTACCGTGCATTTGTATCATCCAATCTCTAATTGAAAAGACTGCTTAATGTTGTTGTGAACATCGCTGCAGCCTAATTTTGACTGCCTCATTACCACAGCCTCTTTGGGGAGCCTGGGATCTAGGGATTTAGTGTGTGTGGAATGTAGGTAGCTGAGGGAAGACAGACGTTTCAGTGCTGAGTTGGAAATGGTCTGATCAGTTCAATACTGACAAACCAAAACAGGGTTTTGTTAATAAGTTAATTTTTTAAAAAATAAATGAATTGTGCCTGTAGAGGAGATAGAGCAAGAGCTTTCTTTTCAAAGTACATATAGAGACTCTACGGGCCGTCATAGTACAGATAGGGAACAACCTCCCTACACCCAGAGCAGTGTCCTCTCTTCAGAGTTTTCTGCTTTGGCTTTACAGACTTCAAAAATATGCAGGCTTTGTTTTGCTGCAGTGCTAGCCTGCATTATGAGCACAGGCCTGAGGACATGGCTGCATTCATTTAGTAAGAAGGTAAGTCCTGCAATGTGTAATAATGATTAGAGGAAATTGTTCTTTTTTTTTTTTTGTGGTTGTTTTTGTTTTTTTGTGGGCTTTGTTTGTTTGTTTTGGGGTGTTTGTTTTGTTTTAAATTCCTTTACAGTCAATCAAACAGATAACAAATTACTCATAGCAGGGCCATTGCTGCTTTCATAGCTGAGCTTTCATCTCCCTGGAAGTTTCTGGTGATGGTTGTCTGGATTTGTTAGTGTGGTCATACTGACTTTTGTGCAGATGGGGTGGATGTCACATGTACAAGAGCCTAAATTCAATCATGAGAGTCAAACATGGCATAAAATAATATCTTGCTTCTTTAACTGGGTCTCCCTTCTAAGAATATGTTTGAAGTCACTTATGTGTATTAATTTTTCCATGCTAACAGCAATTAAGCATCTAGGTAGTAGTTATAAGACTTGCGTGTGTAGATGTGTACTTTCGAATGGCAAATCTCTAAAGTCGTATTGATATCGCTGATAGCTTGGGACTGCCATTGAGTACCATATAACCTGGCAAAAAAATATCTCTGCCCAAAACTGCAACAAATGCAGAACCTTGTTCCTATTTACAATGTTAATTACCTGTTCCTTCCAACCAAGCCACATGCTCAAAAGTCTTGGAAATACAAAAGAAGTAATAACTTCTAAAATCATAGTGTCTGTTGATGCTAGCTGGGTAACATTCAAGAAGAGGGAAGTTTTTTATTAGATGGGAGGGAACCTTCCCCCTTGGCATGGAAAGATGCTACTGCTTTTTTTTTTTTTTTTGGTGCTCTTATTAAGTAATGAGGTACTCTGAATAGAAGCTCTCTGATCTAATTACTTATTTCAAACCCAGAGTTTTGGGGAACTTTTCATAGAATGAATATCACAGGAAAACAATGTCTAGTCAGGCTTTAAAGCAAAGACTACTTATTCTATTTAACATGAGATATTGGCTTATGATAGCTTGAAATGTCAAATTATAAAAAAACAAGGATGGAAGCTCAAAGACTCAGGTTCACTCCAACCTTACTGCTTCTTATTGAAATACAGGGTAATTGATATTATCCTCAATACTAAGGACACACCGATTCATGCATTATGTATCTGTGGTTAAGATAATAGAAATTTTGTAGTTTAATTTAGAAGCTATGCATACTTCTAGTGGTTAATTTATGTTCTGTGAAGTAGCTGTCATCTGTATACTTGATTAATTTTAAAGCAGTTCTTCCTGCATACTATTCTGAACATTTGTATTCGGTTGGGTTCATATTTACCAAGTACCAACATGTGTTATGAAAATTTTGAATACCAGTTGCTAGAAGATAGGAATTTATGTCCACCAGTATGACTGGTGTTCTTTAGAAGAGGATAGAACTGTGCTAAATGGGTTTGTGGCATTGTTCTTTTTAACACCATGGTTATGTCCTCTCCACTAACGCCTAAAGGGCATATAAATTCAGAAGAATCATAACCTGGACATCAGGTCATCATGTCATATTCCTAATCACTGTTCAAAAGTGCTTTGCTCAGTTCTAACTGCATCTGATCTGATGCAGTTACAAATCTGTAATGATGTGACCTGCCTGGTTAAGGAGGAGTGCTGAGCACATTAGCACAGTAATATGAAAAAACACAGAACCTTTGTAGTTTAATGATGCTTCCAGCACCTAAGTTTCTTAAGAAGTGCTACAAACTTTAATTGGAGAAAATTAGCACCTTTAGAAGCAGCAAAACTCAGTGGCCACTGAGTTATCAGTCAGTAATGGAACGGAATAAAGAACAGAAGCCAAAGCTGGTATTCCCAAATGACCAACAGGAGATAAATAGAAGGGTTGCTGTAGCTGCTAATAAAAATATTGCTTCTGTCAATGATGTTTCAAAATAGGGTAGCTCAGATCTGTTGCTGTAAATGTCATAACCCACTCCATCTAAACCTTTCCCTTCTGCTCAGATTTTTCAGCGGATGCATCTTTTCATTAAGGAATGATTCCCCCCCCCCCTTTTTTTTTTTTCCTCTTGGAAATAGCAAAGAAAATACCTGTGTCAAATCGTCAACAGGTTACAGACAGGATTCTGTGGGAAAGGGAGGAGAAGCCAATGCGAGGGAAACAAAGGTGTTATGCAACACGAGTTTTCACAGGAGCAGAGGCAGCGTGGGAAGAGGAAAGGATGGGATCTGTGTATGGGATCTGTAGCCAGTACCCGTGCAAAGGTGTTGCAGTCGGTTCTGGTCACAAAAGTGAGCATTCCATATGGGCATCGGGAAAGGCTGTCTCGGCTGCGGCGCTGGGCCGTAGCTGTCGGAGACGGGCGCCACAGGCGCTGCCACTCGCGCGGCCAGAAGCGTCTGCTCGCCGGGGAGCCGGGACGCCCAAACGCGGGGCTGCTCTGGCCTAGTTCCTCGTCGGCCCATCTGCCATACCGCCCTTCTCCTCCCGCCGGCTTCCTGCCGCC
The DNA here is from genome assembly GCF_048771995.1 of Taeniopygia guttata. NCBI lineage: Eukaryota > Metazoa > Chordata > Aves > Passeriformes > Estrildidae > Taeniopygia > Taeniopygia guttata. Next base: position 62,272,134 of record NC_133026.1, on the reverse strand, counting down.
GCGCCCGCCTCCTCTCCGCGTATCGCGCCCTCGCCCAGCGCTTCCCGCTCCCCGTGCCCAGGAGCCCCTGCACGGCGGTGCGGGAGGGGACGGGGCGACGCACCGAGGCCGGGCCATCTCACCTCGGAACCCGTCACACCCCTTCGCACCCTCCCCCGCGGGGTCGCCACCGTGGTTTCGGTTTTGGTGCAGCAGCGCGGCCTCGTCCAGCTGCCCCCTCTCCGGAGCTCCTGCCTTACCGTGCTCTGGCCTCTGAGAATCCTGCCGCTTCCCCGGGGGCCGCTGGCAATGGGGTTCGCCCCCAGCGCCCCTTAGGTCATACCTCGGTCCCGGAGCAGGAGGAGGCGGAGCGAAGGAGGCGGCTCGGAAGACTCGAAGCGGCGCGGGAGCCGCCCAGTGACTGCGTAAGTGCCCGGGCTCTCTGCGATCGGCGCCGCACGGCGGCTCAATCACTGCCCCGCCTCTCTGGGCACTACCATACTTGCCAAGAAGTGACTTTGTCGCTTCCTCATCTCTCTGGGCACCCTGATCATTGCCGCCAGAAAAATCTCTCACTGCCTGAGATCTCTGGGCGCTACGATCCACGAGTCACACCTTGGCTTTGTCCCTGCCTGAGCTTTCTGAGCAATGCGGTCGGTGCCACGCGATGGTTTTATCACTGCCTCAGCTCTCTGGGCACTCCGATCCGTGCTACACCGTGACTCTGTCGCCGCTTCGGCCCTCCGGGCCCTCCGATCGGTGTCGGCAGAGAATCTTTCAGTGCCTGAGCTCTGAGCATTGTGATCGGTGCCACACGAGAATGTGTCACGGCCTGAGCTCTCTATGTATTACGATCATTGCCACGCCGTGACTGTCACCTGTCGAGCTCTCTGGTAACGACGATCGCTGCAATACCCTGCCTCTGTCACCTGTCGAGCTGTCTGGGCACTGCGATCTGTGCCACACGGTACCTCTGTCGTCTGTCGACCTGTCTGGGCACAGTGATCGGTGGCACACGATGACTGTGGCACTAGCTCGAGCTCTCTATGCAAACTGATCGGTGGCATAGCCTGACTCTGTCAGCCACCGTGTGGCTGTGTCGCTGCTCGACCTCTCTGGGCAGTGCGATCGGTGCCAAACCGTGACTTTGTCCCTGCCTGAGCTCTCTGGAGACTGCGCTGCCCCCGCTCCGCGCTGCTGCCTTGCCGTGCTCTGGCCTCTGAGAATCCTGACGCTTCTCCGGGGGCCGCTGGCAATGGGGTTCACCCCAAGCGCCCCTTAAATTATGCCTCGGTCCCGGAGCAGGGGCGGAGCGAAGGAGGCGGCTCGGAAGACTCGAAGCGGCGCGGGTGCCGCCCACTGACTGCATTAAGCGCTTTAGCGCTCTAAGAAATGCGATCGGTGCCGCCACAGAATCTGTCCCTGCCTGGGCTCTCTGGGCACTGCAATTGGTGGTACACAGGCTCTATCCCTGCCTCAGCTCTGTGGACACTATATTTTTCCCAAGAAGTGACTTCATAGATTCCTGAGCTGTCTGGGCACACCAGTTGCTCCTACCCTGGTGGCCCTGTCACTGCTTCAACCTTCATCAGCCTCTTCTGGATGTCAGGTATGTAGTTAATACAGCTTCTTTACAGAAGGGCCTTCCCTTTGCCATTCATCTTTGAAAAGTTTGGTGATAATGAGTATCTAATATCTTTACCATGATCTTTCCCATTCTTGAGAACTGTTGCATTCCCTATGTTGCTTTCAAGTGGCAGTTGACAGAAGAGCAGCAGCATATCAACGTGGTAGGGCAGCATCAGCCCACAACTATGTTTTAAAATTTTTCCTTTGATGGTCAGCAATGCAATATAGGAGCTCCTAAACCATACATCTACCCTTATCTGCTCTTCCACTGTCTGCTTTGTGCCTTGTGTTGGCCCACAAGTGCATCTGCTGGGAGCAGGGTCTCCTCCCTTCCGGCTTTCTGGAAGGTGTCGCATGGAAGAGACAGGTGGGACACAGAACGATGCGGGCGGCCCTGGGTTTGGAGAGATAGGACAGCCTTGGTGATCACTTTCAAGGAGATCTTTTCTCTCTGAGTATGAAACTGACCTATGATGGGCAAACTGAATATACAACTTCTTTCTAGAATTTTGCAAAAAAGAAAAAAAAAGAAAAAGAAGAAAAATGGAAGTTGAAAGTGGAATGAGAGGAATTGGTGCAGGACCAGCACGTTCCTGTTTTCCACCCATGCTGGATTAGCTGGTATTGAGACAGAACTGGAGTTTAATGCTCCGACAGCTCCTGATGCAAGGGCTGATCACATTTACTGTAAAGAGGAGACTCAGGACCAAATGCTGAATTGTCACACTGAGCTCACTGTAGTTTAAATGCTGCAATTTTGTGTGCATCCACACTGTGAGGTATCACAAGGAGAGCACTATTGAACCTGCAGTCCAGAGAGTCTGGGACATTTGTCAGGTAAATAAAGCAAATGCAAATATAGACATGGAATATTTTATAATTGGCCACCATCTCTGGTGGGCCAATTGTTCAGTTTTGGTCTTCTGCAAGCCCAAGCATCACAGAAATCTTTGGATAACATTTGACTTCTAAGTGGTTTTTTTTTTCCTTTTTATGATCAGTTGGTTTGTCTGGTTTGCTTATTCTGCTGTTTAGCTTTGCATTGTGTATGGGGCCAAAGGTGTGGTCTAAAGATGGGAAGAGAGATGGCTGAATTTATTCGAATTGCTTGGTTGACAACTTGTCAGTCTCATTCAGTGGTGATTTGCCAACAAGCACTATGCAAAGAAAGAGTTTTATTTGTCATTTATTTATATGTGCTTGGAGGTTGGTGCTGCCAGTTTTGACATTCCTTCCTTAAATAAATAGGGAAAATAAACTGATCCAGAAATGCAAACTGAATTTACAGAGAAATGTCTTGATTCTGATAGAGGAGAAGGAAAGATTATCTTGAAATGGACAAAATGATTGTACATTTTTAGTGCTTTTCTCAATAATGAATTTATCTGAGCAGAAGTCTTCAATTTTAGTATTAATGAGAATTTAATAAGCCTATTAGTTTCTTATAACTTTAACTGAACTTGTATTAATCTCAAACATTCACATACTTAGTACTACAAATCTCAATCAACTTATTTAACTTAGTGCTACCATATGTGTGGGAGCTGGCATGTGTCTGTCAGATAGTGTCAAGTATCCTCAACATACAGATCAGTCTGACATTCTTCATCTAATAGTTAACCCCACTAAGCTCTGCAATTGATCCAAAGCAGTAAGATTGGTTTGACATTGCAACTTCTGCTTTTACCTCAATTTCCTTCTTTCCTGAGTAGTCTGCCAATTGAACACAGTGAATAGAAGGATGATTTCTCTTCTATGCAATTTTAACATTTGCGCTCAGATTTCTCTCAGTAACTTTAAGTTGTTCTCCTTAAGTCTTTAAGGCATGAATCTGCTTTCTCCACAACTCAGATGTGTAACACTTTCTTCCTTATTCCCTTTCACTTTCCTTTTCCTATAACAGAGCTGTTGAGCCAAAGCAAATTTCTTGCTTCTGCAACCTAAAGACTCTGACTCACATGCCTCACAGCAGAGGCATCTGCAACATTTTGGGGCAGCTCTGTTTCCTGGGAAATGTCTCTGTTGGATGTGGCCCTTCGCTTCATATGGGAGCAAACAGGAAGACTGACCTTTCCCTGTGGTGGCATTTCCCAGTCTGGAGTATCAGCTTACACAGAGCCTCCAGAGCTTGGGCTCAGCATGTTTATTATCCAATTAGTCCCTAAGGAACTGTAAGGCTGGGGTGTGATAAGACTGCCACAAAGCAGGTATGGCAGATGCACTTGACAGGGACTCAGCGAATGGGTTCTTACAGAGACCACATTCTTTTAACATCAAAGGGCAAAGGCAGCTGTTAGGTGAGCTGGTCAAAGCAAGAAATTCAGTAGCTAAGTGAGAAACCCACCCCTTGCTATATGCACAAACAGGGTTAACAACTCTAAAGCACAAAAATAACCCTTCTACATTTACAGGTAAAAATCCTGGATATTAAGGGCCAGGCAATTAATTTATCCCATAGATCCTGACCCATAGACAGACAGTGCATCTGCAGGCTTTCAGGTTAGTGCTCTGCCTCACTAACTGCTGGTGCTGGAGATCTCCAAGGAAGCTGATCGATGCTGATGCTGGAGGGGAAGCAAACACCCTCCAGACCCAAACACCAACATTGACTGGTGTGAGTGGGCAGGCAACAGACAGGATTCCTTTTGGAAAGATACATACTTTACCTTCCTTTGTAGACTACAGCTCCCTTTGTAATTTGTCCACATATCACTACATACATATTTAATTTTTTCCTTTTCTGGCATCTGTCATAGCTTTAATATTGCTATATAGATAGGATCTGGAGAAGCCTAGATTTGATCTAGAGAAGCCTAGGGCTGCCCACAAGGCTTTCCAGCTGTTTAAGACACTTTGCAATAGTACATCCTTTGGCAACACTACTCATAATCTGGTTTCGTTGCTCCAAGGCAGAAGTGTAGCACTATCACAATCCATCTTGGGCTTTTAAAGGTTGAGTATGGGCACCATATTCCCTGGCAAAGGAGAAAGAAGTGGCAACTGGTACAAAAAGTGTTAAAATAAATGTGGCCACATACTGTTTCACAAGCAGCAATGGTGTAATCTGCCATGAAACACCATGTGTGCTATCAACCACAAGGAGGCAGGATGATGGTGTTTATGTGAGCAGAGAGAATTTCACAAAGAGTTTTGCACCCATCCTTGAAGGGAATCTCTTGGGAATCATTGAAGACAAATGCACTGTTCTCAGTTAAACTGCTAGATGCAGTATTGAAAATTCTTAAAATATAATTGAATTAGGAGATTAGTGTTCAGGTATTTAGATAGAGCATCAAAAAAAATGGAGGAAAAAAATCTTGTAGTCTTGCACCTGAACACTACTTGAAATACCACTCAGGAGAGCAGTTTATGGGTTCTTCCTTCCAAAGAGTCTTCAGACGCTGGGTCCAGGCAGCCAACATCTCCTTCCTCTTCTCCTCAGAGACATTCTCTGGAGCATAACAGATGTGAGGTTCAAGGACTTTGACACCACAGAAGTGCATGATTCCATGCTGGATGCAAAACAAAGAAAGAAATGCCTCAGGAAATATTTACTCTTACTTTCCTTTGAAGAACATGGAAGATTCAAATCTGTTGTGTTTCTCTGAGTCGATATCAGCCAGGTTCTCTAAACCTGTGCGTTTATCAGGCAAAGGAAAATAAAGTGCAGAAGTTCACCACCTGTCCAGACAGACATTATTGAAGGCATTCAGCAGAATAGCACACAAGACACTGAAACAGCAACTTCATTTACTCTGCTCTGTGGAATTTATTTTTAACTGCTGTTAATTCCACAGAATAATTTTCCTCTTTGGCAGCTGTTCACTGTTCAGTTTGCAAGGATCACAGGAGGCCAAAAGTTCATTGTTCAGTTTGAAACTCCTCAGATGGGTCTCTAACTGCAGTGCTCCACATCTACTTCTAAATTTTTTTTTTTGTTAAACTTTTTCCCTCTGGCTTAGCCAAAGGTTCCTGTAGGAAGACTAGTACCTGTGGAAACAGCTCAACTTGCCATTGTCCCTCTGTGTGTTTCTGAATTTAGAGCTGTGTTTCACATTTTTGCCGTGTTGAACTGCAAGCTCTGCAGTTGGACAGCTCCACAGGAGCAGGCAGCTGATAACAGCGTGGGGAGGAGACCATGGAATTTTGTATCTGGAAGAAGCTGGCAAAACTTGCCTTACCACCTGTATTTCCCAAACCATGCTGGGTACTTCTGAAAAAAGAGTATCAATTAGAAGAGGAATGCTAACAGTATACAACCTGCAGATCCCTAGAACTGACAATCTGAATATTAACTATTATATTTCATATTTTAAAAATACCCAATAAAGCAATTGTTAAAAATAGATGGAATAATAAAAAATTATATAGACAATAACCAAATGTTCATATATTATACCTGCATGGGCCACAGGACATAGCGAATATCACCACCAATACCTTCTTTTGAATATATCTCTTGGCTTACTCCCGTGGTGAAAGAAAACAGGGATAACTTGTCCTAGAATTAGGAAAGTTGTGGTTAATTAAGACATATTTAAAGAGGAGTGCCTGAATGGTTCAAGAGATATTCAGGTAAACCTGGACAGCATGGATTTCTAGGGGAGAGGGTGACTTCTTCTTTCCCAGACCTTACATGAAGTGGCAGTTCTGAGGCAAAGATTGATGTCATACAATTAGACAGTGTCTTTGGAAAGACAGAGATTAAAGAAAAGGAATTATGTGTCTGACACCCTTGTGTGAAGTAGGGCTGATACTACTTCAACATAGTGAAAAGTGAGAGCTGTAAACAGCTACAATGGAAAAGAATGAACAAGGACCCATAGAACATGATGCAAGCCTTGACCTTAGTAAAACAATTCCAAAAACATACCTGGAGCAAACCACCATCATAAATCTTTGAGAAATCGTAAGCAAAGCCTTGGACCAAGACTCTGTCCATCCAGCCCTTCAGGATTGCAGGCATGTTGAACCAAAACAAGGGGAACTAGGCAAAGAGAAAATGACCTGGTTAGCACAGAGAGTCTGGGCCACCCTTAGGCCAGGTTTATAGGACAAATCCTGTCCTCTGAACCTGCTCAGATCCTGTATGTACCTTCTCCAGCTCTCTGTCAGTAGAGGTAGTAACTATGCCTGGCAAAAGAAGCTGAAGTGCTTTCTTCTGTTTGTGGTAAGCCACAGGGCCAGACTTGAGTATCTACAGCACACCAACATTGTGGTGCATGTGAGGGCTTCCATCCAGAATAAAGTTGTAATGTGATGAATTGGAGGGTGCAATTTAATTCTGATTTAAGACTGTACAGAATCATGTCTCCTATGGCTGAAACACAAAGGAAACTACTATTGTATTAGCAGGATTGACATCTGGTGATCAGTTCTGATCTGACAGTCTGCTGACAAATGCCAGGGCATCATAGGAAAGACTTATTTTCAAAGCCTTATTTTCATGACCCCAAATCCCTTTACTGAGAAGAAAAAGTCTTTTTTAACAGTTGGACCCTTGGTTTCTGGATCTTCCAGTTAGCCCATGGGACTGCATGCCAAAGCTATCATGTCCATGGTATTATCTTGACTGCTTAATGGGCTCTTATATGAGGCTGCATCACTACTCTTAAACCTTTATACACACTGCACATAGAGGAAGAAATTCTATAAACATGTAACCACATTCAGCTTAATTAATGGAGAAAACAAAATGGAAACTGGGCAACCACCACAGTAACTACAGTGAGTTTAGTCTGTAGCAAACTTGTATTCCTTCATGACATCCTTTAGAGGCTTTTAAAATTTCTTTTTTATTTTCTCCACCAGAACACACTCAATTCATCATAGCATTTTACACATGAAACATAGAAGGCAACTACTTCCTACAGGGCATGTCTTACTGTTCTTATACGGGAAGCGATAGTGTGAAAATTACAATGACTTAAGAGTGAAATGCTTAACTGATATATGGCCCCAACCTAAATTTAATTTAACTTTGGACAGAGGAATATATATAGAGATGTCTAAGGCCAACAGGAACACAGGGAAATCTAAGGCTACTACTTCCCTCCACAGTACTTTGTGATTTGTAGACACTGGGGACAGAGCTGGCATAGTGGAGAAAAGACATGGGTTGTAAAGCTCTGTTATCAATTCCCAGTAGTGTTTCTGCAACTCAGCAACAAATGACAACAGTCAACTTGGGAAAGCCCAATTCCCTGATTTTCTGGCTGCCCCCAGCTCCTTGCCCAGGAAATAATCCTTCCTCTGCTTTCTGCCTGCCTGCTATCCACGGTCACATAAGTCTTTGTGCATCTACCAGGAAGTTTGTCCCAGTGTTGGGGAGTTCCTGGGGTTGCTGTTGTTTCAACCTGCATCATTGTGCTACTCAATTACTGGATTTACTGTAGTAATGACCCAGATAATTGTACTACTGATCTGTAGTTTCTACTGTACCATTTACCTAAAGTCAACATCACAACTGAATTCTGTTTAAAATAATGACCTGAAAAATTAGCAGGTCTGCTTCCCGCACTTTCTTCTGCTCTTCAACCAGGTCTTCAGACAAACATCCTCTCTTGTAAGCTTCCCAGGTTTCCACACCATAATTGAACGCTTCTGAGTTGTGCAGGTGACCTGTGGGTAGAATTGAAAAGTCATTCCTTGCCCCCTGTGCAGTATCAGTGCCAGATAAGGGTTGAATGCAGGTTGCCATTCACAGTTCTAAACTGAGTTAACTGCTTTCCATTTTTCCCACTTTTTGTCTTTGTTGGATATTCAGCATCAACCCAGATGATGGTCACTTGATTTTAAAAAGGAGAGGAACATAGGATCTCAGAGTTCCAAAGCTTCATCTTCCTGTAGCAACACAGGAAGTGCAATATGAGGACCTAAGCTTGCCTCAGGACTCTGGGGATGCAGGTGCAAGATTTAAGAGAATGTTGTGAATTGTTCTGCCTCTGCCTTAGGGCTTGCTGAGGCCATCCTGCACTTGTAAGCACTATGGAGCTGCTTTCCGGCCTCTGTAACTGGGACATTCACCAAGGGATGGGGAACCAGTATTGGGAATCAGCTCTACTGATTGCACTAGCAGATCATCAGTCTCTAGTAGAAGACAGGGGCAGTTGTAGCCTCGTGAGCTAAACTGTAGCAAGTCCCAGAAGGGCATCTGAAGGCATTTCCTCTCCATGAGAAATGGTCTCTGGAGGCTGATTATGGACACGTGCTAATGTCTTTTTTCCTGTCAGTAATTTCACTGTGATACAAAGTTCACGTTCAGGAGTGGACTTTTAGAAATGCAGATGTCTGGTCATGGATAAGTTTCTTATTAATGAATTTTGTTTCTTACTAATCTCTTGAGGATCTGATGGCTGGAGCACCTCTCCTATCAAGACAGAATGAGAGTTGGAGTTGTTCAGTGTGGGGAAGATTTCAGGGACAGTTTCTTCAGCCTTCTGACACCTGAAGGGGGTCTTACAAGTCACTGGTTTTTGAGAGAGGCATATTTTGGTTGGGCTCACCAACAATGTCATTCCTTGTTGCTCTGGGCTCAAACTGCATGGCGTATAAATCTGACACGGTGACACTGCAGCCCTGCTTGGTCAGCTCTTCCACAGCAATCTTCAACAAAGATCCATTGAAGGACTTGGGCTCTTGATGTGCATACACTATCAGGACTTTTTTCCCTGGAGGCAGAAAGAAAACCAGGAGACCATTTGGAATCCAGGAGGCAGGTGCAGAACAGTTTGTAGAGTTGGGGTTCATTTCTTGCTCCTTCTGTGGTGTATTTTCCCAAGGACACAAAAGCAGTGAAAGCAGAGTGACAGTGGCAGCATTTGACTCCTGCTCAGCAGCACTGAGTGACCCCTGAGGCCCTGATTGCTGCATGTGCCCAGCCCAGCAACTCTGTGCTACACTGGGCTTTCCTAGGTGGAGCTCAGTGGACAGAGTACCCATAGAGTTCCATATCAGGTCACGCTACCCTACATCAGCACAATGCACCCCCTTCTCTTGAGACAACATTTCTGTTGGTCTGATTCCACTACCATCCAAAAAGCATTGCCAGATAGATTGCCTGAATATATACTTGAAACAACATCTTAGAGGTTAGAACACCTTCCTACCACAGTGGTGGTTCCCTTCCTGATCTTTCATTTCAGTGCTGTGCAAGTTACAACACTGGGGTAGGGAAGATGCTCCTGTCCCACTTCAGCACAATCACAGTGACTTCTGTAGAGAGCAACAGGGTTTTTTTTTCTCAGAGATTAGATTCTTATGTGTATTTCAAACTGTTGTCAATGTGGATTCAAGGTAAACTGAGTGCCCAGGCAGTTGTGTAGGTATGAAATATCTGAGAGGCATGTAACAAGACTCTGCTCAAAGAGCTCCATGGTGTGCTTTATTAAGCATGGGTCCTACAATTTTAATAATTCTCTTAAAAATCATTCATCAGTGAAACAAAGGAAAGATTTTGTATGGGGCTGTTGTTGTTTATAGATAACCAGAGAGGGAAATTTACAGGGACTATTGAAAATGACAGGAGTTGCAGAACATGCAGCTCTTGCTTCCTGACTGCCAACACAAAAGCTCAGGCATCTCCTGAACTCAGTTTCTCTGTGGCACAGCTTCTGGATATGGGTACCTAATGTCTATGAAAGAAGAGGTATGCAAAAAAGACTATTAAAACTTGCAGGTCAAATGCTATCATAAATTCAATGTGTCTATAAGCTCTTTAAATCCCTGCTCCTTACCCTACTCTGGAATTTCAGGAGCAGTTACAACTTCGCTGTTTCTGCCAGACCTCAACAAATACAGCTCAGTGATTGTGTGTTATCAAAAGCTCCAAAAGGTGCTAAGCTTGATTATGCAAAAATGCTGATTTGTTTCCATTTCAGTGGAGCTGAGGGCACTTGGGCAAGGGGTTTGGAGAGACTGGAGTTTTCCAAGGCATCACGTACTGAGGTAATGTTAGTCTTTTGGAAAAGTAAGACCTCAGTGTCCCAAAGGCCCAGAGGCCTCATCCCTGAGGCACCCAGCGCCCAGGGCTGGAGCGAGCAGCATTTTCACCCGGATTTGCTCTTACCTGCCATTGCTGGGGAGCGCTGGGGAGCTTCACTCTTGATAATCTGGTGCTGCCTGAGAACTCAAGTGAGAGACTGGCGGTGAGAAACATCCGGAACGGGTGCGAGGGGAATCGCTGTTTCAGCGGAGATGCCCCGTGGTGTGACTGCGGGCACTCACGCAGAGCCGGGCACTGGCCAAGCGCGGCCGCCGGAGCGGAGGGGAGCCGCCGGCTCTCGGCCCGGGCCTGGAGCAGGAATTCTCCTCCGGCTGCCCGCGGCACGGCCGCCTCGGCCCGGGCTGCGGCGGGCGCACGGCGCCGCTCCCGGTCCCGTGCCGCCCTATGGAAAGCGGCTGCGGCTCAGCCCCGGCGCCCCGCTCCCGGCGCAGCCCGGGGTGCCCTTACCTGCCCCCGGGGCCCGCAGCACGTGGAGCGGGGATGGAGCGGCCCTTCCCGGCGGCCCCGCTGCCGCCGCCCCGGGCCCTGGGCAGCGCCAGAGCGGGGCGGGACCGGGATCAGCACCGCCCGCCGCTCCGGATCCGCCGCTGTGACAGCGTGTGACACCTACATCATCTCTGGATATTTTTGTTTATTCTGGGTCTCTGCTCTTCTCCAAGTACAGAGCTCGTCCTTCATTTCTCTCAGCAACGCAGTATAGGAGCTCCTAAACCATACATCTACCCTTATCTGCTCTTCCAGGGATGGCACTGTCTGCTTTGTGCCATGTGTTGGCCCACATGTGCATCTGCTGGGAGCAGGGGCTCCTCCCTTCTGGCTTTCTGGAAGGTGTCGCATGGGAAAGACAGGTGGGACACAGAACGATGCGGGCGGCCCTGGGTTTGGAGAGATAGGACAGCCTTGGTGATCACTTTCAAGGAGAACTTTTCTCTCTGAGTATCAAAACTGCTCTATGATGGGCAAACTGAATAAACAGCTTCGTTCTGAGACCTTAGGAAAAAGAAGAAAGAAAAAAAAAAACAAACCCAATAAACAAAACAAACCACCACCACTACCAACAAACAGAAACAGAAACAAAACAAAACAAAACAAAACTCAAACCAAACCAAACCCTCCCCCCAAAAACCCCCCAAAAACCCCAAAACCGAGTGCAGTCGTTTCCCCTGGAAAAAAAAGTTGACAGTGGAGCAAGTAGAACTGATGCAGGACCAGCACGTTCCTGTTTTCCACCCATGCTGGATTAGCTGGTATTGAGACAGAACTGGAGTTTAATGCTCCGACAGCTCCTGATGCAAGGGCTGATCACACTTACTGTGAAGAGGAGACTCAGGACCAAATGCTGAATTGTCACACTGAGCTCACTGTAGTTTAAATGCTGCAATTTTGTGTGCATCCACACTGTGAGGTATCACAAGGAGAGCATTATTGAACCTGCAGTCCAGAGAGTCTGGGACATTTGTCAGGTAAATAAAGCAAATGCTAATACAGATGTGGTATCTCTGGTGGGCCAACTGTGGAGTTTTGATCTTTTCCTGCCGTCCCAAGCATTACAGGAGGCTTTTGATAACATTTGACTTCTGAGTTTTCTTTTGGTTTGTTTTTCTAATTTTGAGATTTGTATTTATTTATGGGGCTGAAGGCAGTAAGAGAGATGGCTGAATTTATTAGAATTGCTTGATTCAAAAGGTATAAATCTCATTCAATGTGGTTTTTCCAGCATGTACTAGGTAAAGAAAAGCGAGTTATTGGCATCTATTTACATGTGTTTAGAGGTCACACCTTTGACATGTAGCTGTTTTTGTTTGTTTGTTTGTTTGTTTTTTGTTTGCTTTTTTTTGTGGGTTTTTTGTTTGGTTTTTTTTTTTTTTTTTTTTTGTGCCAGCAGGATGAAAACTACTGTGTGTGAAATTTGCAGTTTTCATTGCACCGCTGGAAAAATTGTAGGGACTGATGAATAAAAAGCATCAAATCATCTCACCATGCTAGACCAAATGGTTACCAATGGTAACCAAATGGTTTCCTCGTCCCTTAATCTTAACTAAAAATCCAATCACAGTAAGCTTGTGCCATAATGGGATGGTGACTTTGTACCTGTTTTCCTTGTATTAACTTTAAGGGCTGTATAGTAGCAGTAAACTTTGCCAACAAAGGTTTAATTTTTAAGTCTCTTTCCTCTCCTCCTGTGGTTTGCAGCCAGGTATCTCTTTAGAGACTTTTCCTCTCCATTTCACTAATGAATTTTAAGATCTGTAGCAATCTGAGTGTGTTTGTTCTCTGGCTGTCTCTGGCTTAACACTTTGCCTGGCCCAGCAAGAATGAGTGCTCTCTCACACAGGAGGTTTCCAGCTCAGGAGATGACTCAATGCTAGAAAATTAATTCTGGGCTCTATACCCTGTCCAGAACTCTGGGGAGGGGGATCATCAGCGGGCAAAAGTAAAGTATTTTTCCTAGTATTTCTGAGGAAGTACTTGTCTATAGTTTTTGCGTTATCTACCTTTTAATCTAAAAGTAAAGCATTATCTGGTCTGATTGATCCCCCTGCTGTCAAACAGCCACAAAGATATTATGCTGTAGAGGTGATTTTAGAGAAAGAAGCTGTGATCTTAGGTAATTTTGCATTATCTGTGCACCAAAACGCATATTGTGTTTCTCAAAACCCTCAGAGAACTGAGGTAGTAGAAACTGCAGCAACTAAAGAGCTGATGCTTGTGGAGAAGGGTTGCATCTCCCTGGGGAGTGTGAATGCAGAATGGGATGCTCCAAGGGCCTTGGGAAGCACCGTGGTTGGTGACTGACTGCAGCCACAACTTTTCACTGCAGTTAAATTCAAAAGAGCACTACCTGACATTTCCCATAGATGCTGAGCAGTGGCCTAGCAACAGATGGCAGAAATACAAGGGTGTATGTGTAGAGAGGATTGAGAGAGGATTGACATTGAGAGGATTTTATTTGCTCTTGGATTCTTACTGAGTTCCAGTGAAGAATCACCTTTGCTCTGTATGTCTCACTGGGGTACTGTATTTGCAGTTGTGGCAATCTGTTACGTGGACAAGATGGTTGGGTCTTGGTTTATTCTCTCTGTTGGATGTCAAGAAAATGCTTTCTCATTTCATCAAGGGAAATTCAGAGAAAGCTGTGGGGCATTTTTGGCTCCACAGTCCTGGGGAAGAATGTAGTCTTTTGTCTCCTTCCTGAGTTTTTAAAATATATCAGAATTCCCGTGTATGCAAGCTGCATGAAACTGAGTATTTTAATACTCTTAGAATGATGAGACAATTATCCAGCACTGACTTGAGTGTAGCATCAGCTTAAATTCTTTGCATCTCTTCTGTAGAATATAGTCTCTTTAGGCTTTAAGCTGTCTAATAACACAGTAGGATTTTTCTTAAAAAAAAAAAAAGAAATTAAAAGAAGTAGTACTTGAATTGTGCATGGTATTAGTTATTGGCCGTTTCTCTCTTCAGCACAAACTTTTGATGAATAATGTATTACAAAGTATATTCCTCTGCAAGCAGGCAGCTCACCTCAGTGATGTTGCTTCAGGAACCAAATATTAAACCACAGAATGAACTACACCACCTTAAATGTCAGGTTTTTTGAAACCTGAATTAAAAGCACCTTACTGCAAGACATCAGTCTTGGTTTCTTTAGGCTATGAGGCTTCTTGGTAACATTATTCAGATGAGTATCTTTTTGTTTTCTTCTGTTGTTCTCCAATTGCAAGCATGTTTGACCTGCCATTTCAGAACTCCAAACAAAAGAAATACCATAATGATTTCTGGAAAAAAATTGTCGTAGAAAAAGATCAGACCACTGCTTAGATATCCGTGGGAAAGCAGGACCACCAGCAACAAAAAACAAATACCCAGACTAAATGGAAGTGGAAAGCATGTTCCTTTATACCTTTCTCCCAACCCGAAGTGCAGCTACAAGTTACTCACCTGATTCTAGCTCCATTCTCATGAAATCAATGCTGGTTTGGCAGGGTGACATTTGACTTTTAGCATAATGTGATTTAGAATTATTCTTTAGTTCAAAATGCCTGTAATACTTCCAGTGCCGCTAAGACAGCAATGCTGGCACTTCTTTTCTTTCTAATTACTAAGCACAAAGGAGTCTCTGTTGGTTTTCTATGTGATAAAATTCCCCCAAGTTTTGGAAAGGCATGTGTCAGAACACACGTGCAGCCCAGCACAATGCCCTGCATAGCACACACTAAAAGCACATCAGGACAAGGACAATAATTCTTGGCTCAGCACCCACTGCCACTGCACAGCTGATGGCTTCCAAAGCATTGCAACAGCAGCACTCTTGTGGAATCTGAAAACTTTGTCTCACATGCCCCACAGCAGACATCCGCAACTGCTTGGGGCAGCTCTGCTTCCTGCGTCCCTGCTGGATGTGGCCCTTCACTTCATATAGGAGCAAACTGGAACAGGTGACTGGTGTGAGAGGGCAGGAAAAAACTAGGATTCCATTTTGTCTCTACAAAGGGTAATCAAAACAGAGAAGTCAATTTGATTTTAGGAAGTTGCATACTTTACAAATGGAAGTTGTAGTCTACAAAGAAAGGCAATTCATGCATATACCAATATACAAAATTTGCAAATTTTTTCACCTTTCTGGTATCTGTTATGGCTTTAACATTGCTTTGTAAATATGTCTGAAATCCTGGGGCTGCTCACGAGGCTCTCCACCTGTGTAAGACACTTTGCAATACTACATCCTTTTGCAACACTACTCATAATCTGGTTTTGTTGCTCCAAGGCAAAAGCTCTCACAACCAATGACAAGTGACTTTGAAATGACAAGTTTGGTATGGGCAAAATATTCCCTGATGAAGGAAAAGAAGTGTTAAAATAAACTTGGCCATGTACTGTACTGTTTGACATGCAGCAATGGTATAATCTGCCATGAAATATCATGTGTGCTATCAACCACAAGGAGGCAGGATGACACCGTTTATATGAGCAAGGAGAACAAAAACAGTTTTGCACCCATCCTTGAAGGGAATCTCTTGGGAATCATTGAAGACAAATGCACTGTTCTCAGTTAAACTGCTAGATGCAGTATTGAAAATTCTTAAAATATAATTGAATTAGGAGATTAGTGTTCAGGTATTTAGATAGAGCATCAAAAAAAATGGAGGAAAAAAAAAATCTTGTAGTCTTGCACCTGAACACTACTTGAAATACCACTCAGGAGAGCAGTTTATGGGTTCTTCCTTCCAAAGAGTCTTCAGACGCTGGGTCCAGGCAGCCAACATCTCCTTCCTCTTCTCCTCAGAGACATTCTCTGGAGCATAACAGATGTGAGGTTCAAGGACTTTGACACCACAGAAGTGCATGATTCCATGCTGGATGCAAAACAAAGAAAGAAATGCCTCAGGAAATATTTACTCTTACTTTCCTTTGAAGAACATGGAAGATTCAAATCTGTTGTGTTTCTCTGATTCGATATCAGCCAGGTTCTCTAAACCTGTGCATTTATCAGGAGAAGGAAAATGAATTGCTATTAAACACACAGGACTGTCCTCTTTGGATGCTGTACGGTGTTCAAGTTGCAAGGATAAGGGACAGTCTGAAGTCCATTGTTTTGTTTGAACCTCCTCAGATTGTTCCTGAACTGCAATGTGTTTCACATCTACTTCCATGTTGATTTCCTGGATTTTTTTTTTTTTTTTTTTTTTTTTGTCTTTTAAGATTTTGCCTCTGGCTTAGCCATATGATCCTGCATAAAGGCTAGTGCCTGTGGAAGTTCAGCTTGCCATTTTCTCTCTGTGTGTTTCTGAATTTAGAGTTGTGTTTCATGTTTTTGTCACATTTAGTTGTGAACTGTGCAGCTGGACAGCTCCTCAGGGGTAAGGAGCTGCTAACTTCAGTGGGAAGGAGACTATGGCATCATTGACAAATTGGGTAACCACGGCGAACAGAAATCCTGCATGCTAAAGCTAAAGGAAATCCTGTAACAGCAGACACACTGGAAAAGCTGACAGCAGAAGCTTTCCCCAGATTGCAAGCTGAAGGACGGGGGACAAAACAGCTTTAAAACTCTATGGACCTTTGAAGTAATCTCAAGATTTTAGAGTCAAATTTATAACCTGCAGATGCTTGGAGCAGGCAACTTAATTACTTCTTATTATGTTTTGTATAAAATAAACAATAAAACAATTGTTTATGAATAGCTGGAATAGTAAAAGTTAAAGCAAACAATAACCAAATATTCATATATTATACCTGCATGGGCCATAGGAGATAGCGAATATCACCTCCGATTGCAAACTTCTCTTTGCTTCCTCCCGTAGTGAAAGAAAACAAGGATAGTTTGTCCTAGAATTAGGAAAGTGGTGCTTGAGTTAGACATATTTAAAGAAGAGTGGCTGAATAGTTCCAAAGATATTTGGGGGAACCTGGACAGCATGAATTTCTAGAGGAGGGGGTGTCCACTTTCTCCCCAGATATTCCAAGGACTGGCAATTCTGAGGCAAAGATTGATGTCATATAATTACATCAATGGACTGAGTGTTTAGGCTTTGGGCAGAGATGGGTTAAAAAGAAAATAAATTATGTGTCTGACACCCTTGTGTGAAGGAGGGCTGATCCTTTTTCTTCCTTATGCAACAGTTGGAAAACTGTCTCTGGAAAGCCCTCTGTTACTATGAAAAATTCTATTCCTGTCCTCTGCAGAATTTTTTTGCCAAAAACGCCCTTCAAACTTGGGCTTGCTTAACCACATGTTTCTTCTGCTCCTGTGATTATGGTATTAGCCAGGTGCTCAGCTTCTCTCATCTCAGTTTGAGCTACTGTAATCGAACTAACATTTTTCCAGTGCAGTATCCCAAATGTCTTGAGCCTGTACTCCATCTGCAGCTGGGATCATTGGGGATTATACCTATTTATGTCAGTGAGGTAGCCATTTCTAAAATGTAAAGAAATTTAAATATTTGACATTCTTAAGAACATCTGAACTAACAGAGATTAACATGCAGTGAAATAAATTGAAACTAATATTGACTGTTTTTTGATGCTGCATTTGTTATCAAATAAGATCTATCAGAGATAGTGGGCCAGAATTTTCAGGGATATTCTCAGTGCTGTGGGGAGTTAAAAATGTATGAATTGACAATGAGAGATACTGCTCATGTCAAAATAAAAGCTACAGAGAGGAAAAGGTTCAGAGTAGATAGTTGTGACAGAGGCTCACACTCTGAGTATTTCAGACTTCTGATTAAGTTTTATAGTTCAAGTCCAACCTTTGACACCTAATCCCAGAACAGGACTTTGACACCTAGCATGTCAATCATTACAGGTAAGAGCAGTGCTATAGTCACAGGAGGACTGTAGTTATAGAAAGCGGATTGATATAAACCATTTGCAAGCTGTATGCTACCACAGTATACTCTTATACTCCTAACAAATTATAAAGCCCACATAGTTGGCCAATAAAGGTCTTTAGGAGATAGTGTAAATCTTTAGGAAATGCTGCAGTGTCCTTATTTTCTTACCCTCCAGACTGTGTTAAAAACCCAGAAAATCACTCAAAATGTTACCAAAGCATTATTTCAAAGCAGTGAAAAGTGAGAGCTGTAAACAGCTACAATGGAAAAGAATGAACAAGGACCCATAGAACATGGTGCAAGCCTTGACCTTAGTAAAACAATTCCAAAAACATACCTGGAGCAAACCACCATCATAAATCTTTGACAAATCGTAAGCAAAGCCTCGGACCAAGACTCTGTCCATCCAGCCCTTCAGGATTGCAGGCATGTTGAACCAAAACAAGGGGAACTAGGCAAAGAGAAAATGACCTGGTTAGCACAGAGAGTCTGGGCCACCCTTAGGCCAGGTTTATAGGACAAATCCTGTCCTCTGAACCTGCTCAGATCCTGTATGTATCTTCTCCAGCTCTCTGTCAATAGAGGTAGTAACTATGCCTGGCAAAAGAAGCTGAAGTGCTTTCTGTTTGTGGTAAGCCACAGGGCCAGACTTGAGTATCTACAGCACACCAACATTGTGGTGCATGTGAGGGCTTCCATCCAGAATAAAGTTGTAATGTGATGAATTGGAGGGTGAAATTTAATTTTGATTTAAGACTGTACAGAATCATGTCTCCTATGGCTGAAACACAAAAGAAACTACTATTGTATTAGCAGGATTGACATCTGGTGATCAGTTCTGATCTGACAGTCTGCTGACAAATGCCAGGGCATCATAGGAAAGACTTATTTTCAAAGCCTGCCAACATTATGCCACCAAACCTTGTCTAAAGCCAACAGGAACACAGAGAAATGTAAGGCTGCTACTTCCCTCCACAGTACTTTGTGATTTGTAGACACTGGGGACAGAGCTGGCATAGTGGAGAAAAGAGATGGGTTGTAAAGCTCTGTTATCAATTCCCAGTGGTGTTTCTGCAACTCAACAACAAATGACAACAGTCAACTTGGGAAAGCCCAATTCCCTGATTTTCTGGCTGCCCCCAGCTCCTTGCCCAGGAAATAATCCTTCCTCTGCTTTCTGCCTGCCTGCTATCCACGGTCACATAAGTCTTTGTGCATCTACCAGGAAGTTTGTCCCAGTGTTGGGGAGTTCCTGGGGTTGCTGTTGTTTCACCCTGCATCATTGTGCTACTCAATTACTGGATTTACTGTAGTAATGACCCAGATAATTGTACTACTGATCTGTAGTTTCTACTGTACCATTTACCTAAAGTCAACATCACAACTGAATTCTGTTTAAAATAATGACCTGAAAAATTAGCAGGTCTGCTTCCCGCACTTTCTTCTGCTCTTCAACCAGGTCTTTGGACAAACATCCTCTCTTGTAAGCTTCCCAGGTTTCCACACCATAATTGAACGCTTCTGAGTTGTGCAGGTGACCTGTGGGTAGAATTGAAAAGTCATTCCTTGCCCCCTGTGCAGTATCAGTGCCAGATAAGGGTTGAATGCAGGTTGCCATTCACAGTTCTAAACTGAGTTAACTGCTTTCCATTTTTCCCACTTTTTGTCTTTGTTGGATATTCAGCATCAACCCAGCTGATGGTCACTTGATTTTAAAAAGGAGAGGAACATAGGATCTCAGAGTTCTAAAGCTTCATCTTCCTGTAGCAACACAGGAAGTGCAATATGAGGACCTAAGCTTGCCTCAGGACTCTGGGGATGCAGGTGGAAGATTTAAGACAATGTTGTGAATTGTTCTGCCTTTGCCTTAGGGCTTGCTGAGGCCATCCTGCACTTGTAAGCACTATGGAGCTGCTTTCCGGCCTCTGTAACTGGGACATTCACCAAGGGATGGGGAACCAGTATTGGGAATCAGCTCTACTGATTGCACTAGCAGATCATCAGTCTCTAGCAGAAGACAGGGGCAGTTGTAGCCTCATGAGCTAAACTGTAGCAAGTCCCAGAAGGGCATCTGAAGGCATTTCCTCTCCATGAGAAATGGTCTCTGGAGGCTGATTATGGACACGTGCTAATGTCTTTTTGCCTGTCAGTAATTTCACTGTGATACAAAGTTCACGTTCAGGAGTGGACTTTTAGAAATGCAGATGTCTGGTCATGGATAAGTTTCTTATTAATGAATTTTGTTTCTTACTAATCTCTTGAGCATCTGATGGCTGGAGCACATCTCCTATCAAGACTGAATGAGAGTTGGGGTTGTTCAGCATGGGAAAGATTTCAGGGAGAGTTTCTTCAGCCTTCTGACACCTGAAGGGGGTCTTACAAGTCACTGGTTTTTGAGAGAGGCAATTTTGGCTGGGCTCACCAGCAATGTCATTCCTTGTTGCTCTGGGCTCAAACTGCATGGCGTATAAATCTGACACGGTGACACTGCAGCCCTGCTTGGTCAGCTCTTCCACAGCAATCTTCAACAAAGATCCATTGAAGGATTTGGGCTCTTGATGTGCATACACTATCAGGACTTTTTTCCCTGGAGGAAGAAAGAAAACCAGGAGACCATTTGGAATCCAGGAGGCAGGTGCAGAACAGGTTTTAGAGTAGGGGCTCATTCCTTGCTCCTTCTGTGGTGTATTTTCCCAAGGACACAAAAGCAGTGAAAGCAGAGTGACAGTGGCAGCATTTGACTTCTGCTCAGCAGCACTGAGTTTCCCTTGAGGCTCTGATTGCTGCGTGTGCCCAGCCCAGCAACTCTGTGCTACACTGGGCTTTCTTAGGTGGAGCTCAGTGGATAGACCTGCTTCATAGCAAGTCACACTGCCCTACATCAGTACAACGCAGCCCCTCCTATTGAGTCAACAAGGAAAGAGGAATATTTTCTATGCTGTAGCAGTTGTGTATAGATAACCAGAGAGGCAAGTTTATAGGGATTATTGGGACAATGGACAAGGTTTGCAAAACATGCAACTCCTATTTCCTGACTCCCAAGGCAAACATTCTGGCCTCTCCTGAGGTAATTTTCTCTGGGACACAGCTTCAGCCTGGAACAGCACCTGCTGGGTGACAGGCAAGTTTCCAGTGTCAGGGAAAACTAGTAGAAGCAGAACTGAATATTGTATGAAACAACAGCACATTTTTAACTTAAATGATAAGAGGTAATTATTTCACGATGATGCACAGTGTCCGTGGAATAAGAGTTCTGCAAAAAAAAAAGAAAATTAAAACTTGCAGGTCAAATGGTATAATAAATTCAACATGTGCACAAACCTTTTAAACTCCTGTCAATATTTTATTCTGGAATATAAGGAGCAGTTGCCTCTTTCCTGTTCCTGCCAGCTCCTAGCAAACAGGGAGCTCTAGGGAGTGCCTGGCGATGGACAAGCTCCCCAGGGTGCTCAGTTTGGTTCTGCAAAGCTGCCTAATTTTTTCTCTTTTGGTGGAGCTGAGGGCACTTGGGGAAAGGGTTTGGAGAGACTGGAGTTTTCCAAGGCATCACTTACTGAGGTAATGTCAGACTTTTGGAAAAGTAAGACCTCAGTGTCCCAAAGGCCCAGAGGCCTCATCCCTGCGGCACCCAGCGCCCAGGGCTGGAGCGAGCAGCATTTTCACCTGGATTTGCTCTTACCTGCCATTGCTGGGGAGCGCTGGGGAGCTTCACTCTGGATAATCTGGTGCTGCCTGAGAACTCAAATGAGAGATTGGCGGTGAGAAACATCCGGAACGGGTGCGAGGGGAATCGCCGGGTGCGCGGCGCCGCTCCTGGTCCGTGCCGCCCTCTGGAAAGCGGCTCCAGAGCAGCCCCGGCACTCCGACCCCAGCCAGGCTGGCTGCCCTTACCTGTTCCTCGTGGCCCGCAGCACACCTGCGGCGGGGCTGGGAGCGACCCTTCTTAAAATCACTGAGTATCCTGATCTGGAGGGAACCCAAGGATCATCGGGTCCCACTCTTCCCGCAGCCCGACCAGGCAGACCCTGGGGCAGCGCCAGTGCGGGGCGGGACCAGGATCGGCGCCGCCCGCAACCACTCCGGCTCCGGCTTTTTTTCCCTCTGCTTCTGGTTTCGTTTGATACCCCACAGTTGTAGTTCTTGTACTGGGAGTGGCAGCGCAGGGTTAATCCGTGCTCTTCTCCCCTGTTCTCTGGTGATTTTGTGGACTTGCAGCATGTGCCGCCTGAACCACCTTTCTCCTGGTGGTTCTGTTTCCAGAAACCGTTCTGTACTTTTAATCCTTCCCAGTACTCTTCTCTGCCCTTTTCCAGTTTTGCTGTATCATGTCTTAAAGCAAGGAAACCACCTTAATGCATAGGTTTCACACTGTGGACATGACTTGCATATACCCAGTAATCTGATGATTTTCTGCTCTGTGGTCCCTCTAATTCCTGATGTAAAATTTGTGCTTTTTTGACTGCTATGGACTGTTGAGCTGATGACTGTGTGAAATTATCTGTTATAATTAGAAGATTTTACTCCCGTGTGGTGATAGTCAGCTCATAGCCCTTTATTTTAAAAGTGAGGCCAATCTGGTTGGTTTGTCTCCCATAAGCATTTCTTATGGTTCACAAAGACTGAAAACAACTTTCACTTGTCTAACCTCCTGAGCAGCATTCAGAACACTCTGCTGGTCTCAGTTCTCACAGAGGTTAGAAACATCCCTTCTGCTCTATGAACGACTTACCTATTGGAGGAATTTGGCACAGGTTTGTAGCTTAAATACAATTCTTAAGATATATTATGGGTACACTTCCCTACTGGTATCTAAAATACTTTTACTCTTGATTTGTAGCCCCAAACCATCTAAAGAAGATGAATAACTTTTATTCTCTGAAAATCTAATCAGGAAACTTGATTTTCTGTTGATTTTCTTGGGGCAGGTATTGGACACATAGGAGAGGAAGGTGGAAATACTTTTACATTTTTTTCTTAATTGTTGCAGTATTTGCTTATTGGTCCATTTATTTAGAAATTTTATGAGTTGGATTTAATTCTGTCTTCAGCTTGAGAGAAACCAAACACCCAGTCTTAAAGAATGACCCCCAAATCACACTGCAAGTTGTTTATTCTGGAGTGGGTACATGATCAGTTCTTGTTGAAGCTGTTTCACTGCAGAAAAATACTTTATGTTTTGGTGAAGGAAAAGAGAGAAAGTGGGCATCATTTTATTACTTAGGCACTGGGATGACCTTGGAACAGGAAAGCTTCAGTCTCTAATGTCAAGAATTGCTGAAAATTTAAACATGCAATAGCAGATGACTGCTGTAGTGACCCACCGCAGAAGGTGAGGGTAACCCAGGTTCTTGTTGATAAATCCCTTGGGGAGGATTAGAGGGAAACAACACTGAATGATTGGTAAAGAAATGCTTCCTAATGTCCAGTCTGAACCCGCCCTGGTGCAGCTTTGAACAATTCCCGCTGTCACTGGATCCAGGAGAGGAGAGCTCAGCACTTCCATCTAAACCACTCTGAAACAGACAGGTTTGTTGCTTCAAGGCAACAAAGAGTTGAGCCATAAACACAATCAAAGCCATTACAGATGGTACAAGCACATACAGCACTTAGGTTGATTGGTTTCTTCAGCAATTGAGCTAGATGAATGTTTCCACTCTCACTTTATCAGATGACACAGCACACAAGGAGGGCTGATGGGCAATAACTTGTATAAATTCATCTGGAAATGCTAATACCTTATTTGTGTGTGTGTATGTGTGCATTTTCTTCTGTACAAATTGCGTACTGTGGGTTAGAGTGCTAGGGGCGGTCATCTTAGAAAAGAAATTCATTAGGATAAATGAAATATATTAGAATATAACACCTCAGGAACGACTTTAACTATTCTTACGCCTTTTCCTAGGATTGATACGAAGTTTACTGTACACATTGTTCCGTCTCTGGAGTAGTATATCAATGTTTTAGGAGACTGTGCATCTAAAGGATATTTGTTGTGCCCTCTAGCGCCCAGTGTGTGGGTTTACCTTTACAGCAGAAGTGAAGCCTCCACCGAGGACGACCATTTAATCCCTAAGGCAAATTCCGTCCCAAAAAACCTGTTTTTAGAATCTTTGCTGCCAGTTGTGAGAACTCCGGGATTGATTCAGGGGTCTCGTGTGGTGGCAAAGTCTCTCCTCCAACCTGTGCTTCCAAAGAAAGACTCCGCAGCCTCTTGTGGTTCGGTCTCAAGGCAGTTTATTGCTAGCTATCTAAAAGATTGTCTTCGCCCGCTGCGGCTGCTTTGGTCAGCGGCCCAGGCAGAGGCACACACTCTCTTGACACCCTCACTGTCCGGTGTCTCCGTCGTTTCTCTCTCCGCCCAAGGCTGCTGCTATCTTTTATATGATATATTACGTATTATATGTTTACAGATTTTCTCCAATACCTACTATCTATGTTACAATGTGCTCTTCTACTCTAAACCAATTTGTGAGTGCCAACATCACCAAGAACATGGAGGTAAGGAAGAAGAAGGAGGAAGAACAGGATCAGGCCCACTTTCCTCCATCTTAGAACTCCTGACCCCCATGTACAAAGTAAAACCCCCCTGTACAGGTGTTAAAACTCCCTTGTACAATACTAAAAAATTTTTCTCTCTAATTTGTGATTACTTTTATTATACCATCTAACTCTCTGTGACTGCTTGTTCCACCTTCAAAGTTGGTAATTCATTCCATGGTTCAAACTCAAGATCACAGCTGTTTTCTGCTGCTTGCCAGGGTCTAAAATGCTTCTGACCAAGGCCTGGAACCTCTAAAAATGTCTGAGGGACATTTTGAGTTCCGACATCTCCCCTCTCTGTTTGAACCAGAAACACTCGCTTTACCATGCTGTTCAAGGTCTTTCGAATACACACGAAAATGCATGGTAGAACAAGCAGAAGAACTACAAGTCCTATAAGAATATAAAATGCTATTTTCAAAAGTTCTTTCTACAATGGTGAGATATCAAAAAAGCTAAACAAATCATTCCACTAGGATCTTGTAACTTTGTTCAATTTGCTAATACTACTCTGTATTTGTTTTATATTTTCATGAATAGATTTTGAATGATCGGACAAGTTCATGCAGCACATCTTCTCAAATTCTTCACATCCGTGCCCATGTGTCAGCAGCAAATAATTAATTGCCGCCCTGTTTTGAAGCACTGCTTGCCTTGCACTGCTGATGTCTGTTAACATGTCACTCAGTGCAAACAAAATGGCACGATTGTGTTTGCTCAACTAACATGCTATATGATCCAATTGTGTCAAGGCCACCCCTGATGCTGCTTGGGGTGAGAAAATTGCTACTGCAATTCTCTGAGATTTGTCTCAGGTAGAAACATCATCATCACAATTTGGACTATATTGTTCAAGGGATCTTTTTTCTTTGTGTGTCTGCTTTTGTAAAGTTTTCAAATCAGGCGTTAACAATGAGAGTTTCTCAATGTTGCATGGACTGCCCTTGATTTTTGCAGGGATAGCAGGCCAAATTCTGTCTCCGCAAATGAAAAACATTCCCTTCGGTAAAGTGGCTGGATGTTGAAGGGATGGTTTGCTTGTCATTTTGGTATGATTGCACTAAGATGACGCATTTTTATAAAAAGGCTGATTCGGAGTGACATCTATTGTATGATTATCTGTCTTTGCCACTCCTGATGAATTAAATTTGATGCACCATTTCATTTTTGTTGACCCAAAAATGTCTAATTCTGGAGGTTCTAAATGAGCCACAGGAAGGTACTGTGTCCAAACATGCCATCCTTCCACAGGATCTGAAAAAGTTTTCAGAATCTTTGGAGGGATGCTTTTTGGAATTGGCCATTTCTCCACTGGCACACCTACTAAGCATGTTGAAAATGGTTTCCCTGGCTTTGAATGAGTCAGACAAATGCTGTCTAGACCCGCTGCCTTTGCCAAAGTTTTTCACACATTTTCTTTTGGTTGTTTCATGGGAAAGTCTGTCTCATTGCCCAAGGCAATAGGCAAGAGAATGAGGCACATGAACACTATCTGTCTGAATCCCATGTCTATTCTCCCACCTTCTGTGAGAGACCTTGCAATGCAGCAACACCCAAACAACACTTGATTTCCCAGGAAAAAGAAAACTCCCCAAGTCTCTGGGTGATCAATCGTTGTCTGATGTGACGTTTGCAGCCATTAGTGTGAAAGAAATCCTATTTAAGATTAGTTTTCCGTAACTTTTGCAGAGAACAGAGCCATTGGGGGAATGGTTCTAAGCAGTGAGTACTGTGGTTCTGCACTGAAAAGGAAAAAAAAAGGAGAAACTGAAAAATAATATCCAACAGAAGATATGTCTTTCCCCCCATACGTGTCACAATAACACTGTAGCTATTCGTAGGTTTGTATTGTCATGTGATAAAGATGACAATCATTCTTGCATTGATCTTTCTCTTTAGAGCAGAAATGTTGATGGGCTTGTGCAACAGGAAGGAGGGAAGGAAGGAAGTAGAAGGACTGTGGGACTACCAGCCTCTCACTGTGACCTGTTTTCCTCTCTGTCTGTATGGTAATAAGCAACAGAAATTGAAAATGGTAACCTCTGGGTTTAAGTCTGTCATACAGTCTCTAAATCAAAAGCAAACCAGGAACAGGGATAGTGTCCCAGAAAACATCTCTTATCAGTTGTTTAGCTTATTTTTAAACTTTGTGATGTTAAATATTTAACACTATGGAAGTATATAAATTAAATATATATCTAAGGCTTTTATCTGTTTGAAACTGAATTGCAGCTTCTGCTAGAAGATCAGGTGTAAGAGGACTATTCAGTCAAATACAAATTTGTTACTTTCAAATTTGTAATCCCTTCTGTAATTTTGACTGAGGAGTCTGGCCTGAAATGCTCTTTTGATGAGAGGCTAAAGTTTCAAATCTGCCTATGAATTCAGTCTTTGTCTGTAAAGCATGGCATATCTAGGATTTGTCTTTGCATCTGAATAATGAGACTCTTTGCTAAACATGACTGTCTTTCTTTGCCCCATTTGTGATAGCAAAAGGCAATAGGAAGTGTCTGCACTCTCCCTTGATTACTTGTGGAATAGTTAATGTAAATATAAAGTGAAATTAATATTAGCTGGTACTTAAAGAGGCAATGAATAAGCAGTTTAATTTCAAGGCAGGGTACTTTATGGAGTATTTGAACTGAGAATGGCAATGCATTAGTTATGATATAAAAAAACTTGAATACATCTGAGCATAGTTTTCTGAGAAGGTATTTTAAAATCTGATGATATTTTACAGCTCTACCTATCTGACTTTGAACAACTTTGAAACACAGTTTTAAAAATTGTGAGCTTTTTCAGGAGAGAGGTGAAGAAGGGACTAAGCAGATTTTCTATGCCAATAATTCTTCTCTTAGATGAAATAACAACTTGGGAGACCTGTTTCAATAGTCATTGCACATAAAAATTGCTTTCTATCCCTAATGTAAGATTTACATTTGGCTATTATGGAGAAAAGGCCATACATCATATTGGCATTCTGTTTTCATATTCAAGATGATGCTTCTTTAGATTTGAAAAGCGATGCTGGAAAGAAGCACAGCTGCTGCCTGAAGTCTGTTATGGTGGGGGTAACAATCCCACACAGCTGATCAACTGTAGAGAGGCAGCAGAACGTACATAAGGGGCTGCCTCTGGTGAGTCCCGTGACATGTGTGACATTATGTATTTCAGAAGCAACTAATTCTAGATATTCTTTCCAAAGGAATTTTTACAGGTTCCTCTCACATGCCAGAGTACTAGTCTGAAACATCTGCTGACAAGTCATTCTGTGCACCTGCAAACGCCATGGGGAGAAAAGCCAGGGAAATTAAGAGGGAGCATCCCCTTGCTCAGTGTGCCATGACCTCATTCTGGCATTTGTTATGGGATGTACCCATGATAGTAACTTGGTGATTGCTTTCCAGTTACTGTTGAGCCTTTCATTGACTTGGAATCAAGCTATGGTATGAGATAAGTCCTGTACAGGAACACACCACCCCATGAGCTGAGCGCTAGCCATCCTGGTAAAAGAGCCATCAAAGGAAAATTGTTTTAACACATAGTGCCCTGCCCAGGCTCAGGATTAACAACCTGGCACTGGAAATTGTCACAGCTCAGTGTCAATTGGCTTCAAAACAAATCCAGCTATTTAGTCAGAGTTCAGAGGAATAATATTATGCAGAGGCCATCATTCCGGGGGGAGGACCCTCTGAATTTCCACCAAAACCCGACTGTCTATGGTTTCAATAAGAGCAAAGCAACTTTTCAGTCTTTAGTGCCCTGAGACCAGCTAATTGAGCCTGTTGTGAGCGACAGAATAGTCAGGAGGGAGCTTGCCCTGCCGAAGCCCAGCTGGGGGTGCTGGAGAGCCGAAAACGGCACCGTGAGCTGCTTTAAACTCCTTGAGCTGCGCAGAGCATCAGACCCACCCCCCATACCAGTGTGTTTTCTCCCTTGTCCGGGAAGTTGCAAAACAAATAGGGAGTTAATAAAAATCTTTCTTGTGTTTGCCACCCAGCAGGTGTGGCTCTGCTGAGCAGCTGTTTTGTTGCTTCCACCATCCTTTCTCGGTTTATTTTATGTGTCAGATAAAGAATCTAGATACCTTGGGTTTCACCTGTACATTTATTAGTTTATTCATGGAACAGATATTGTTATCATAGTACTTGATACAAATTAAGGATAATGATTAATGTTTGATGGGTAGGCAAACTGATGCTTAGAGACAAAGGGAGGCTCAACAAAAAGATAAAACCACCTCCAATCTGCCTATGGACAAAACTTCAGCCCAGTGTTGTCCAATTTGTTATGCTCAGAATCCACCAGCAGAAAACTTTCTTAATTAGGATTTGATCTGGAATTATATAGGTGATGATTGTGCGGTGTGAAATACAGGGAAAATCCCCGGAGACAGAGCTGGGATCCAAACTCCTCTCTGCACTACCAGGGCCAGCCAGCAGGCCACAGCCGTGCTGTGCAAGAGCTGCTGTTGCCTGAGCTCTTCTGCAGGTGGGAGTCTCTCCAGCACGGAGGTGCCCTGACTCTCCCCAGTCCTCACCTCCTGCTCTTCTACAGTTTCCTGGCTTAGGTGCCCTGAAGTGTGAAACCTGTGATAAAATTCTCTCCAGGGAGAGAGGGTTTCAATTCTTGTCTTAATCATTGGGCTATAACATGGGAGGGGGAAAATAAAATAATCAGCACGTGCATGCTTGGGAAAAGATATGTGCCAACTTCTGTGTATGGGAGTGGCAGCTGTTGGTAGTTGTCCCCCTGGGATGTACCAAAATGGTTGGGGAAGCAGATGATTCAAGACATATTCCTGATATTACTTGATTTTGCATTACTGTTGGATGGCTGCAGATAATCTGTCTTTCTGTCACTCTTTGACTCCTGAGCCTGAAGCCTCTTTTCCAGAATGTCCATATTGGCTCTTCTCTCTCTGTCAATGGACCCTGTGCAGGCTGCAGCCAGCAAGGGGCTGCCCAAGGGAGCAGCTGGGGTTTGGTTGGTGGCCCCTTGGGAAATGACTTCTTGCATCCCAACTTCTTAGTCCCTGCCAGGTCAGGGCCCGAGCACTGCCATGGACTGCTCATGGGTTATTCTTCTCTCAGACAAATAGTAGGTTTGTAACATTAATATACAAAGTAAGCCTTTGCCGGGCTGGAGTGTTACCATATCTAGGTACTCCCGTCCTCTCAGGATCCCAGCCATCAGAGGTGCAAAAGGGCAATCTTCACAGAAATGTAACCAGTACCCATATATGCCTCCTCTCCACGGAGGGAAAGGAGGAAGGTGTTCCCATATAAGGAGATGTACCTCCAGTACACTGCAGAAGCCAGCTTGGTAAACTGCCTTGAAGGGTAGATGTTACAGTTTTACAGGACAACCAATACAACGTTTTGGCAATTGACCAAGTGGAGGTTAGAGTGATGCAAAATTACATGTTCATACAAGTTGTTGTTAATTCAATGATTTGCTTATATTTTGGGTGTTCTGGTTTGAAAAATATTGTTTGTTGCTGTAGTATGAACTAAAATTCACACAACTCAATGGGCCCCATTACTTCAGATTGCCTCTAGCTTGGTCTGCACGAAAGAGTACTTGTGTATGATTCAGAAAGGTCTGTCCCAGGCACTACGGGGCATTAGTCACACAGCTATATGCATACATCTTTTTTTTCATGTTGCTGTGGGGTATCCCCATTTTCTCCCAGACCTCCTACGAAAAGGCACAAGCACAAAGTTACTTCCCTGCAGCACCCTAATTAGTAGTGCAGATCCAACACTGCTGACACAGAGCCCTTACATTTGAGAATTATTTCCTTGCCATACATCTGTGCTGCCCAGCCCCTTCCCCTCCCCCTTTCTTTGCTATCTGCAGTATTGCAAACCCCAAGAGCAATGAGCAGAGCTGAGAAATCCCCCAAACTCAGTTATCCGTGCAGCTACTCAGCATGACTTTGACAGCACTCAACAGTGCATTGCTTCCCACATTGGGTTTTTTGACCTTTTCTGTGGCCTATTGTCATCTAGCATCCTGTGTTCACACCACCTCACAAGCCAAAATAGTTTGTTCTGGGATTAATTTCTGTGGTTCAGGGGCTCAACCTGACAAGTATTGTAGTGGCAGCCAAAGCTTACAGCAAAACCCCAAGTAGAAAATTGAAAGAGAGATAAGTTCCTTTCCCTCTCCTCCCTCTGCAAGCTCAAATGATCAACCTAAAGGATTCTCCATACATTTTTGGGTAAAGAGGCATCATAGCCTTTTTTTCTCCCTTTTAATTACCCTGTCCCATAACAGAATCCCTCACTACTGCAGTTTCACCTTGTGGGAAGACAGCATAGCAAGGTATGTGTAATTTCTTCCCATTCTCAAACTACTGCAATGATAGCACAATTGTTCCCGGAAAAGTGTGCATTAGTGTTTGTGATAGTGAATATACAAATATGAAAAATTATTGTGGTTTAGAGGTAGGACAGTCAGGGGAATATGTGCAAGTCTGGGAAGTAATAACAATTAATTTCTTCCATTGACAATCTCCTTGCCCAGGGAAAGTTACACAGACTCCTGTTTTGAACAACCATTCACTCAAGTTCATTTATCTTGGTTTTTGGATGTCTATCTTGAAACAGATGGCGTGGGAGCACCAAAGGGCCATTCAGCCCCTGTATCAGCATATTCCTTAGAGAACCCTTGGCAATAGGCACTCATGAGAGCAAGCTCGGATTGAGCACTCAGAAACAAAAAGCTGCTTTTGAAAGAAGGGCTTTAAGGCTAAGGTTATGAAAATGCTGGTTATCATGAATGCTTATTTCAAAAGGTCAGCTAGTGCCCAAGATGAGTGTTTCAGGAGAGTGAGGGGAGGAAGGACATCTCCCCTCCTGCTGCTGTTTCTCTGGGGAATCACAGTCCACAAGTGATATGAAGGCTGACAGCATTCTGCCACCCTGCTTGAAAGGGGCCAAGGGTGACGAAGCTTGGATGCACTCTGCTCAAGAATACTGTTGCTGTGACCAAATGTTGCGCCACAGCAGAGCTGTAAATTATGATGGTGGTTTAGAGCTGATCTTAGGAGGCCTTGCTGCCATGTAATCTCTTCAACCAAGGTTGTTTTAACTGTAAGAAAGAAATGAAAATATAAACAGAAATATGAGAGAAATGGGAACAAGTACATGCACTATATGTTCCTGGCCCGTGTAAATGAGTCATGGAATTGAATTTAAAAAAATAAGGGAATAGAAACCTCTGTGGATAACTAGTCATCTGCTTTATTAGTGATATAATTGTATGTGAACAGGAACATTTGGTCTGGGACTAACAGAAACCAATTTCCTCCCTTCTTTCTACCAAAATCTTTAACCAAGATGGACATATGCTGCTCTCTTTCAAACATCTCTGTTTCATGGCAGACTTCAAACTTTTTACTTAATCTGTTGCAGTACAGACAGATTTGGATATAATTGAATACATAACCTGATTGGTTTATGGATCACACTTGAATTTCTCTGAGCATTACTCTAGCAGTATCACAGGACAAACACTGAGCTGCTTGCCTAACCTCCTAGGTGTCGGTGGTTTTGCTGCAGAGGCATTTAGTCAAACAATTCTCCCCAGCAATATGTTCTGAAGCACAGTGGTGTTTTCAGGCCAGCTGCAAACATGCCAGGCTTGTGCTGAGCCTTACACGTGCTGGGGAATGACTTGGATTAAGGCTGTGTGAATGTATTGCCTTTAGTGTTCACTAATTGTAATGGTTTCATCCTTTATGACATAGTGACTAATTTCTTTATTTGCATGGACATGGCAGGTAATGGTCCTAAAGTTCTTCTTACAGTTTCTGATGAGGGCTGATCCTTGACTTTCTAATGCCCATGTCCTCTCCTCATTACATTGCTTCTGGAAAATCTTGTTCTCAAAGACAAATTTCAATTTCATTTTGATTGCCATATCCAGCCTCCTTTCTTGACATGCCACCCTGTTGCAGCATAAAACCTAAAATCATTCTTTCACTATGTTGAAAGGTCTCTAGAGAAGAATGACACTGTGATAGTTCTTTGTGTAGTACATAGCATCTATTATTTGATTTCTCACTTGGACAACATAATTGTATTTTGGAAAACTGCCTGCTTACAATTACATGCTGGGATTCATATGAAAGATTATGAAAATACCATTTGTTTTAAACAGATGTGTGACTTTATGCTTGTGTATGCCTCCAGGATATGTGTGTGTGAGCACCTTGCTGACAATTTGTTTATACCATCCTACTTAGTAGCTGTACTGAACAGTTGCACTGTTCACTTTCCTCTAAACCCTGCTGTGATCTTTTCTTGGGGTGGAGAATCTGTGTGATGAGAAGGAAATAGCAGTGGTCTAGTCAGTTGTCTAGACTGCATCATTTTTTCCTGGCCCCCTGCAGAATTTGCAGGTGAGGGCTGTGTAGATGAATAGTTTTAAGCTGAAGGTGTGCTAGTTAGCACTAACCCCTCTGTGCTACAGGACATGCTGTGTAAAGGGAGAGCTGGCTCAGAGCCAGCAGCATTTAAAAAATGCAGAAATTATGTTGCATGCAGCAGTGCTGCCATGTGTTAGGGATGCTGCTCAGGAAGGTTTCCTCTGTCTTCTCCCAGAGTGAGAAAGACACATGCAGAGCCAAGGGATGAGCTGCAGCTTGTGCAAGTTAGGACTTTGGGCTTTAAAAATTAACACTGTTTTTCCCAGAGCCCAGGACTGTGCAGTATTATGTGCCAAACTGTAGTAATAATTTTGGTTCTTAAATGAAAAATGTGGGTGTATGGAGAGAAATGATTGTATGGAAGTGATGTCATGCAATGTGAAAGAAGAGAAAGTTAGTCTTTGTTTCCCTCTGTTCATGATTTTCCAAATAGAGCAACCTTTGCTGCATTCAGATAGTATATAGGACTAATAGGAAAACAGCTGTCAGCATGAAAACCAAGAATAAGTCTTCTGTAAGATCCAGAATCAAAACTAAATAACTTGCATGAATATAAGACTGTGAGTCTTGGATGTAAGTCTTCACTATTGATTAAAAAAATATATTTTTTTTGACAACAGAAGGGCTCATCCTAAACTGGGTACAAGTATTTACTTAATCTTAAATCTGTGGGGTACAAGATTTAAGCAGTCAGCTGAGTTACCTCAGTATGTAATGTCAGCTTTTACTGCTTGATAACCTGTGTTTATAAAGTCAACATATGCAGTCCAGGATGCCATTTCTGTCACCTGCATAAATATCTTAGATTTTACTGGCAGTTTTTAATGTCAGATGTACTTATAGAGTTTCAGAGGGCCTGGATTATCATTAATTAGAATAGCTAACCGTTACTGCAGACAGTCTAAGTGCAGCTGCAATTACAGACACCTCCTCTATAAAAATGAAGCCAAAAGATTTTAACCCAGCTTTAATGAAGTTATATCTCTGTGTCTGTATTCCAAAACTCTACCTCAGAAATGAAGTCATAGTCAGAAAAGTCTCACATCTTTATCTCATATTTGTAGTATGAAAGATGGAAGGATGAGCTGAATTTCTTGGGATTTGAACTGTTACTGTTGTTAAATCTAAGAGGAACCTAGTGACAGAACTTCAGCAGATGTACTTCCTCAGTAAGTGCCTCTGTAGGATTTGATCCATGGAACACTGTAGTTTAACATTCCCAATAAATAATATTACAACTCTTGGCAGTTGTCTCTGTTACAAAACAGACATCTCACAATCTCTGTCAGTCAACACTTTTATGGAGGAGCTGTCTTAGAGGAGTTGAGATCAGGTCTGTTCTATAGTGTCTTTTCCATGTAACTGCCAGGGGAAAAAAAAAGGCACTCTGAAAAAACCTTTTCAAACTACCCGCCTTAATACTGAACCCTGTGAATGAAAATCCTGTGTAGTGAATTGATTGCATCAAACTGCAGCCTGATTCTGCAGCTTCTCACTTTACAATGCTGGCTTGCAAGAGCTCTTGGAGGAAGAGCTTGTGAAAAAGGAGAAGTTGTTTAAAAGTCCTGTCCTTTCCCTTCTTCCTTCCTCTGTTGGACTGCTGTGGAGGTGTCTAAGTCGTGCTGAATACTTTGGGTTTTGTTTAACTTTGCATTTGCCTTGCTGAGGGTTATGGTGAAGGACTCTGAAAAGATTTTGAGCTAACTTAGAAAATGCAACAAAAATGGTGGAGGCTGCATGAAGGGACTAAAAAAGGCAAAGATCTGCACAGTCTGGCAGCCGTGTAGAAGCTGGTCCCAGTAGAACAGTAGTGTGGTACCTTAGCACGTGTATTGTACAAGCTTTTGAAAAGGAAGTTGTGAGAGAAAGCAAAGGGACCACATACATAATGAAATTACATTATGAGTAACAGAAGTACCACCAGACCTGTGGGCCTCCCTTTCTCCAGGATCTATTTGAACCTTCATTTCCTTGTAACTGTATTCTGTGATGGGCATTGTTTCATTTCCACTCCTGGTTAGGAAACCCTTCCATTTTTGGTGGCCCAGATTGTCTCGCACACGAGTAGTGCCACCATGTTCCCTGTGGTGACTAACCAACATGTTGGCCAGGAGCAGCCCAGTGCCAGAACTAACCCAAGGATGTCAAGGCTGGGTAGGTGTAGACAAAGATGGAAGAATTGGAAAGTGAAATATGGTGGAGCTTAGGAAAGTCTTCAGATGCTCCTGGGGCAACAGAAGAATGGTGGAAATAATTGCTGCTGTTTCCCTGATGGTTGCTGCCTCTCTGAGTATACCCATCCCTTCATCAGTCTCCTGCCTTGCTTTCCAGGGCTTTGAACAAGACAAATTGGCCACTTCAATATCCTTCCTGAACCATATGCATAACATCTTTCATTTTAATTCTTCAGAAACTGAGTGAAGCTATAGAGTTCTGATTTACTATTCTTATATTCCCTGCAAATGCTCCCTGGGCCCAGCATGGTCCCAGCAAGGGGATTCTGTGTCGCCTTTTCCAACAGGCAGTAAATTGACCA
Organism: Taeniopygia guttata; assembly: GCF_048771995.1. Lineage (NCBI taxonomy): Eukaryota > Metazoa > Chordata > Aves > Passeriformes > Estrildidae > Taeniopygia > Taeniopygia guttata. The sequence continues at coordinate 62,236,672 of NC_133026.1, read as the reverse complement.
CACTTGTATTGATTTTAATCTAAATTCCCGAGAAAAGACCAAGATCCATAATTTCACCTCAAAAATCTATACAGGTACATAATGCTGTCTTGTATCAATTTTACTGCCTTCTTGTTCTCTTGCTTTAGAAGAACTTTGCTTGAATACAGAGGTATTTCCTAGTAACTGAGCAAATTTCAAGTTTACTGATGAGTGTGAAGTCTTGCTCCCTTGAAACATGAGCCCTCTGGGTTGGAATGGCTGAGTTCTGAGAAGAGAGGGGAAAAGATAAAAAACGTCATCTCTTAAGAAATTGATTTGTTGTTTGTAGGAATTCTAGAAGTGTGTGGGGAGATAAACATGGGAAGCCTAAACCAAAACTGCAGTAATTTATTTTGAATCCAAATTAAAAAACCAAAAACATCCTAAAATCTCATCATATCACTTTATTAAAGGCTAACACTATCTTCTACTGAATTTTCTCTGTCCTTTTAAAAAATTAAACCAGTATGATTTCCTCTTGATCTTTCTTGAGTTCAACTTGTGACTGTTACTAGGAGGAAGTCAGCTGCTGATGTTTTGCATGAAGTTATACTATATTGCTTGTATGTTACAATTTATACAAATTGAACTTCTGCCAGTTACTTCTGTGCTCACCATAAGAAGCTGAATCTTGACATCAAAGACAGATCAGAAATAGGATAGTGGTGTACTGATGGGCTGCCTTTGATGGGTGATTGTTTAGTTTTTGGTTTTTTGGGTTTTTTTTGCACAAAAGCAGTGTGCTAAGAAATTTCCATTGAACTTTCTGTAATTAATTCAATTGAATATCAAGGGTTGGATTTGTAGATGCTACTCTAGTCCCTTTCAGACCTGCCTGAAGAATCACTGTGACGGAGAAGCCCATGATATACTCATGATTTTCCTATCAAGGGAAGTCCCCACTCGATGGTGAAGCAAATCTAGACCTGCCTCTTTTTTAGAGGCATGTGAAAAAATTTGCCCTTTGGCATATTAGCTCCAAGAAAATCATTATTCCTCCCAGTCTTCGTGCGTAGTTATGGGGATGGGTATACTCGAGATGTTACAGAAGGTGCCTCTTGCCTTGTTGCTTCAGGTGTGTGCCAGGCACAGTTTCATACCCAGGTCTCCACTGAGATAGTATGTAAGATTAAAACCAGCGCATCTCTCCAGCCACATAAATTTGGCTTAATTTTTTGTGAACTTATTTTCTTTTTAGTCACTACATATATGTGCATATGGCTGTACTTACATGAAAAGTGTGTACTCTCATATGTAATAAAAGTAAAGGACAGAGTATAAGTCCTACACAAAAGTACAGAATTATATTTTTTCTTCAAAAGTAGAATTTTTTTCTAAATATTTTCTATTAGCAAATGCAGCAAAGATGAGGTAGCTGTTTTCACTAAATTTATATAATGAATATTTCCAAAAGATCCAAAAGCTTGATACACTGACTGCGCATATAATTTTAAAAATTTGAACTGAAATCAATGCCTTCCTACTCGTTCTGTGTCCTTGGACCTTTTCTGGCTGCTTGCTGGACTCCTAGATACTTTTTACAGAGAGGGTTTTCCCTCCATCTAGAACTGTAGTTCTTCAGCTTTTTATTTGTAGGGCTTACATGGCTTCCTTTTTAAACCTATCCTTTCCCTCCCTTGCATTATTAGAAAATTTAATTTCATGGAGGTCACTTGGGAGACTCAATAACCAGTGCTTTTGGTAACATTGCAAATATACAGTAAGGTAAATTAGTTATGTACAATTAGGAGTTTCCTGGCAAAGCTGAAAGTAATCATCTCAAGTTTATGAAGTTCCATTCTTTACCAGGGATCTAATGGTTTGCCAAATGTACAGGAGGATGACAAATAATATTTAATGTGCTGAATGATGGTATCCAGTGGGCTAGATAAAAATGTTCTGAATGAAATTGCACTTTGATTTTATTTCAGGTTGATTTAAATGGGAACCTATGACTAATTGTTTGAGTTGACCACCACACTGACTTTTACAGCCAACATTTGCCAAAACTAACAGAAGATCCTTGATGTGTTTTCACTCCTTCACAGGGCAGTAGAACAGTGTTTTCAGCTCATTGTTCCTGAAGGGAGATTGCCTCGGAGGCAAGAGTGCTCCTTTGCCGGTCCCAACCCTGTGCTTGATAAATCCCATGCAGATATGAATGAGATCCAAGGCTGTGGGATGGAATTGTTCATGAACAGTTGGTTTCACTGTGAACTGTGCTCTCAAGCAAGAAGAACATATTCTACAAACATTGTCTGGTAACCCACAGCACCCACATCCTCTGCAAGTGAGAGGCAAGAGGTAACAGGGATGATAAAGGCGCTGTGTATGCTCCCTGCAACTCGCCGGTCGCAATGAGGTTATTAATGATAGAAAACTCCTAAACTCAGCCCCCAGTGCAGGGCAACCACTCTTCCCCTTGCCTGGAATTTTTCTTTGAAGAGCACATTAAGGGTTGTAAACAAAATTTTATGTTTCTTTTATGATACCTGAATTACTCCACTGGCACAGTATTTGATATAATTGTAGTCTGGTGAAAAAAAATTGTTCTTTCATTAGGCCCGACACAATGATGTAGCAAGTTGCCCAGCACTGTTCAGAGGAAGTCTACGGCAAAACAGCTTTGTATATCTTGCAAGTGCCACAAATTTGAGATTTCCTTTTACAATTTTGTGCTTTCCTCCAAGTTTTGAATGAGCAGTAATGGAATAACAGCAAAATACAATGTTGTAAAGAGAAGTTTCTCAGGGACCAGTCAACAAACTGATTACAGCAAAGAAAATACAAGTGGCCTTATTGTGGAAGGTTTTGTTTTCACACTGTGTGCTAGGAGGAATCTGCTTCCTGGTTAGTGTGTAGAAATTATGTGATGTTTCTTTAAATAGCTGTCATTATCTGGTGCATTTCCTGATCTGAAATGATTTGAAATCACTGTGGCTCTGCTACAATAAGCAGATGAACCGATGTTTGTATCAATAGAAAACAGTTAGTATGAACCCTAGAGTGCTAATGTAATTAGCACTCATCTAAAAACATCTTTCTTTAGAAGATGTTTGGCTTGGGCATGAAGTAAAAGCATTTAGATTATCTCAAAGGTTTTGGAAAATGTAAGGTGCTTGGTTACCCCCATCTGTATCTGGTAGTTGGTCATGCTCTTCAGTATTTCAGGACAAGAGACTGAATGTTCAATGATACCTAAAGTGAGGCAAATTTTGGTTGGAATAGACTTTGACTTGCTTTCTCACAGGCTTGTTTTCCTGATGGTAGTTTCTGGAACTTTGCCTTCCTGGAAAGCTGTTCCCTGTGGCTTTCATCTCATCACAAGCTTTCTCTCCCATCTGGCATTCTCAGGAGCTAAGCCAGCTTTCTGCCTCGTCTCACTACTCCCACTCAGAAGAATTTTCAGAGCAGGGTAGAGTTGCACATACAATTGTGAGGGGGTCCTTTTTCTTAACCTAGGAGAGCACTGTAGAGATTTTCCACTCTTTTTGTGTGGGTACAAATGCTTTGCACAGTCTGGTTGACAGGTCCAGTGTGACCGCTTAGGGAAGTGGAGAAGGTGGCTGTTTAATCTGGTTTTGCATTTGAGTTCAAGTGGCAAAAAACCTGGAAGACTCTTCATTTGCCACACAGCTACTGGCTTCCAGGAGTAAGAAACACATCATGGCTGGTGAAAGAAAGGTTCACCTGTCTGAAGTCTCAGAATAAATCCTTGTTTGTTGGTGACAACTGGCAAAAGCCTGCTTGAGGACATAATGAATGGAGAATCAGAGGTCTCTGTGAATTTGCCCTTAGAACAGGGTGACTTGTAGAGGGGAGAACAGAGCGGCAGATGGGGGAGAAGAGTCAAATCTGTTGAGGGGTCTTGGTATAGGGGCATTAGACTAGAGGCAGCTGCTGGTTTCATCCATAATTGTGCTGCACATGGCAATGTTATTTGAAGATCTAATGTAAGCATGTTTGAATAAAACCATGCAGCATTTACTCTTGCCTTGGCATTTAGCACTCAAACTTGTTGCCTATCAGTTTGAAATAAGTTATGTGCTAAAGGCTTGTACAGTAACAGCAGGATCAGGGTGTGTATCAGGCTAACCAAAAGGTGCATTCTGATGGCTCTTGCCAAACTTGGTCTTTCACTGAGGTAAACCAAGGCATGGCCATTTGGCATGATCGCCACCTGGATCTGGAGTGTTTTTTCACCCCATATGTGAAGATTTTTTGTGCTCAAATCTACAATGGAGCAAGACTGTAGGAGAAGGATTACAAACAGATTTCAGTTGACAAGGCTTGACATGAACATCTGCACATTGATCTCACTGCACTACTTAGTAGAAGAGTCATATTTCTTTGCCATGGGTCTAAGTATTTAATGATATTGTTTGTTCACTGCTTATTTCATCAATCTGAAGAGAAGAATAGCATAATATGGACCCAAATTTCTCCATGCAAGACTGGTGTGGGTAATGTTCACTGTCTAACTGATACTCATTCTACTGCTTTACTGTCTTTTATAAAAATAAAAATGTTTCTTAGTGCAAAATAGCAAAATGACTGTTACTGTGACCAGCATTTTTACTTTCTAGGATTTTTGGTTTCATGATTGATTACAGTTAATTTTTTCTTTGATAATGAAGTTACTATTAACATATCTGTATATGCAAAATAAGAGAATATTAAAATTGGGTTATTGAGATTCATATTCTTAATTTTTAATTTATTTAATTTTTGTATTCTTCACATAAAAGTTAGTCCCTGATTTAGACTGTGACAGGATATATTGACAGACACCCACAGAAAACTATTAATACAGATTTTTTTTCCCTTGTGGCTCTTTCTCAGTCATGCCTTCTTAAAATAGGGGGAGAAAGTAATAACATGGATTAGTATCTGTGGCATAAGGATCTAGTGGAAGTTTTTCTTCTCAAGATGCAGTGTAGAGATAAGAAAGGAAGTGGGATGTCAAGCTGGAAGCTTCAGGATCTGATTCAGACAGAGAGTATGTAAGTTATTAATTCCAGTGTTTGAATCTTAATTTCATCACTGACACAAGAGAAACAGCAAAACTAGAATTATGGGTGAAAGAATTCATATTGTGTAATGTATGTCCACTGAATTGAAGCTACAAAGTTTACTCTTCAAAGCAAGAATGCAGTAAAGAATATTGGGTTGCACTACTTCAGTGTAAACAAAAGATGTCACTATCAGACACAAAAAGTACTGAGGTAATTAAAGTTAATTCTGAAACTATTCAGATGTTACCATTAAGCTTTAATAGTGGTTATTTTTAGTTTCTTTCTTTCTACAAAGGAAACCACTGAAGACACTCTGTGAAACTACTTCATCTGTAAAAAACCAAAACCCCTACCCCAAATTCTGTTTTAAAATGTTCCTGTTTTAATAGGAATGTTAATAGAAATGCTTCCAAGTTCCTGTAAATGCCCCCACGTTTCACACATCTACCACGTGAAGCTGTTCTTAACCCCAGAGAAGATTCGACTGAATCATTAAACCAAAATGAAAGAAGAAGAATATGGAGAATAGAAAGTGTGTGAATTGTGAGGACAGACAGTATAAAGTGGAACAAAAGGGGAAGTTTCAAAGTAGTAGATATTAGAGAAAAAATTACACTAAATGAAGAGATTTTCTTCTGTCCTCATCCATATTTCAATGAGGTTAAACTAAATGCAGTAGGACAATATCTGGTGCAGCATGGATCTCAATTTTCATGATCCCACAGATATCAAAATCCTATTGATTCTTCAGAAGTAGGACTGGATTCATGTGTTGTAATCAGGCTAAGCAACAGAGCAGTATTTTCACAAAAGGAGCATCATTAGCAACAAAAATGGACCTGCAGACACAGCCAGACCCCTTCCAAAGTCAGTTGGACTGACGTATCCTGCTCTCTTGTTCTGAGTTACTTCCTCCGGAAATATCTTGGGCTGGATATGAAAGTTGTTACATGGGCCAACTGTCTCTGTTCCAGCTTTCCTGAAGGTTTAATCTCTCCTCTCTGCTTCTCAAGTGTGATAGAGCTGAATGTGGTCCTCAGGTTGTCCTCAGCCTGTATTGAGGTTGAGCTCCCAGGGGTCCAGGCCATTTTCTCAAAACCCATATTAGGCAGAAATGCCATATCTGCATGCATGATCCTCTTTATCCCTGCTTCCACTTCTGACTGTGCATCCTCTGCTAGGCTATCGAGATTCTTGTAATTATTTTTCAGTCTTTGCTTTTTGTGTTGGTTTTTCCCCCTTCTTTCTGAGGGGTGAGCCCAAGATTCAGGGAGGAGGTAGTTCATGGGAAGAAAAAATTGTCCCTCTGTTAAGTCTCTTGGGGAATCTTTTCGATACTCAGTACAACTGGAGACTTGCATTTATTTTTCTGTGAGTCCTGTCTCTTTTGGGGAACTTCCCCATTTAGGGGGAAATCCACATTCAGCCACAGCTGGGGGAGTCCCAGGCAGCTGGACAAGAGGTGAGAGGGGTGTAAAGGACCTAGAAATTGCTTCAGAGAAACTAAGGCATCTCTCTGGGCAATCTTCAGTGCACACCAGTAGATGTAACTGAACTTGAAAGACCTCTAGACTTGAGTCCTAAGCCTACTAGTTGTCTCATGGTGAAACAATCTGGATATCTCAATCCCACTCCCTGGAAATAATGAGTTTGGAAAGTTGATGAAAGCTTGTGGAAAGTGATGGGAACTTTTGCCTCACAAAGCAGTGGGAAAAAGCTGAGCGAACATGTTGAGATTTCATCAGATGAAAGAAGAGGAGAGGAGGCCTCTGATATTTGCAGAATTAAAAAATAAAGCTTAGTAGGGATGTAGGAATTTCATGTACCAGATCAGGTTACAGACTGGTGAGACATTATGCAGGGAAGATATCTGTGTCAATACACGGGCAGGGACACTGTGATAGGAACCAGGCTCTGTAGATCAGCTGTTTGTGAATATATCTAGAAATCAAACCTATTATTCCGTATTTATTTCCAGGTCTGCTAATGACTAGAGATCATTGGGTCAAGTTAACTGTGGACATTATCCCATGCTGTTTTTAGGGTGAAAATTTATATAAAACTTTGTCTTCATTTAAACAGCTTGTTCTGTGAGAACAACTCAGAAAAAGAATTTTCAACCTATCCAAACCAAAGGAAGTTTTTCTATTTCTTCCATAGCATCTTTAGACCAAAATATAATTTTTCAGCTGTATGATAATGAAAATGTTAGTGGTTTGAACTGACTATAGATGAAGGACTAGAAAAAGCACAGTGCTGTTTTTTTCCCATCTTAAAAAAACTATAAGGTAGATGACAGCAGAAGACATATTAAGAAATAATCAAATGTTGATAAAAATGTTGATCAATTTTGGATCCTGTAAGAACTTCCCGGAAAGGTGAAAAGCACAGCTTTCTTTCATTTCCCTTACCTTGGCACTTCCTTAAATCAGGTATGTCACTCAGCAGAGTGTAGTATTACATTAAATAAATCATGCCATGCAGCATTTAATGAAAGCAAACTCATTAAATTCAGAAAAAAATCTAAAAGTCAAACTTCTTAAAAAGTTTTCATAATATGCAGAATTTCCATTTCCTTAAGCTATTTCTATCATTGCCACTTTTTCCCAATTTTTTTATATATGCTTCTGTATAGTAAAGTGGTTACATGGTATATTTATAAATGTTCTTTAGTTGCCAATTCACATTTTTTATTTTCCGGCAATTTTAGGATATTCCTCTCTAGCAGTTTTTTCCAATTACACTGTTATAAAATTTCATATATAGATCAAGAATCTTCACTGTTCAAATAAATCCTTATATGCAAAAAGCTTTTTTTTTTCTGCTCATATATATTCCGATAGTGGCATATGTAGTCATTATCCTGCAACGTATTGGATGCTGACTTTTTAAAAAAGGTATTATAAAATAAATCTGCTCAAGTATAAGTGTTAGGGAGGTCATCAGAGTTCTTAATTTGTACTGTATTTATTAATTGCTTATTGATTCCCAGGGTTTCCAGACTGAGGATACATGTTCTCTGGAGTCATTTTACTAGACTGTGGTGAAATATGGGATGCATCTGCTCTAGTAAGTAAATAAGATTAAACTAAATAACCTGATACACAATTATTTGCAATGTGCAAGAATTTCTAAGTCTTGCCTAGAGTACTTCAGAAGAAAATTTTATTTAGGAAATGTGTAATTTACAGGAGGATTATTTTATGTTATGTTATGTTATGTTATGTTATGTTATGTTATGTTATGTTATGTTATGTTATATATTTAGGAACTCTGTACAGAACCATACAATAATACAAGGACAAGACATTATTAATTTGCATCTATTTCTATTAAAATTAAATTTTTTACTCAGGAACCATAAACACCTTTGCTGTCAAGGTGGTTCTCTCCTCTTGAAGTTTATAATCTAAGAGTAACCCAAAAACATAACAGTAGAACACAGTCTAGTAAGGAAGATGGAACTTAAATTATCTCACTGTTAGCGTAATTAGGACTCACATTTGTTGTAATGGAGCATTTTACATGGAAACATGAGGGCACACATCAGCATGATAAAAGATAAAAGCATAGGTATAGATCTCAAAATGTGACAGGTGCAACAAGATATTTGAAAGGACCTCTCATACTCAGCATTTCAATAGGAAACATGCAGTCACTAGATTCGGGTCTAGACAGACAAACAGAAAACTGCTTGGGTTAAATTTCACATAATATAACAAAGCAAGGATAAGAGATGTCTCAACAAAAACGAGATAAAAAAATCTTAATTATAGAAAGTTTGTCTTTGCTGAAACACTTGGATGGTGCAAGACTGTGTTGCCAAAGCTAGGAAAAGCAGTTATTGGGGGGGAACAATTAACCATATTAAGCTTCCACTGATGATTATACAAAACCAGAGTGAGCGGCCCAGAAAGACAGGCTGAGCTGTTAGCCTGGCTAAAATGATTCATGCCTAGAATGGAAATGTGGATCTCTAAGTGATGAGTATGAAGTTGTTAAGTGAACCAGGAGAGTGATTATTCAGAGGTAAAGGACAGGAGAAGGGAATAAAACTCAGGATTTGGTAGAATACCCCATCCTCCTTGTAGTGTTCGGGTAGAATGGAGATGCCTCCAAAGAGCTTTGTGAGCTGTTATACAGGATAGAGGAAAATCAGGAGAGAACAGAGACCCTAAAGCAAATGAGTGTGAAATTTTCAGAAATGATGTAGTTATCCCAAGAGCAACCAGCAGACCAAGAATGGGGAGTCTGCAGTGCTGGAACTGTAAGCTGCAGTAAAGAAGTCACTATACACTATCATGGAAACAGTTTAGTTGAACTCAACTGCCAGGAACTGAACTAGTGGAGGCCTAAGATGTAATTTAAAAAGCCATCTCTAGGCAGTGTGCTTACAGGTGCCATGTGCAACATACCTGGAGTATCCAAAACCATCAGTTAGGTGCATTTGCTGAGTAGAGACCATGTTACAAAATAATCCTAAAAGAACGAGCTCTTCCATGTTTGAAGTATCAAGCCTGCAAGAAACAGCTGTATTTAGTTAAGGGAGAACACTGATAGTGTAGGATGAATTAGTTGAAAGAAATTAAAATGTAGTAAGGAAGTAAAACTGAGTGGATGGTTTGGAAAAAAACAAATCCCACCCAGCATGAAAACCTCACCAATGCAATGTAAACTAATCAAAACAAACCCAAACTAATAATGGTACATAGTGGGGAAAAAAAAAACAACAAAAAACAAAAAAATAACACTGCTGTTGGAAAGTAACAACTAGAAATAATTGATAGAGTTTGGAAAATATACATTTTTAAAATCAACATGAAAAGTTTTGTGTACATTGCACTGATTTCAAAGAGAAAAATATGCTGCTCACATTTCTGTCAATGTCCTGTATGTGAATATTGGCAATGTATGTGTATTTGAGTGTATGTGAATTTTAAGCATTTTTCCTTATTGATAGAAATTGTATTTATCTGCTTCCTAATGAATCTTATTCCAACAGAAATGAAAGCAAAATATCTGTAGAAGTAGCAGAATTAAGAATAGAATATAATCAAGGTTATTTGTATTGGGAGGAGAAACAGGCAGACAAGAAAAGCTTGTCTGCAAAAGAGACCAGGAACTGGAATAGGAAAGGGTCATGATGGCAAGACAAGATGTTAAATGAGGAAAGCAGATAAAAAAATTGATACTTGTGAGGTGAGAAGTAGGAGAAAGCCAAAGAAAAGTCATGAAAATGGAGGAGGAAAATCACAGTGTATTTAACCAGTTATCACTGGAAAGAAACTGATGGCTTCTGGTATGATTTAGTACATGTTCTTTGACATCCTGAAAGTTCTTAGCCAGAAAAGAGACCCATTATATTACACACTAAATAGCTGTAAGGACTAATTTTAATGGTTTTTCCTGCTGGGCCTTTTTTGTGTGAAATAAATTTATTTTCCCAAGTAACTTCTTTCTGATCCCAAATTCCAGCTCTAACTTTACATCTGCCTTTTTCTTTTATTAATATTTTTTTCATGTGAGAAAGATGGTTAAAAGCATTTACTTTGTTCTGGATTATTTGTTTACTCTTCAACTGTCGCTTTATGAACCTACGCTCTTGTATTAGAAAGTTCTTCTGCTGACCACTACTGAATGAGTGATATTTCTACACAGAAACATAGGGAAGCTACCTTTCATATTTTCTTTCTAAAATGGTATCAAGAAGCTGCTTTCACTATAGGTTCAGTTTTTTTCATACCTGTTAATTCTGTCTTCATTGCCTGTGGTGGAAGATAATTTTGTTTTCTTCCTTATTCAGACTAAAAGTCTTCTGGAAATCACCAGATTTGTTTGAATGTGGTCTGCATCTGAGATACAGAGGTAACATTTTAGGTCTAGCTTCACAATAGAAGGCTAAAGGGATAGATCTGAATGGTGAAATGAAACTTGGGAGTACTTGGAACATTGCAAGACAACAAACCAAAATAAAATATTTTAGGTTCTTATTGGAATGCACCCAAAACTAGCAAAATGTTTCAGTCAGGAGAAAAGGGTGAGAAAGGCTTTGGGAAGTTCCTGCAAAAGCTGAGATTTGATTAAACCTAATCTTGAAGTTCCCCCACCCACATATGTCACCTGATATTCAAAAATACTCTCATAAAACAGAAACTGTATGGAAGATTTTAGTTTCAGCTGCATTTCCTAGCCTAACTTACAGGGCCAAGATGAAATTACAGAAGTTACTCTCACTGATTTTCTTAGAAAGTGGAATCTCTTCTGAAAGGCTGCAGCGTAAGAAAAGATGCATTTTTTTAAAAGGCTGCCCTTTAAAAACTGAAGCAGTACAACCTGATGGTGGTGTTTTGTTGTTTGGGGTATTTTTGGGGGGGCTTTTTGTTTTGTTTTGTTTTTAATTACTGTTTAAATATCTCCACTCATTCAAAAGAGTGGATATCCAGTTATTCATTGGAAATATATTTTAAAATATATTTCTTGCTGGAAAGATGTTAAAATTGTTATACCCAGAAGAAGTTTAAGAGGGTGGAAACAATGTTATCCCTATTTTTCTGAAGTGCAGCTTTTAGCTTTTGGTTATGTTTTCCCTTTAGACTTCAATAGGCAAATAGGTACAAAAGGCAGATTTATATAAAGAACTCTGCTTTCAAAATGTAAATTAGATGTCTCAAAGTCTTCATGTATTTCAACTGAAGCTCTGCTAATTCATATGAAGCTCTGCACTGTGGATTTACTGAAATGCAGGAAACAACACCAAGTGTTATGAATCTTAAATTCACTATCTTTGCAACCACCCTTCCTACTATCTAATAGTAAAGATATGACCTGAGAACTAGAAGGAGAGCTAAGACCATGGTATTAATCTTAATTTTAGTTTTTAGAAATTACCTTTTTAAAAAATTGTCCAAGAAGAAGAAGTCTTTTAACAAAAGAAAAAAACAAATGGAAAGCAAAAAAAAATTTGTGGAACTGTAGGGTATCTCAGATGACTCACCAAAATGCAGAAAAAATGCAACCAAATAACCCGCACATAATGTTGTACAGAAGTAGACGTAATGCTAATATGAAGCTCACATCTCTGGAGCTCTATCCTTCCTCATTACTGAAAGGGAGGGATGAGTGTAAGAGATTTGATGTACAAATAAACGGCAATGTTTAGATACAGCTTGAATATGAAGTCTTAAAAAGCTGGATAAGAAAAAGATGGTAGCTAACAGTGAGACTGAACTTGAGGATTTTGAAATAAAGGCTTGAAGTTCTGTCTGTGCTGTCTTTAAACTGATGGCTAGACACCATGAAAAAATATTGGAACAAGGCATTTATTAGGGAAAAAACAATTGTGAAAGGCCAAGGCTAGCAGGGGAGAGCTACAATAGCTGCATTTTTATGTGAGATCTCCCATAACAGTGGGTGGTACATGGGAAGAAGAAGCAGAATCATTGAGTCCAAGACTTAATTGAAGTTGGAAAAGATATCTGGAGGTCACGTAGTCCAAGTTCCCGCTCAAAACAGGGAGCATGTCACAGACAGATCAGGTTGCTCAGGCCTTGCCCAGTTGGATTTTGGCTGCACACAATCTCCCTGGGCACCTGTTTGAGTGTTTAACCAGCCTCCCTGTGACCAGGCGTGAAACTCTAGAAGGCTGTATAAGATGTTGGAGAATGGTACAATCATTAATTTTAAAAGGATGATTTCAGCATTAGGAAAAAGTGCCAGAAATTGTCAGTGAATGAGGTTTGAGAAATGGCAGGTCAAAAGCAGTTTTGTATAAGCCGTTGAAGTATGGAACAGAAAGAATTGAGACATTTCTAAAAGGCTCCTATGAGCACCAGGAATAAGAAAACTCAAAATTTATTTTCATTGGTAATTGATTAATTGGTTAATTCTTATGTGATTTTGCAGATGTTATCCTTTCAATGGTTGACCTATCCACATTTCTAGACCAGGTTTCTGTTGCCATTTGTCTGATATGTTCATGGTCAGATACCTTTCCCAATGTTTAAAATATTCTGGGGAAGCAGAGACAGAATTAAAAAGAAAGATTTAATTAGCCAAATGCTTTCAGGAGCAGGTCTTCTTTTGGAGGTTCTTTTTGGCCCTATACAAGATGAAATGCTTTATAGAGCACAGCCATCACCCAAACTCAAGGACAATAAAAATACTGTCAAATTTTGTTGAAAGCAGAGTTAGGCTGACACTTTGCGGTTTTGAAAATTCTACCCGTAGATGACAATTGAAACTACTCATAATATTAACTGATGGAAAAAATGCATAAGTAATAATATTAGAGACTGAGAGTTATATTGCACAACTAGTAATGCCATGTACTTGTATAGGTGCTAGATCAGCTCAGTTTTCTCACCTCCATGCCACAGGCAGTGTGACACCCAAGGCAAGGCAGAATTACTGTATTTTCAAAAGGGTGTCTCAGGGGGCCACAAAATAATGAAACAATAGCTTGAATGTCATAGGCACACAACAAGCAGGAAAAGCATGTATCAGGCTTACAGCTAAACAGCATCCTGGATGTTTATTCAACTGCTGAGTAAAATTTCAGGTCCTAGGAAGGGATATGTACCTGTTCTAAGATTAGATTACCTGTTGGACATTAGTCCCTCACAAGTTTGTGTATCTAGGCTTCACTGCCAGTGTGCCAGTGAGTGTAGTTGTGAGCTTAGACTCCAGTCAAGCTGATGTTTGGATACAGCTAAGGCTGGTACCTGGTCTCAGAAACTGGAGAGCTTTCTTCTGTTTCTTAATCTTGAAGTAGCTTCAAAGCCTGTCTTTCATTTCCAAGAAGTGTAGTGCTTCTGGTTTTGCTGCTGTCACTACTTGTCCTGCATTTTTGCTGAAATAGCACCTTCTCACTGGTCAGCCACCAAACTAACATCACAAAAGGGTCACTGAGGGCTCACTAAAAAGAGATCTGTGTCTAAAGCCAAGAAGAGCCAAAGGCCACTTTAAATCTGATACTGTTCTGAAGTCACCATGGAAGAATTCCACCTTCCGTAGGAACAGCTGTCATCATCACTTGTGCCAAAGAAGGGGTTTTCCCCTGATTTTACCTCTGTGCAGCTAGGTGACCAATTAAAGGAGCTGATATTAGATTCAGTCCTGTATGAAAAAATTCAGGCTTTTGAAGCAAGGACTTTCATGCCTTGACTCAATGTATACAGGAGCACTCCCTTTCTGTCACATTACATTTTGGCCATTCTGAAAGTGGTAAATTTGCATAGAAAATATTAAGCGACATAATATGATAGTCTGGAGAAAAGTTTCAAGGAGAGAAGCTATCATAAACTTTACAGATCTGGCTGGATTTACACTATCAGACTGCAGAAACAGGGTACTCTTTCTTCCACATAGACAGAAAACCTGTGCACAAGATACAAAAGCTATTGTATTGAGTGATGATTCATCATTGCAACAGAAATTGACATGCAAACAAATTTACACTTTCTCATTTCACATGGGCAGAGGAAAACAGCTTGTTAATTTTAAGAATTAGCATCCAGACTTTCAGTAGATAATCAAATATACATTGGAGGTGCCAGACTGCCAAGTGCACCAGAAGGTGCACAGAGACTGAAATCCTGACCACAGGATTTCAGTAACCACAGAAAGGCTCACAGAGGCAGCAGCAGTGTAGACTTCCCAAACACAGACATAAAGCAATCTTGTTCTAAGGGTGTAATTCCTTCCATCTTTCTCTCCCTCCTTCCCTAGTACTTGAAATGGTTGAGTAATCTCTTCTATGTCAGCAATTTGTCAGAAACCTTTCAGACTTAGGGGCAAGTGATACAGCTCTGATGATTTCAGTCAGTGTTGCACTTGATGGACTGGAACTGGCTGATTGTCACTGTTTGGTTTCCAATAGAACATAAACTACATTGGCATTTTTTGAACACACAATCATACAATAGTAGGATTTGACTCAGCAAAATCAACCCTTTTTATGAACGTTGTATTTTGAATTCTTTTACAGGCAGAGAGGCACTGAATATGCAGCATGGGCAGTATGTCCATAGCTCCTGTTCCTCAATAGTTGGTGCTTTGCCCTGTTCTATTTCATGACGAACTGCACAAAAAATTATTTCCTGTAATTTGTGCTCTAAAATTATCCCCACTGTTGGAGTGAATAAATCAAAAGAGGTCTGCTTGTTTCAGAGAGCATCCTGCTGCTCCATAGACTGTCCACCAAAATGTAAAATGGAAACACTTCTGTCAGATCACTCCCACGGATGTCAGGTGTGTGTAAGTGGAGGAGGCTTCAGCGAGGAGAGGACAGAACAGGCAGGGAGTGGAACAACTGTTATCTTTTGTGAGAACCCTTTTCCCCTTGAAATTCTTGGGACTGGTGTTCCAACCAGTATAAGATATTGCCATTTGGACTAGCACCAGCTCTGCTTCTCAGCTGAAACCTGTATCACATGTAACAGAGATACAGTCTTGGGAAAATCAGACCAGCAACTACCTACCCCAAGGAACATGGAGCTTTCATCTCCCACTAGCCCTCCTCCTTCCTACATCTCCTCTCCCAAATATGACAACACACAAAGGTACAGAGAGAAAAGTTAACTCGCTCATCTTCCTCATGTTGCTTCTCTGTTTCCTATATTGAAGGACGCAACATGTTTGATTATGATAGATGCAAATGCATCTGTCATAATCCTGCTGTCTCCAAGGTGTGGAATGAAGGTGGATCTGGTGAAGATGTTTAGATTCATCAGTTGTATTTGTAAACTTCTTCAGGTTTGGAAAATCTGTGTTTTTTCTTTAGCTCTGTCTTTCCAGGCATGTTTTCTGGGCACTGAATCTCTGGAAACACTTCCAGTAAAAGGGATCTTGTGGTCCACCTGCCTGAGCTAATTTTTCAAAGCAGTTTCGTTCTAGCAGGTTTTGACTCCATTTTCTTTCTTACTGTGATATTTTATACTCAACTCTGCAGAAATCCTGATGCCATTAAGCCAGAGCCATCCTATTGTTCAGCGGTGTTTCCAATTTGCATGGAAAATTATTCATGTTAATAACTCCCCATTGTTCATGTCTTATCTTCCTAAGTCATGTCAGAGAGCTACACAATGCAAGCCCTGCTGTCACAAGGTTTCTGTACACTTAAAGGCATGAAGCCATTTGCCTTCAGTGAATTCAAATGAATTAAAGGTTTTAGGGACTTACGTAAAATCAGACAGAATTCTTAAGAATTTCTTAATTTCTTCTCAGGTCACGTTATCCACCTCTGCCTCTGCTAGCAGTCTTTGACCCAAATACTCCTGCCTGTGCTACTGCTGAGCCTTGTGTTTCAGAGGGAGGCCACTTGTCATTCTGCAGCAATGGGAGGTGTTCAGCTCACTGTGCAAGGGAAAGGTACTTTCTCAGCTGTCATCAAGTTAAGGTGTTGATTACAGATGTCATGTGAATTCAGCAAGCAACATTTGGCCTACTCTTGCATTCACTGCAATGGAGTTTGCCTTTTTCTACAAACCATAAGTATAATTGCTGGTCAAGTGAAGTTAACAAGGCTTTTAAGTTTATTGCCCTTTTTCCTCATTTGTACATGTGTTCCAGATAAAAAGAATGTGTTTTAGCAGTTAGGTTCATAAACATGTTTTCTTAATCTTCAAAAACTGCTGACATGCACATATAACAATAAAAAGTTAATGTTTGATGGGCATAATCCAAACTACAGAGCTACCCCGATATAAGATGCAGTGTGTTGTACATAATCACAGAAAACTCTAACATGGTTTTAGACTATAGGGGAGTGCTTTAAAAAACATCAAAGCATCTTTTCAGTTGCTGTTTAAAACCACTCTTGTTTCTCAGTTTTTAAGCACTATCACTCAGCACTGGTTTTGCTTCCTAATGTTGATTTACTTTGAGGTGAGCTTTTGTTTCACAAACTTTGTGAAACACACCTGTTTAAACACTTTGGCAATATGGAGCAAACCTGAAAATGGCTCAGTATCTATTATTTAATAACTGAAACCCAGTCAGGTTTCTTTTGTATTTTAGTATAATACTGTAAGCCACACAGGAAACCTACCTTCATTTCTATAGTGACTTATTGTAGAATATTTGTTCAGATATTATCAACCATATGCTATATTAAAATTACTCAGTGTTGGCACCACTCCTAAATACAAGGCCGTGTACATGCATTATAGCTCTATTCAGACATTAGGAGTATAAACTGAGTTTCATTTTCTGACAGATGACAAATAAAGTAACCATCAAAGCATGTGGAACAATAATCAAATGAAAAAAAGACACTGTGAAATTTCCTGAGACATCTTCTTTTATTATTTACAAAAAGACAGGTCAAGTGAATCTTGTATGACAAATAGTGCTCCTTTTCCTACTGAAATCAGTGACTAAGCTACTCTGACTTCAGTGGCAGTAAGCTGTTCCTGTTAGGCAGTAAAAATGCAAACCTTGACTGTGCCTCCATGAACTTCAGTATAAACTTGTATTAGCCCCACCCAAATCTAACTGGAGTTTGACTATTGCATTCCCTCCCAGTGGGTTTGACTCCTTCTGAACAAAGTACAATTGTTCACTATGAAGCGACAAAAGTATTCTTGCTTACAAAACTGGGTTCAAAGAAATTATTAAATGAAAAAAACCTTCATAATTCTCCTAATAAGCTGAACATTCAGTCCATGTTATCAGCATTGCCAAATGGATTTCAGTGGAAATATGCTGCCTTTTCACAAGTAGTGCTCTGGAAGACTACACCATTTTCTCAGGTTAAGGGGAAGTTTAAACATAAGAAGGCTAAAACCTTTCTGGTCTCAGAGACAAATACATCTCCTTGCTCTCCACCATTTTCTCTATTCCAATTTCCCCCCGCATTTGTATAATAGCATTTTTCAGAAATTTTTTTCAGAGGATTCCCCAAACCTCAGAAGGCTCATTAAAAAGCCTTTGTTTGAAGGAAGATCCTTTTGTGAATTAGTAACAGGTTAGAGGATGAAAAACAAAGGTGGAAGCTACTGATCATTTTTCACAATTAAAGGAATTTTCAAAAAGGCAAGCACAGGAGATCAGGACAGGTTGTCCGACACATCCACGAGTGGGCTGGAAAAAGATGGTAGATACCCAAAGTTCCTAATGATACAAAGCTGTTTCCAACAGTCAAAACCAAAATCTGCCTGACAAAGTAACACAAGGAACTCACATTATCAACTGACTAGGTAGTAAAATGGCAGAAAAATATAACGCTGATAAATACAAAAGACTTCATATGTGAAAAATACAGCCCTAATAAATGCAGCCCTAAAATAACTGCTTGTGAATGAGCAGTTGTCACTCAAGAAAGAGCTCTTGCAGTCACTGTAAATGTTACCACAAAAACACCAGCTTAACATTCAGTCCAGGGACTGGGTGTGCCCTTGGCTCACAAACTTGACCTGCTGGTTGCCAGAAACTGGAAGATATAAAAGAGGAAGGAACCTTCTGTACTCACCCTGTTTCTCATAGGTATCCACTACTTGCTACTGCTGAGAGAAGATTGAGCTGTATGGATCTTTGCTACGGCCTAGAACAGCTGCTCTTATACACTTATGTCAAATGAGCAGTTCAAGAGACTAGATCTAACCTGGAGTCACAAAGGAAAGTGAAACCATAGAGGTACACAACCTGAGAACCAATGTCTCAAGTTCCAGACACATCAGAAGAAACAAAAAAGCCTCAAAAGAGATCGCAAGGAGACCCTGGATTAACCTGGCCAGTTTAGGAGATTACTGGGTGTTGTGGTGCTTTAGCACAGGGTGGGCTGACAATCCAAAATACCACAATAAAACATCACAATACCACCTGAAGAGTTGAGACACGGACGTACCAGTATCTCCTGCAACTGCAAGGGGTCTAGTAGATACAAAAAGAGACAGACATTGGCTAAGAGATCAGAGTGTAAGCAGAGTATCAGCAGTTCCAGTAGTTTTTCCCTTGGAAGGAGGCATTGGTTGAAAAGAAGACCAATGAACTGCCAACCTGAAAGCCAGTAGCCACCCCAGACTAGTAATGCTTCTGTGACACAGCTTTACTGATGACTGTGCCTGTAATGCCAGACAAGGCAAATTGGATATTATAATATCTGACAATATCTTTGGTTTAATGACCCTGAATTTACACTGTGTGCAGTGGAGCACAGGTTTACATATCAGCATGAGGTGTCCATCTGCACTTAACTGGGTCACTTCAAGTGGGACAGTCTGTCAGCAGTGGATGCTTTCCTCAGGAGACACAGTGCTCAGCAGGGGATGATGTTAGAAGAATAGGGATTTTTCAACTGCAGAATTTGAAGTCCTGGCATTGTTACTGCTTCCTGAGCTTGACATGATTCCCATCCACAAAGGTCCTTAACCATTGATGAGAGTAGCTGCAATCATACTGATCCAGGGTGTCTCAGGTGGCCATGTATTTAGAAAGAAAACACATTTTTAACTTTAACTTGCAGAAAGCGGGAAGGAAAGGGACACTGAGTTTGCTGCTTAACCTGAGAACATTTTAAGGGTTTACACCTACACACTCCAAGAGGCAGGTTTCTTGGCTGTAAGCATGCTCTGTGCTCTGCTTCCCACTCATCTCTTGTTCCCAGGTCTGTGCTACAGACCGCTCCCAAACAGCACAATGAAGTGCCCTGGACATGCTGAGTCACAGATGCATTGTAGCTAGAATTTTTAGGTAACCATGTAGCTTGGAAGCAGCTTTGGAGCAACTCTGCTGACACAGATAACTGCAACAGGGTAAAACAATGAAACCAAGTGAAAAGTCTCCAAGAAAAATCAAATACTTAATGCTGCATTATAACACTCTTGTATCAAGAGTGAGCTACAAAAGTAACAGTGCAAGGGTAATTGAATATTCTTGGAGAATGTGGTCACATAACTGCTTGTATTGGTACTTAATATGTGGTATTTAAGGGCTATTATCTTAAATTTTGGCCAAGAAAACATAACATAGAATTGAGAACTGTTTTCAGTTTTTCAAATACAGATCTTAAGACAAATCCTATTAAGGAAAAACTATTGGGAAAATGCCATCAAAATAATGATCTCTGTCCAGCATGTTGCCTGGAGGTAGGCCCTGATTACTAAATACCACACTCTACAGTGAGTATCGTGTGATGATGGAGGGACCGGGAATTATCTCCTGGCATTGACCACAGCTTTTTATGCACTTGATTCAAAGATTCCTGCTGATTTTGGGGGGGTTAAGCCCTAATGCTTCTCAACTAATGGCTGAACATCTCAATGATGTTCACCAAGTTTCAGTGGGAAGATCAAAAAACCTGACCTCTTTCTACTCTGAAGAGTTTCCACAGACCCTACAAGAGGAGTCCAATGGCTATAATGGTCTGTGGGCCTCCTCCACAGAGGTGTTGTGAAGACTCTGTTATGTTTCTCCAGGATTACATGCACATGGCCTGGAAGTAGAGGTTAGGCTATTATAGCATTATTTTTCCGTTTGAGGACACTTTGACATGTGCCCAGAGAGAGGAATACATGCTTAACTTATCAAGGGAATGCATTTGGATATTTTCACTCACACTCAGCAATGGACTATTCTTAGTAACTAATAATATGCATGTGCCTTGCAGCATGCTCTTTGATAGCCTTTTTTCTATTCCTTAGGGATCTAAGATTTTACAAAGAATCCTGGAGTATAAGAAAATGTCTTTTTCTTTTTATAACATAGCAGTTTCTCGCAGTGAAAAATCAACAGAGCTGCTGCTAAGACCATTTTCTTTCTTATAAACACATTTGAGGTAAAAGTATCAGGTTGACCTGATAAATATGTGAAAGGCAAAGCAGTACAAATGCAGGGTTAAAACTGCCTGCTATGACTGTTAAAGAAATTATGTATTTTTAGCCACTTACTGAAATCAGAATTTTCAAGGGCTATTATTTTTTTCTATCTCTATTTTCTAAATGTTTAAACCAAGCATCCCACAGCAGTCCCAGTGTCTGCATGTCATTTGCAATCCCTGATGAGTTTTAAGGTGGTTTAATTGGCTTTAAAGCCTGAGGTACATGCAAATAAAATTAGCTGATGTCAGGTTTAGAGACACAGAAGTGGAGTAATTTGGTACGTGGTTGCCATGGAAGCTAACCTACATCTAAATTATCCTACATGCTTTTCTCAGTTATTCTCTGGCATTGTTCCTTCTGTCTGAATTGTTGATTTTTTTTTTTTTTTTTTAAGCCCTGCCTTCTGCAAAGCCCTTCTTTGTACCACTTTGGCCTCATCTGCAGGCTCAGCCCTTACATCCTGGCATACTCTACAGGCTGCTGATATTATCCATTAATGGAAAGGGGAAGCAAGGGGAGTACAAGGCACAATTACAGTCTTCCAGCTACTCTGCCTGTTGAGAGCAGCTTCCTGAAAGCTGATTTTCGCTGAAGCAAACCACAGTGGTAATTCCCCTCATTTTCAGGACTTAAAGCTTGCTGCAAAATCATTGATTTTGATGAAGTTATTGTGATTCACAGAGATATAGTAAAAGCCAAATTTTGCCTTAAGACAGTGAATTTATCAAACTATGAATGAACTTTGGTCTGAGGCTAGATGGCAGTAAATCAAGGTGTTATCTCTTCTATTCAGAGAAAACAGGTTTTGAAATGCTTTGGCAATGTTTATTACCAACTAGAAGTACTAAAAGAAAGGGCATGAGTCCTCCAAGGTCTTTCCCTTCCATTGATCACCCTCTCAGAACAGCTAGAAAACAAACCCACTGTCATTTATGAATGTTAAAGTTTTGTTATTTATTTCTGATGAAACAGTTCCTTTCTGTAAAATTGCTCTATTTCAGAGGAAAACCATCCCACTGGCTATTTCTGACCAGCCGTCCTTTTTATCTCCCGTCTTGCCACCTCTGAGAACTAAGTTGTGACGCTGCTTCCCAGGAACCCAGCCCAGGTTTTATCAGTTCCTGACAGATCATGGATAGCTGACATGCCTTCTGCATGGCTGCATGTGACTTCAGGGTTTAGAGAAAGTGAGATCAGAAGATAAGACGTAGAGAGTATTTACTTACATATTTTTAACATAAGCTCAACCTACTGTCAAAGCAGAAGTTTTTTCAAAATTTTAAGAAGGTTCAGTTTCATTATCAGTTTGGTTGGTTGGTAGTTTTCAGGCAGTTGCCTAGAAGAGAGTCACTGCTGTTGAAGACTTGACATTGCCAGATACATTTGTGTGTGAAGTTAAGAAGTAGGGATTACTCAATTTATGATCCTCATATCACAAAGAAGTAGGAAAATCCCTGGATTTGTGGGATTACAGGCAATGCTAAAGTAATCTCTTACCAGGGATACTGACTGTAGACTGTGAGATTCAGCAAGAGCTTTTTTCTGAGTTCATTTATTCAGCCCAGTCATCTCAGGATAGCTTGTTTTTTAAAATGAACTTTCAAAATATTAAAACCACGCTCAAGGAATAAGTGAAGTAACTTATTGAATTAATGAATCTTGAGAAGTGTCAATGAATAAACATCTTATGAGGATTTAGGTTTACTGAAGACCAGCCCCCATAAATGCATTCTGCGGTATTTTATTAAACAATTGGCTGAAGAACTAAAACAAACACATTTTGGAATAACTCGGTAAGAGAGGAAGGCCTGGCAAGAGTATCAGGATTCCCCCTGTAGATCTGTGGAGAGGCAAAGGATGTACTATACATAAGGATAAATGTTTAAGAGATAAGTGGATTTCTTCTCATTGCTTTTAAATTTTGGTATATTTGTATACCTCTATAATTTTTCTTAATTTTTGCTCTTTCACTGTAAAACATTGCGTGGATGAAATAAAAGCTTAATATGGGAAAATAGTGCAGGCTGAAGTAGGCATCCTGAAGAGAATCACCGAACCTGAAATTAAAACAGAGGATCACCCTTCCCATTCAGAAGAATGAGGGTGTTTAACACTTCCTATAGAGAAAAAAATCAGAGACTAAGTTAGATATACTTCTATTACTTGCATCTGTATTGCCTAATATAATAATTTCACATTAACTCCCCATGCACAGTATTTTTCCAGGGCTCTTTGACAAAAGGTCAGAAATATTGTTATTCATGTTTTGCAGATAAAGGAACTGAGTTATGGGGAAGCAAATTGACAAACCCAGGCTTCCAGCAAATTGACCACACCATCTCCCAGTTACCCCGGTCCTCTTAGCACAACACAGATCCCTGCAGTTATTATGGATATTTTTACTTTTTATCCTTCTTGCCAGAGTCTCTGACAACTTTCACTTTGGGGATACAATGTGTTTAGCAGTTATTATGGTAACCTGTGATTCATACTGTTTGGACCCCATTCATATCTTGCATGGCATGAGAATAAAGTAAATTACATCCTGGAGAGCTTTGCCAATGAAATATTAAAGACAATATCTGAGATAAAGCTCACTGCTGTGCTTTTGAGCAGTAGGGAGGGAGAAGAGCAGCACATGAAACCTCATTGCTATTTTTCCTGGCCTTACAGAGAGACTGCTCTGATGTTTTTCAGGCTGATGATGACATGATACAGCCCCCAAACTCTGTTGAGCCTCAGGAAGGGAGAGGTTCAGGAATGGTTTTCCATCTTTTTATGTACCCAAACTTAACTTCTGTTGACTTTTAGATGTGCCATTGCCTTCTGTGGGAACAGCATCAGCTCTTCATCAGGCTTGTCCTGATTCCTGTCTCTGTGTGCACTGGTCTGACCCCACAGGGAGTGGGTTCATGACTCTTCAGCTTTCCACAGGGTTCATTCTCTGAATTAGTTCAGTCTTACGTCAGGCAGGTGTCAAGGGCTGCCTAAAGAAAGGGGAACAGAGGTACTATCAAGGGCAGTGCAAGGACACCGGTGTTTGATTGCAACTGGAGGTTGTGAAATTTTTCCCTTGGAGTTTGCTTGTACTGGCAACCACTGACAGTAGGTAAGAGTCCCCTATCACTAATCTATCCTTTAGAGAGTTCATCAAGCCATTATTTCATACCTGGCCTTGCTGCCCATTGGCTTTACCATGTTCTCCACCTTTCACTAGACTGTGCTGGACTGCAGCTACCCCTGACCTACCTAGTCCTACCAAGGTGTGCCCAAAAAAATGACATCTTCACTTTTTACACCCATCTACCACTGACACGGGTATAAATGCACAGGGAATCTGATGGTGGCCACACAGCAGCATCCTCCTTTGTATTAGATTTGAGCCATTAAGGATTTCAGGTTTTTTAGGTGGTGTTACTGCACCGGTTATTGGGAGAGACCTTATGCAGTAGTATCCTGTCCCTGCAAATTTGAACCGTGCATATCCCCTATCAAATTAACTCTCGAGACAAAATTTCCCTCATAACCAGACCTTGAAAAAAACACATCCCCATGGATAGAGGGATACGACTCTATCATGTCACGCTTAACTGTGCATTAGGGAGCAGAGCATGAGGGTGGAAGTAGTGAGCATGGCTTAGAAGCCACGCCTGCCAAGGCTCAGCAGAACGCATCTTCCCCAGCTTGGGGAAGATGGTTGAGGCAGAGGTGTCTTCCCATTTCAGTCAGTACGATCTTGCGATGTTTGCTTCAAACAATTTGCTCTCTCCTGTGTGTCTGTCTGAGTTTAGGACACGAACGTCCTTTGTCTACCCGCGACCCCAGCTTGCCCGCAGCGCGGCTGGGGTGACCAAGCAGGAGCCGCCGCAGGTGCCGTAACAGGGCACGGGAGGCCGGGCGAGGCTCAGTTCACGGGCGGGCAGCGGCACAGCGGAGCCGCACGGGCCGGGAGCGGGCAGCCACAGCAGCAGCCCCGTGCCCAAGGCCTGGTGCCTCCTGCCATAGTCCTCTCTTAGCCGAAAACAAACGGGTTTCGGGATGGCAGAGGCGAGCGGGCAGCACCTGCCCGCTCCCGCACCGCATGCCGCAGCCCTGCCCTCCCTGGGCGCACTGCCGGCAGGCGGCCCGTGCCGAGGAGCGACCCACACGCCCCACAGCCACTGCTGCGCCCCTCCGCCGCCGCGGCCGGCGCTTATTCATCCTCCCCGGAACGCCCGCCGGCCGCCGCCGGCCGCGGCAGGTGGGGCAGGTCTGCGGCGCGAGGGTCGCTGGGACGCGTAGTTCGCCGGGCCGCGCGGCAGCGGGGCGGCGCGGCGGCGCGGACTACAAGCCCCAGGGAGGCCCGCGGGGGCCGCACCGCGCGTGGGGCGGTGGCGGCGGCGGCGGGAGGTGGATCCTGGCAGTGCGGCTCCGCGGCTCTCGCCGCTCCCGGGGGCGGCCGAGCGGAAACCCGCCCCCAGCCGCCCGGCATCCAGGAGGGCGACGGCCGCGGGCAGGGTGAGAGGGATGCGCCTCGCCCAGTCCGACAGCGGCGAGCAGCGGCCACCCTTAATTAGCAATTAGCCCGTCCCCAGTCCCCCCTCGGCAAGCACTATCCCATGAACGGCGACCCGCCGCTGGCAGCAGCGGCCGACGGCTTCTCCCGCGGTGCTGGCGTGCGGGTCGCTTAAGCCATGGGGAATGGGATGAACAAGGTAATCCCGCTCGTGGTTGTGGCCGTGCGCGAGTGCATGTGCGCGGGCCGGCGCAGCGGAGCCGGGGGCGGCTGTCCTTCCCCGCCTCGGGGCGGGCGGGGTGCCGCGGCGCCCCCGCCTTTGTCTCGCCCCTGCGCCGCGGGCACCCGCTCCAGGAACAATGGCCAGGACAACAGGGCTTTTCCCTTCGGTTTTGGGGGTCGCCCGCCTCGGGGGAGGGCGGAGGGACGGAGACCGCGGCCGCGCCGCTCCCTCGGGGCGCGCCGCCTTCTCCTCCCCAGCCGCAGCGCGGGCGGGCGGGGGGCCCTGGTTTCGGTGATGTGCCTGGGCTTCCCCTTCCCGGGCGAAGCGAGTTCCCGGCGCTCGGCGAGGGCCGCCGTGCCCCCGGCACTGGGCTTCAGTGCCCTCTCTGTGTCCCCCAGCCCTGAGGCAGAGCCGGCACCCGCTGACCTGCGGCAGGAGCCGGGCGTGGGGCTGCCGGCGAGCGCGGCTCTGAATCGGGTCACTGGGCAAGGCTCGCTCCGCTCCCGAGGCGCGGAGCTCCGCCGGACACGGGCTGTCGCTGGAGGGCTGGGCCCGCCCGGTGCCGCTGGGACAGGAAAGCGCTCGGCCCCAGTGCAGATCGCAGTGAGGAAGAGGAAGGAAGATGGATCTGAAAGGGTGTTGGCCTTTTGGCAGTAGGGGGTTTATTGTACACACCGATTTCCCTGGCATGTCATGGTGGTTACCTAGGGGCCACTGTGATTTTTCTCAGTATCTCCACCTCTGTTTAAAAACCAGGTTTGAAAGTGTGGTGGTAACTCGCCTTTTATAGATAGCTTACTATGAGAAACAGAAGTTGAGTCATCTCCTCTGCCTTACATCCTGCTTTGAGTGCTTTGGGAGTTGCTTTGCTGTGTGCGTGGCCTGTGACAAAGCAGAGGAGAACACCTAGAAATAGCTCCTCACATTTTGTCCCACTTCTGACATCCTTACCCCTTGAAGTCAGATTGATGAGCATCCAGACTGCTTAGTGTGCCACCTGGAAGGGGAAGCCTTTCCATCCTATGGATAGAGGCATTGAAATAGAAGCCTTTGGCAGTGATAAGAGCTGGCTGCTGAGGAATTGAGTTAGTGTGTAGGAGGTAGAACCTCTCTTGGTCCTTTTCTCAGTTTTTGCTTTCAAAGTCTGGGAATAATGCTGTGATATTAGCCATTCATTGATATTAGCCTTCTAGAAATGGCCAGTTAGGAAGAAATACAGCTAGGGAAACTCCTTTTAGGCTTCTGATATTTGTAGTATATGTCTCGGAATGCTTGAAATTATTAGAATGTTTAGAGGGATGCAATATAGGATGCTTAAGTTGCAGTCTAGGGAGAGACAAAAAATAAAACAGAAAGGACAGCTCTCAGCCCTTTGAAGCTTCATTACATTTTACTGTGGTACTGTGTGGGTAGGAATTGGCAATCTGTGACTGGCCAGTTTGGTAATTTTAATTCTGTTAAATGTTGCCCTGACATGTACCACCTGGTGCTTTTTGGACAAGCATAACACTACTTGGATTCTACTCCCCTTTCTTATAGCTGTATCCAAGAGGTTGAGCTATTCAGCAGTTTGGAAATGGCAGGTTCCTTTAAGGAGGCTACAATCATATTGGGTACTGGCCTTCAGGGTTTATATTTGTAGGGGTCCCACGTGTTCGTCTGGAACTTGCCATCTTCCAAATGTGTCTCGGGATCATTTCTTCCTCCTGATCTTGTGAGTCGGCAAAGCTGGAGGGGCAAGGGGAAGCACGGAGCCATCAGCGCAGATGTAGGTGGTATTTGCTTGTCTCAATCTAGGCAAGTCAATACAATTAGCCTTATTTCCAGCTGAAGTGTGTTTCTTGTGGTAGACCTGTATATGGATGGTAGGAAAAAATAATCAGCTTATTTGATGGTGGATTATTTCATTTAAGGAGTCCCTTTGTACAGGTGCCAAGGGAAGACGATTAATGGTGGCCTGTAATGGGTGTGGTAAGAAAGATCCAGGGACTGCTACAGCCTCTGGATGCTGAGCCTTTCTCAATGGCATGGTCCCCTCTTTATTTTTCTGTCCCATTATGCTGATCTATTTCATAACAAATAGCAATTGCATGTGACTTTATGTGGCCATTAGAGTGATAAGGGCTGGAGGCCTGGTATTCTTTTTAGGTGAGGTTTGTCTTTCTTTGCTAATTTTCTCTGTAAAATTAGCCTGGCCTTGTTATTTCCTAAAGCCCATCCAAGCTTTCTGACATTTCCCAAATTAAACTGAAAGCATTTGTTCATACATACCTTTTTTATTCTTTTCAGAGAAGAAGGAGAATCAGCTTGTGAATATGCATTGACCTGCCTAGTATTGATTTTCAGTACTTCACCTTTTTTTCTTGTATTTTTAAGATGTATATTTTACAGAATAAGTAATGGAGTCTGACTTAGGAAATTGTCTCAGCGGTCTGATCTTTGTTCATGGGTGATGTCTAACTTTGACTTGTATTCAAAGTTCAAGTTGAAGTCTGTGGTTGAAATGTAGAAAGATGTTTTCCAGGAGCTGAAGTCTAGCGGCTGAGATGGTGACAAGATTTGACTATCTGTGAACAGGATCTTGGTGAAGAGCTCTTCCTGGGGTTTAGTTGTTGTTTAGTTCTGTTAAAGTTAACTGACAGTTACTCATGTAAACTCTTCAGAAGATTCAAATATTATCTCTACAAAAAGGGCAGATAAGCCCTGTTGGTTGTAGGAGTGGATTCATAAGAAATTTAAACCAATATGGCTAGTTACAGCTGAGGTAGCCAATTTTATGTAAGTCATAGAAAGCTGTGCCTGTTCATGTCAGCAGCAAATTCGTCTCCCTGATGTGTGTCACTCTCCTGTACTACTGGACAAAGGTAGGCTTGTCTTTTCATTTTACAGTGCCCAGACATCTCTGAGAAAGCTCCATGGACCTCTCTGGAGTGCCCATCAGAACTAACACAACCAGAAGCAGTGTTAGGCAAGGAGTTAGATGCTTTATTATAAGCATTTGTTGATGTAGGAAACAGCACCAAAGGAGCCCTTTAAGCCGTTTTCCAGAGAGGTGTATTGTCGGAGAGGACTGACAGAAGCATTAGCAACTACTGTCTGTTCCGGGGCTTGGTCTTTGTGCAAGGTGGAGAATGTGAGCTGCTCTCATGTGAGGTACAAACTAGGACAGACGTTGGTGTCCTTGTCCCTTGGTTGTGCATTCTTCTACATCGGTTACTTGGTCTGTGGTCATTTTCTCAATGTTTCGGATCATATAAAGAGGCTACTGATTTTATTCATATAGCAGTGGTTGAGAAGTTCTCAAAAACATCCACCTTATTTTTCTACTCTTCTGACTCCCACCCCTTCTCTCTCACACACCCCTAGCTGCCATCAGCCTTCATTTTGCACAGCCTGGAGTTGCAGTTACTGAAGGCAGTGTGAGATGACACAGCTGAAAGTTCCCAGCCGTAGTCGAGTGCTGAAGTATTAGTCAGCATGACATGAAGATTCACTTCTTTTCAGGTAGCTTTCACCCATAGTAATGTTTCTTGCTTCTAGAATGACTAGTACAACAGGGATAACATCTGTCCTTGGTTGCACGGTGTCCTAATTACCTGTCTATCATACAGCATTGCTTCTTGATGCACAAATGCAGACTTCTGGATTTTTCCTCCTTTACCGACAAGAAACCTCATTTTTGCAACCCCCCAGTGTTTCTCAATATCTTTAATTTCTAATGTCAAAGCTTAATGACTGTGACTTCAAATTAGGCTTTTATTCTCTCTTGAGAATGCACATTTGATGCAGAAATAATGTCCTGGAGTCTAAAGTGCTATAGTCTACAGCAGTAGTGGTGTGATGGAAGATTTGTGCTGCAGATAGGAAATACCAGACAGGTATTTTAAAATACCAGAAAGCTTTAAAAATTTTTCTTCCTTTTTTTTATACTGAAGTTGAGGGAGCTCACTGGGGTGACCTTGTGGGTGGAATTCATTCATAACTTGAGCCCCTTTTGTTTTAGAACATGATTTTGTTTGCAGAATTTAGCCTATTTGGCAGTGACTCTTCAGTACTGTCCTCTCTGGAGCAGCTACAGACTTCTTTTTCCTGACCTAGGATGCAGCATTAGAGCTGCACTTCTAACAGTGTCATCGGGAGTGCTTGAAATGCTGAATTGTCCCTTGAAACCGTAAGTCTTGTGCACATGGAAGGGGACAGCAGGATGTTATAAAGGTTCTTTACCCTACATGATACCCTGGCATTGGAAACTGCCCTGGACATTTTTGCTGTCTTTGTAAGAATGTTGTATTTGTACAGATGAAGAGGGAAGGAAAAGGGAGAAAGCTGTCTGAGCTTATCTTTGCAGAATGTACAGGTGCCCATTTGTACAAGACTAAAGAACTGTTTTCTTGATGAACCAGTGCTGTCAATCAGCCCTTAATTTTCAAGCAGGGATCTGCAAACAATAAGGTACAGCAAGGGTCCCGGAGAAGCTGTCTTTTTGTATTGTGGGGAGAATTGAGCCCTGTGTTTAGAGCTGGTGTGACACAGCAGGCAGAGAGTGATCCCCCAGCAAAGCCTAAAGGAAGGAATGTTTGCACAAACCAAAGCTGCAAGGAGTGCAAGAGGTGCTGCAGCCTTTCTGTTTTCTGCAAGGCTCGATAAATAACAGCAAACAAAATGCTTTGATCAGATGAAAGCCCTGAAGTTAGGGCAGGTCAGAAGCTGTTTTACAGGCTCTTCTGCTGGCCCTGCTAACCTGTGCGTGGTAAGCTGGGTCACCTTTCAGCAGGAAGGCTGCAGTGAAACTGAGTCTGTGGCAATGATCCCTGATGAAAAGTCCTTCATGACTTTTAGGACTTCATGGCTGCCGGATTGAGCTAAATGGGTGGAGTTTTCCCTTTAAATAGCTGGGCCTGAGAGGCTGTTGCTGCTGTTGTGACTCTGGGGTGTTGCTCAGGCTATAGGAAGTCAGTGCTGATTTACCTGTATTGCTGGTATGCTATGCATGGACTGAAGAAAAATGTATGGTTTCACCACCATAGTTCTGATCTCCTCAAAGGATGTGGGTCAGAGACTTCAGGTGGCAGAGAACAAAAATCTTGGCTAGCAAATGTGTGTTCAGTATGCATGTCAGTTTTTTGATGTCCGTACTGCTGTTCCTAAGTTTGGGAGCGTTGTGAGAGGGTGGGAGGAGCAGGTGTCACCTGCCTCTGTGTCTGTGCATGCATGTGCCCTAATGCACATGTTGGTCCTTGGGCAGACCTTGAAACTCCCCAGTTACCTGGTACCTGGTGCTTGTTATGGAAAGATGTGAAATTTAAGAATGTCCTGTAACTGACACCTGTGCAGGCATCCGAGAGTGTGGGGTGAATGGGTAGATCTGGGCGAGAAACATGCATTTCACAGACTTTCAGCAGTTCCCTTTCTATGTGAGCACACAAGTTGCCGTTTGCAGTGATTTCTTCTAAGAGCTCCACAGTGCTGCAGCCCTGACTTGCATGGCTTTGCACTTCAAAAGCTTCGAAGGATGTCATTTTGCAGGGCTTTGTCCAGCTTCCTTAGCAACTTTAGGCAAATCACCTTTGCTGTGTGAAGTTTCATCATTAGTTCCATGAGGGTAGCTGTTACCCTGCTGCGGGGGGCAGGGGAGGGCTGTGTTGTGAGGCTGCTTCTTAATTTGTAAACTACATTTGCTGTCCTTGGAGAGCCTCCATTAAGTGAAAGAATCCCCACGATTAACAACCTTCCCCCCCCCCCCCCCACTAACTTCAAGGAATGCTATCGAAGTTCAGCATGCCTAGAGTTGTCTGGTTTGAGAAGGTTGCAAAAGTTGTCAGCATTTTTTAGATTGCATTTCACAATAGTCTGCTAAAGTAGTATGTTCCATCCTGTATGCAAATTGAACTTTGTCAAATTGTCTTACCACAAGATATCTATATTTGATACTATATTTCTTTCTCACAGATTCTGCCTGGCTTGTTCATTGGCAACTTTAAAGGTAAGATTAGTTTTATTATTATCTCTAGGGTTACTTAACAGGGGTCTTAAGGTGTTGTTTTGCAGGCACTCAGAATTCTCTAGCATCTCTGTAGCTTTTTAACCCCATCTTGCTTCATGGTAGCATTTAAAGAAGAGCTCGTTTGCTCTCTCATCTGTGTGCTGTGCTGCAAGTACTTTGAGAAACGTAAAATGAATACCATCTCCTTGAACCATGCTTCAGATGGAATTCCTAAACATTGGCCTGCCTCAGACGATTCCCGTGCTTGGCAAGCAAGCCTGTGAGCCAGGCAGATTCTTTGTAAGGCTTATTGCAAGTCCTCCTTATAAGTAAAGGCCTACTATGCCTCCTGCTCATTGCTTTCATTATTTTGGTTATTTATAACAGCTGCTAAAGAGTTCTGTTGTCACTGCTTGTGAGACTGATATGTGTGCTGGTTGCAGCCTGACCACTGATACTCACACTGTCTCTGTTGCAGATGTAAGTTTCTATGGATTTTTTTTTTTATTTTGCTTCATGCATGAAGTTTATTTTTTATATACAGAAAAACAGACACCTTTAGAAATCACAGGAAACTTTGTGCAGACATCCAAATAAATGGCATGTTCTCAAAGCACTCTGTTAGCAGCAGTTCTGGCTGACACTCCCTACTCAGGAGTAAACCAGTTGTGCATGTACAGTTGTTTTGATAGATGCAGACCCCTTATTTCCTATGCTTGGGTAAAACAGCAAAGCAGGGCTCACAGGGGCTGCTGCAATAGATATCGGTCCTTCCTGGGCTGTCTGATACCACACCCAGTCTGTTAAGGCTGGCAATGTCTACACTGGATTTAGATGGTGCTGCACCTTCTCTCTGCCTCATACCCACTCTTCCTTCCATGCCTCCCCATCCCAAAACCTGTGAGTTCAGTGGTTTTTGCCTGACTTACCTGCTTCTGGATCTGCCGACCCATAAGGTGGATCCAGTGCTTGATGTCCCTTGGGATGTGGAGCTGATCACTTTGGAAGGCAGCCAGGAGGTACATGTGAGGTTGAAAGCTGCCTTTTGCCACACCATAAACACAAGTACAATGGCAACTGTGTGAGGAACTTAATTGTGCCATGGTAAGGAAAATGAGAGGATAGAGGGGATTTCATGCTGATAATGAAAGGAGAAAAAATAAAAATATGGGAAAAAAAAAGAAAATAAGTCCAAGAGGGTGGTTTGAAAGCTCTTTGGATGGACCACTGCATGATCTGCTGAAAGAATTAAAACTTGGTCACAGCCATGTTGCTTCCTCTTTTTATTTTCTTTTCTCTTCCTGAAGTAATTCAGGCGAGGGGTGGAATTGGGAAGATGTTGGATAGTGGAATCCTTTAGGTTTCAGGTAGGGTGGGTAGGATGGGCCCTGGTAACGTGGCTCCCAATCTGTCCCTCTCCCCATGGCCATCCTGCTCATAAGCCCTTGCCCAGGGGAGTGAAACTCAGCGGGAGCATCTGTTTGCTGGTGCAGCTCTGTCTTCAGAGCAGGGCACTTGGGCAGGGTTGTGGAGTGAGTCAGCATCCCTGCCCACAGCAGGCCTGCAGCCCTGTCCCTCTCTGTGTGCCTTGGGAGCAGCCCTGGAATGGCAGGGCAGGTCACTGCCTGGAGAGCAGAGGCGTGCGGGTGGAGGTGCTGTGAGTGGAAAGTGCTTCTGGGAACCTCGCTGAAAAAGAAGCAGAGGGTGTAACGCTTCTGCTTACCTCTGTAAAAGAAAGACAAGTTGACTTTAACCCCGGTGTTGATGTTATGGAGTCTGTTTTTTAAATTAATTAAAAACACAAACAAAAATTTCTGTTTGTTTACTGCTATGATATGACTTTTGCTCATATGGCATTTAATCTTTACATTCTACCCTCACAAGTACCTGTTATAATCTCAGATAAGCTACCATACCTGGAGAGGAAAAGATAGGTGTTACAATATGTCACTAATATGAGAGTGTGCTTTTATAATTCTTAGTCTTTTTTGCATCCCTTGTCGCTCAACATCCCCTTGCCCCACTGCTTAGGAGCAGATGCAGCAAGCTCTCTGTGCAGTTAAGTCATCCCATTTAGGAACAGGTTGTTGGTTAATTACCAGTGTATTTTTCTGGAGGAGTTTGATCCCAATGTTCTTGGGACGTGTTCTGATTTATGAAACTTTTTTAAAAGGTGCCTAGTTAGCGTTGCGACTGCCACAAAGGGGATCACTGACTGAGAAATACTCAGCAGCATGTGCAGTTGAGATTGGTCAGAATATCCTGATTTGACTAGCTACTTGTGGAGACAGGGGTCTAATAATAATAATAATTTTATACAATTATTTCCTGTAATGCATTTTTGACCAGCCTCCCATTCTTCAGATTAAGACTGATAGCTTGAAATTGAATAAAGTTGCATCTTGTCAGTAAGAGGAGGAAACACTGAATCCCTGGTGTTGTGCATCTTGCCCAGACATGGGGCTGAGAATTCGAGGCACTGTCTGAAGTCCCTGAGCTGGGGTGGAGAGGAGGGAGATTCTCCTGAAGTTGAGTCAGGGGGAATGTCTGTAAATCACTCTGATCTGTCCTCTGGAGGACAGTCTTTCCCCAGTGGCTCCTCGGGGAGCCTGGGCACAGTTTCCAGAGCTAAATCAAAGTACCATCCTACTCACACTCCTGTCTCGCTGCTGCATGGAAGACCTCTGTGAACACTGGCAGGCTGGGAAAAGGCACAGTTCTTCCAGATGGATGCCTTTCTGCTGGGTGAAAGTAGGATGTTTGAGATGTTAAACACTAATTCTGGAGGGCTGTTATCTAGAGAAGACATTATTCAGCAATTGCTCTGATTGGGGCATTATTATTCAGCTATATTTCTGCTTTTAGGCCTAGTAAACTTAAATACAGTCTATGACAGAGCAGTGCAAATTCTGCATTTGACTGGGAGATAAACTGAGGCCCAGAAAGCTTGTGAAATGAACCTGTGGCAGAAATGGGAGCTGAGCTTGCTGCTTCTGCTTTGTTTGGTGCTGCACAAATCTCTAAGCACGTAGACTTGAGAGGGGCTTTAGTAATCACTTTAAGGGTCTTTAGGGTAGAAAGTTACGTGTAGTGCTGATTATGGAAAGCAGTGCAGTATCTCCTGAAATCCTCCTAAGTCCACAGAGCTTGAGTATGTCTCTGAAAAACCTTCCTGAATAAGCATAGATCTTGGCATGTGTTCAAGGGCTTTTTATCTTATAGGCTCTATAAGCATGATTCAGCTCATCAGTAGCACATGAAAAGTGTAGTATGCTCCTGAGAGGGTATATTTGAGATTGCACAGCTAGAGGGCAGAAAAATTCAAGAAGAACCATAGATGTCCATATAAAATACAAGACTGAGTCTGGTCTGAAAGCCCAGAAGGAAACAACACTTGGGATTTTTCTGTGGAAGTGAAGGAGTAGTTATTTCTTTGCAAATGGGAGAGTAGGGGGCTAAGAGGGAAAAATGAGGGAAAAGAAAGAGGAAGTTAACTCTTCTTTCTGCCTCAGATATTGGAGAGAATTTGTTTTGTTTTGTTTGTACCTTACAGATGAAATGCAGTCCTCTCAAAAGACAAAGTATTTATTGTGGGACTGCATGTCCACTTGTCTTCTGCACTGGTAACCTGATGGCTCTTGAAAGTCACCTGTACTCACAACAAAAATGGTTGCTTTGTTCCTTAAGGGATTGACAGGACAGGCTGGTTCTCTGCACAAATGGAAAAATCTGTTTCTTCTGATGAGAGATTCTTAATGGATGCTCAGTTTGCTTCCAAACCAAGAGGTGTGACAGTAGCAGAAACTGGAGATTCAAGAGTGTTTCTACCTTGGATATTAAAGAGTTTCCTTGTTTGAAATCATTCAAGGTTTTTTCTATGGAACATTTGGGGGCTTTTTAATTTGAAGGGGAAAGCCACAATATGAGGTTTAATTTCCCCAAAGAGTCCAGTGTTGCTGTGGATGGTCTGGAGAGTCTTGAGGAAGTTTCTGCCCTTCCCATTACTAAGTGTATAGAAAGGCAATGCCCACTAAGTAGTTCTGCTGTGTTTCTAAAGTCAGTTAATTCCTGTTCTCATCTGCTTAGTATTTTTTAAAATTCCATTTCCTAAGGCTTTATATCAGGTACTGAAAACAGGATGGAGATACTATTTTCTTTTTCAGCTTCACCTTTTGAAGGAAGACCAATGGTACTCCATTAAACAGAGGACTGACCTCTTTTCCCCATCTTTCTTGTTCCCTAGAAGGTCCTTCTGAGAGGATGGGACAAAATATATTTTAAAACAAAGTGTGGAGACAGGACAGGTGGAGTTTTTGTTCATGTACACAGTTTGTGTGTGTGTCTGTAACTGCACATAGCTGGATTCAGGAACAAAGCTCTCCTGATGGGAAAGCATTCTCAGTAAGAGCTCTTAGTGCTCTAAACCACTGCAGAGGATGTTCTTCTTTAGGTGGCTGTCTCTCTAGCTAGCTCTCTCCAAAGCAGAAGAGAAAGTGTAGACAAAAATTTACTTTATATAATAAAACCAGAAAGATCTGATGATGATGAAATTGTCTCTATACATCTGCAGATTGAGACCTAATACTGTTGTACATGCTGAGCTGACTTGCCTTGTCTGAGAGGAAGTCCTTATCCCTCAACTTGCATTTCTGTGGAGGCATTAAAATACTGAAGTAAGAGAGAGGATGGTTGTAGGTACATTTGAAACTTCACCACTGTAGTATTGGAGTTGTTCAGTCACTGATGTGTCTTAACTGCAGTGGTTGGAGCTGTGTCTCTTGCTGATGGGGGATGGAAGCACACTGCACTAGGTGATTTGCTCCCCAGACACACAGTAAGGCTTCCCAGAGCTGCAGGGATACAAATTCTGAGGCCTCGGTCCCATTTTGATGACTTTGGCATTGTTTTGGTATATAAGTGTTTGCAGCTCTCTGCACGAGTAGAGATCAAGCTTGGAGTCATAGTATGAAACTGAGGAAAAAAAGGCTAAATGTGAGAAGGAGAGAGGAAGACTTCCCTAGTGTGAATTGTGTCATTTTGTGTGAAGAGAGAGTTTCCCAAAGGCTTTACTCAAAAGTCTACCTCTGCATTAGCTGAGAAGCTAATGAAACAGAATGTTAGGTAAGCTGTTGTTGAAGAATAATGCCACATTTGAGGCACCCTCTTGAGGATGCACTGGAAGGGGCTCTGATAGGTAGGTTTAATCTTAAAATTTGAAAATGGGGTGTTTCACACTGTGATTTCAAAATGTCAGCTTGGATGTGCTCGTACAGCATTGTGCTACGGCAAAGAAGTTAGAATTGCTGTGGTTCTTTTGGTTTTTGGTGGTTCTTTACATAACCTATAAATTTTTTTTTTTTGTTATTTATGGTATGAGACTGTGAGTGACAGGATATCTTATTTGTACTGCTGTTTAAATAGCCTTTTCTGTAGTATCTGTAGAGACTTAAGGCAGGTGCTGGGGAACCAGGGGAATTTCCCCTTTGTAAACTATATGAAGTTTAGATCCAGGCAGCAGCTGGGAAGCTTCTTCTCCTCTGCTTCTCCTCTGAATTGAATGCTTATTTCCCAACTATATTAAGGACTTGCTGGCTACCCATTGACATAGGTACCCATTTCCAGCTTGTTTCTAGGAATATCTGAAATCTCAGTTTATAGTTTTGATTTGCTGAAATTCCTTTAGCCCAAATCTCTGTTAACTGAAGAATGAAGGTATTTCCGTCTTTTTGAGTTGTACTATGTCCATTAGGCCTTTCAAACTAGTTCAAACCAGTCAGCATTTAATTTGGATCATATCTTCTTTTAAAGCAGTTTGCCTTGTGTGGCAAGACATTTCTTAGCATGTAGGTCATACTGATAATTAGAGATTGGGGTCTCATACTAGGTGTGCCTTAACACCATGAGTTCCAACCAGCAGTCTCTGAAGTCTGCCCTTAGTCTTTGTAAGACAGAAAACAGTGATTTTTAGGCTGGTTTCTGGGCTTCCAAATCCTTGCCTGCTTAGGTATTCCCTAAGGAATTGAGACTGTCCTACAAACAGTTTAGAAAATCTGAAGGTCAGGTAGATTAGAGGACGTGCCTGGTGAGCATTAGCATTTCTTCTTTGAAATGCTTTCTCTGAGATTTTTAGGAAATTTTATTTGTTCTGTGAAGCTAGGCTTTAATTCTGTTTCAGACAGAATTTGTGTTAATTCTCTCTTGAAGGATTAGGCATCTGTGTTGATCATGCAGGCTTGAGCAGTAGTGAATAAAATCCTTGCAGTTTTGACTATTTTCTTCATTTTATTAGCTGTAGAGAAGCTTTCATAATTGGATTAGGTTTAAATTTCACGGCTTGTTACTGTGCTCACTTGGATCTTGTCTATGGGGCAGTATAATTAAATCTTCAGCTCTTCTTTGTGATGTAGAAAAGGCATTGAAACTTTATAGTAGGGGGATAAGACAACCCAAGAGATGCTAATTGAACTCTTGCATGTACATAAAGAACATACAGGTGATGCTATTATTTTTGTACCTAGAGAGAGCCGGTTTGAAACCTTTGTGGTCAGTGCTCTCTTTTTGTGTGCAACCAGGCTAATGTGAAAAGATTGTATGGGCAGGTTTCAAAGGCAGGTGTTCCCATCACAAAACCACTGCTGTACTTACCATGGTGTGCTGTGCCAGTCTCAATCAAAAAGGTCAAAAGTAGATGGGAACAAGCTAACTTTTACCTGTATTGGTGGTTCTCTCAGGTTGTTTTTTGACATGCTGAGAGTTTAGTATGGGGAAAGTTGCTCGCTGATGACAGATTGTCTATTTTACCCTTTTTTCTCATAGAATCAAGCCTATGGTTTTGCCATATCTAGCATCAAATTTTCAGTCACCCCAGTTTTCTTTCCAGTTTTGAATGTCTGAAACCCCTTGGTTGCAGGTCTAGGAACCACCTTTTCACAACTGCACTTCCTTGCTGTAGCATTTTGCTTTTTCATACATTTGATATCTTTATCACCTGTCTCTCTTTAGACTTAATTATCATTTGTATTGGCTAAATGCACATTTTTCTCTACTGGTTCACAGAAAGTAAGAATCTTGTTATCATCTTGGCTTGTCTGCAGAGACCTCAATTCAAATGATACAGTTAGCTTCCCTTCTCAGACCTGGATATCGCAGGGTCTGTTTCCCAAGTGAAAATGTATTCCCTGAAGGGGGATTTGTGGGTAGAGGGGAGGTCAGATATTTCTTGTACAGCTCTGAGTGTGTGTTCAGATGGCCATCACCTGCACACAGGCATGCACAGACTTACATTTCAGATGCAAAATACATGAAACTTCTGACTTGAACACATTCCTGAGTCACTTAAGCTTGATCTTTATATAGCATATAATTTGTTTTGGAGTTAGAAGTGTGTCTTCCCGTTACCCACTCTGGTGATGGTCTTCTAGAACAGCTGCATTTGAGGTTTTGTCTGACTTTATGCAGCTTGAAAAGGAAATGTATCAACAATAAGTAACTTTTCAACATGCACAATGGAAATGCTCTATCAAGAGATTAAAAAAATTATCTTCCTTTTTTCCCTCTATCACAGATGCCCGAGATGTAGAGCAATTGAGTAAGAATAACATTACGCACATTCTTTCAATCCATGACAGTGCCCGCCCTATGCTTGAGGTAAGAGTTGTGGGGGACTCCACAGTAAATCCTTCCTTTGCAGTTGACTGTCACAGTCATCTTGGGGTTAATTTTTTGTTCTGTGCAATTGGTGTTTTGAGACTGATTTTCTTGAAAGCTGAAGTTTTGAGATCCAGCCAGTTTTATTGTTGCTGCTGCTACAACATGAAGAAATTTAACTGACAAAGGAAGATAACTACACTGTCAATCTGTATAACACAATAATGGGATTATGTTATTAATTTAATAGTAAAGGTAAGTTTCCTTATGTGTGGAGTTTAAGCATCACATAAACAACTTTCTTACCCCAGTACTAACCCTTCTTTGTATTTGGGCCCCTTCCTTGAATATTTATGGCAGATGGGTTTGCAGTCTTTTTCTATGTAAAATTGCCTTATTTAGGCTTGGAGTGTGGGAGGAACCAATGATCCTCACATAATAGATCTAAAATAGCAGTGCATCTGTAGTCTCCAAAACTTTACATTAAGTATTATTCCCATTTTACTGAAGGGAAACTCATCTGAAGACCTATATTTACTGTGTTATCTTGAGCAGGGAAGAAGCTGGAACAGGATATAGGTCTCCTTTGTTGGAATGCTAAGGTTTCTTCTTTACAGCTGCTTACCTTGGAGGGGAGTCTGCCTGGGCTTTGCTACATCTTAGATTTCAGCTATTTGATTTATGTCAGGAGCTATTATCCTCTAAAATTTGTTCATTCCTTCCCTGTGTTCCACTTCTCATGAAATGTGGCAAAATCGTGGGTAAGGCAGTAGTTGGTGCTGGGAATCTCTGCTTTTCTTTTTCTTCATGCAAAATGTCTCCAGTGATTTCAGTTCTTAAACTACAGAATTTCCACTTCTCCCAGGCAAGTCAATAGGTAAGCCAAACACGAGGTGTCCCCAGTAATCACAATCAACCCCAATATCAAGGTAATAGTGAACTCTGGGTTGACCTTGAATTTATAAATGTGCTGAATGTGATTTATAAATGTGCTTCATTAAATGAAATGAGCTTTAGCTGTTGACTTTGCTACACTGTCCATTTGACTTGTGCTGTGCTTGATGTTTGTTAAGTCTGAATTTCAGGAGTGCTCTTAGTTGAAAAGATAAACATTTGTGCTGAGTAAAGATGTCATGTTGCTTCTAGGGTGCTGGTCTTTAAAATGAATGAAATTTTGTTTTATTTTATCATGATTATAAAACTAGGAAGAGTGATTATGGTACAGATCAGCTGCAGCCTCAGGCTAGTGCTTCTGGTGGTGGTAGTTTTGGCAGCACACACACCACCTCCTTGCTTGTGGTGGTGCATCTGTTTGTGAGGCTGCATGGTAAATAGAACTGGGAGCTTTTGTGGTTTAAATATAACCAGGTCACCATTTCTTCCTCTAGTTACGACCACAAAAGACATGAAGGATTATGTTTACCCAGATCTCTTCCCAATCTGGTTCACAGCAGTGTCTCAAAAGTAACAGTGGCATATGAACAAACACGTGAACAACGTGAGGATGGACTTGCTTTAATCACCCCTGCTTCCAACTGTGCATTCGATTTTCTCTGCATGCAGCATAGTTCCTTTAAACTTCTCCCCGGATCCTAAAGTAGTGTAAGGTTTCAATTTCCATTTGGGAGCTGAGCTAATTTTGATTAATTTATCAGTCATGGTTTTACTGTGGTGATTGATTGTGACGAATGCTTCTGTTTAGTACCTAGAACCTAAAAAACTTCTCTTAGGTTGGGTTGCTTCCTTTGTTATTTACATCTGTGCCAGGTTTTAGGTAGGTTTGTTTACAGCTTGTGTGTCCACATTGTGCTTGGGATTGTTCTCATGTCCACTGAAATAAAATTTTTCC
Source organism: Taeniopygia guttata (assembly GCF_048771995.1). Classification (NCBI taxonomy): domain Eukaryota; kingdom Metazoa; phylum Chordata; class Aves; order Passeriformes; family Estrildidae; genus Taeniopygia; species Taeniopygia guttata. The sequence goes on along the minus strand of NC_133026.1, from coordinate 62,195,624 downwards.
TTATGTGTATCCCTCATCACCTTTCTCCCCAAATTTCACTCATGGAAAGTGATTACTTTTGTGTTCAGAAATCATCTGATGTTTTTCAGACTTTTAAACATGCAATTGCAGTGATATGGGAATATATTTTCTCTGAGGTTCCTTGTTTCATGTGTTTGCATTTGTGTGAATGCTGATCACTTATAAAAAGCTGCCTTTGCTTCTGCAGTAGTTGCCTTTGTCTTTAACTAAGCATATTTTATCTCTAGTATTCCCTAGTCCTGTAGGAGATGTAGGAAATGCTGCAAATAATTAATTAGACAAAGCTTTCTGTGCACACTAAGGAAGGTAAATGCTTTTAGACATTGACAAGCCAGTAGTGTTGTAGTAGCATGTTATCAAAGACCAAAAATTTGGTCTTTTCTGCCCGTGTGTGGAACAAAGGATATGGATGCATACTGTAGCTCTCAGAATCACAAATTATCCACATCTCGCTTGTCAGATTCTGAAGTTTCATCACCGTTTTGTTGCAATAATACCTCTGAATAGAGCACTTACAGTGGTGCATCAGAAGTACTGATTTTATACCCAGTGGGGCTGGTGGGTAGAGAATGAAAATGCTCAATCTGTCTTTGTCATTCATAGTCAAGAATGCAACACTGAAGAAATGGAAACTAATATCAGTCTATCTGGTGAACACTAGCTTGCTACAGATTGTAAAACTGTTTTCTACTCTAGTAACTCAAGGCATTGCCCCTCTCTGTGATGTTACAGACTGTTTTTACCTGGTTGTTTGAAATGCTCACAGTACCTTTTAAAAAGTATGCTTTCCTGTGACTTAGATACTGCAGGTTTTGGGTATAGGTTGCTTCAGTTCCTCATAAGTTAGTAAGCTATTAGAAAATGATAGAAGTTTCACAACAAAGTATTGGTTTAGGTTACATGTGCCTACTGAGATATACTTAAAAAAAGTTTTCTTATAGAAATTCTGTTTTGGACATTATCTCAATCATCATTTACAAACCCGTATGGATGTCTGATTCATGGATGGCTCATAATCAAAGTTTGGCCTTAGGAAGTAATGAGTACTTTCAAGCTGGAATAACAGGAAAAAGTAAGTGTAAAATTAGTTGGATTCTAAGACTTCTTACACCTTTAGACATGGCTAGCTTGCATTAAGTGCAAGACACAGAATCGTTTGTAAGACTTCAAGTGATTTACACTAGAAAAAAATTGCCAAAATATGGCCTGAACTATCTTGCCATTTAGTTCTTTTTGTTTCAAAGAAGTTTTTTCTCTAATAAAACTAACTTTGAAATATATTCAGAGAGCATTCTAAGGCTATTGTTCCAATGAAGCGCACCATTATTATATAGGATCTTAACCACTTTGGTGAGAATTTTGTAATTTAAAGATGTATGTTTATAGCTCCTGTGATACAAATACCTATCTCATGGAAAGCCCTATGGGCAGCAGGTCGCATGTCCAAGAGAAAAGGTGTGCATACTGTGTGGAACCAGGTTTGTTATTTCAGATGTAATGAGGGCTAGCAGTGTCCAACAGCACTATGTGCTGTGTGCTCCCACAGATGCGCAGGGCAAGTAGCCTTGGTGAATCAAGTTGGCTCCTCCAGAGCACTTTGGATGGCTGCCCATGGGACACTCACAGATGTTTTATAAATCCACCTAAGAGCCATGAACAGAAGAGAATAATTAGGTTTCTTGCCACCTGCTTTTTCTATTCTCAGTTAGTTTAGGTTTTAAAATTTCTATTCAGAATATGAGACACTGAGAGGTAGATGGGGAAACGTGCTTTAGATAATAGCATGTCTGGCAGTGACATGTAGGATCCCTCCAACAGGTTGTCTTATGTCTGGACTGCTGTAAGGCCTTTGACATGGTACCCTGCAATACCCTTCTCTAAACTGGAGAGATGAATGTGATGGCTGGACTGTCTGGTAGATGAGGAACTCTTTTGTCCAGGTTTTCTGGTCACATCCAGAGGGTCAGTAGCTCAGTGTCCAGATGGAAACCAGTCATGAGTGGTGCCCCTCCGGGGTCTGTATTGGAACCACTGCTGTTTAATGTCTTCATCAAGGACATAGAGGGATCGAGTGCACCCTCAGTACATTTGCAGATAACAAAAACTTTTGTTCCAATTGCTCAAAGTAAAGTATGTAAAGGTAAATCTTGTTAATCTTAACAGAAGAATATGATTGCAGGTCCATTGAGGGGTTTGTGTCTGGATTTTCCAGGTGTTTAACCCTCTTGTGGGGGTGTTTATATGGAGATGAATGTGGGCCCAAACAAAATAGACTGTTGATGTGGATTGTGCAGCAGCTTGAAAACAGCTGCATCTCATTCTGGAAAGTGTAGGCTGTGGTGGATAGTCATGTCCAAGCAGCTGAACTTACAAGCATTCTTATTCATTCTGTCCTCATTCCTCCCCACAACCACAGGTTTAAATGCTGGTAGAGGAAGAATGCTTCCTATGCTGCATTGGGCAGTGGTTGCTGTTTGCAATGCAGGAAGGAGGCCAGTGTGGGTCCCGGGAAAGGGAGAGGTACTGGGGTCTTCTTGTCAAACAGGTGCTCAGACCCTGTCCCAGAGGGGTGTCATCCCCAAAAAGAGGCAGGGATGGATAGGTACTCTATAGAATGTCCATGTGGACATTGTGGAATGTCCACATTTCCATGTGGAAACTCCATATCAGAACTGCTTGTCATTGTGGCTGGCAAATGATGTGTCACAGGTTCAGACTGGAAGTAAACAAGACTTTGACTGTGAGGGTTGGTAATTGCTGGAATATATTTCCAGAGGTAAAGGTGGGTTTTTTCATATACTCCATTTTGATTCAGAAAGTTGATTCAGGTAAGGATGGGTTATAGCGGTCTTTAAGCTTTGCATTTAAAATGCAAGCATTTCACAGTCCTTGGTCTGTTGTCTGGGACACTTTGAGGTGCCAGTTGTGGTGACTGTTGTGAGCATTCCAGACACCTGTCCATCAGTCTGGAAATGGACTGAAACCAGCAGCTTCTTTCTCATAGTCCACCACACATTTGTCAGTTACCAGTAATTTTGCTGCTGCTCTTGACCTGCACCAGAGGTTTGATCTAGTAAATTATGAATCCCATTACCAGTCCCCTCTGATTGTGGAGTCCTTTGGCATTAATTTATTTATAGCATTATCATTGCCAGATTGACTCCTGCTGTGTCACAGGAAGCTTCGTATGCTGCACTCATCTGGTAGACATCATAATGATCACAGTAATGTAGATTTTAAATCAACAAGAGCTCATGTGGGCATGCCTGTACTGTCCCCTGCCACAGAAGCCTGTGTTATTCACTCAGCTAATGAGGAATTGCATTAAGAATAGCTTTTTGCACGAATGCTGCCTCTGTATGGCTGTCAGTTTTCTTTCCTTGTTTTCTGCAGCTATGGAATATTTGTTTGGTTTTTATTTTCAGTATGTTTATTTTCCCCCCCTCATTCTGCAGAGTTAACCACAGCAACCTAAGAGGACAGTTATCTGTTTTTCTTTTGTATTCTGATGCCATTAACAATATTGTCTCAATCTGGTATGTGCTGTCTCCAGAGCAGTGGTTTTCCCCTCTTTTTTCCTGAATTTGACTACCTAAATAAGTGTTGATATGGTAGGTGGGTGGAGGGATGGGGTAAGCAGAGAAAAGCTGCTTGCTGACTGAACTACTGTGTGTGGTTTTGAGCACCACAATATAAAAAAGACATTGAGCTATTAGAGACTGTCCAAAGAAGGGCCATGAGGATGGTGAAGGGCTTTGAGGGAAAGCCTTATGAGGAATAGCTGAGGTCACTTGTTCTGTTCAGCCTGGAGAAGAGGAGACTCAGGGGAGACCTCATTGTGGTCTTCGACACCTTCACGAGGGGAAGTAAGGGTGCAAGTACTGATCTTTTCACTCTCATGACTTAAGGAAGTGACAGGACTTAAGGAAACAGCATGAATCTGAGTCAGGATAGGTTTAGGTTGGTTATCAGGAAAAAATTTTTCACCCAGAGGGTGGTTGGGCACTGGAACAGAGTCCCCAGAGAAGTGGGAACAGCACCAAACCTGTCAGAGTTCAAGAAGCATTTGCACAGTGCTCTCAGGGAACATGGTATAACTCTTGGTGTGTCCTGTGCAGGGCCGGAAGATGAACTAAATAATCCTGATTGGTCTTTTCCAACTTGGCACAATCTATGATTTTGTAATCTCTTTTGTCCAGTCTATCAGCTTATACAGCCAGCACAATTTAAATTAACTGTGTCTTTGCAAATAAAGAAGTTCTCAGACAGGTTGTCTTATAAAGAATTTTAGAAACTTTTTTCCTTTCAAATTCTAAAATTTTTATCCAAATAGAAATAGGGTTTCAAAGACTAGTTTGAAAGGGAACAACAGTTAAAAAGCTCTGTGATGGTCTTTTAGAAAAATCTTTCATGCTCCATGAGTAAACGGTCAAATGCATTCACAGAATACAGGCAATGAAAAGATGCTGTAACTGGAACAGAACCAGTAAGTGTGAGGAGTAGAAGTTATGGAAAAGTAAGGATGCTGTGGAGAAGATGCATAACTTCTCTGCACCAGATTAATCACTTACAAGCTGAATGCTGTGATATACCTGTTTTATAAGGTATTAAGTATGAGAAGCTTGCAACTGGGGAAATCACAAGAGGAAGTACTGAATCAAGATTATGAATTAAAAAGAAAATGTACAGCTGGCTGCTAAATTCAGACCTTTGGAAGAAAGTGAGGAGCTAAATGACTGAACACCTATCAAAAACTGAGAAATGTTTATAAGATCAAATGGTCATAGCCTGAAGACCTGGTATAGATAATGGATTCATACCAGCTTGCATTAAGATAGGGAATCTTGCTTCATATTTTTCAAGCCTGGCTATGTTGTAAGTGTTAATGCAGTTTTAGCTGAGCTTGATAATCTTGCATGTTTACCCATGATCTTTAGACTATATATGCGTATTTTTTTGAGAAAGCAAAGTCAGCTATTTTAGAAGAACTGAACTGGCAGCTCTGGCACAATGAAAGTAATCTGTTTAGCACAGTTTGTGGATTGCATTTTTTGCAGCTATTTAGGTTCTGACTATAGAAACCTATGATATCTGCAGTTAGCTCTTAATGTGATAACTTTTGCCTTATCTCCTTTGAGTTTTCTAATTCTTTCCTTCTATTACATGTTTGAGGAAACTTCTTTCTCTCATGGCTGCACTTTCTGGATTTTCTGTCTATGTATAACAGGAATTGCCCTTAAAAAAAAAAGGAAAAAAAATCCCGTGTTATGCCCCCAGTTTCCCCAGCTGATAACTTTGGAAATGCTGAAAGCTGCTTTAGTGATTTATGTTGTAGTCATAGATTGAGAGAATGGCTTGGGTTAGAAGGGAATTTTGAGACATCCCATTCCAACCCCCTGCTGTGGACAGAGACATCTTCCACTACATCAGGTTGCTCAGAGCCCCATCCAGCCTGGCCACTAACACTTCCAGGGATGGGGCATCCACAGCTTCTCTGGGCACCTGTTCCAGTGTCTCATCCTCACAGTAAAGAATTTCTTCCTAACATCTAATCTAAACGTACCTTCTTTCAGTTTGAAGTAATTTTCTCTTGTCCTATCACTACATGCTCTCCATTTTTCTTGTAGGCTCCCTTCATGGACTAGAAGGCCCCAGTTAGGATACCCCAAAGCTTTCTCTTTACTGGGTTGAACAATCCCAATTCTCTTAGCCTTTTCTTCTAGGAGAGGTGCTCCATCCCATTAAACATCCCAGTAGCCCTCCTCTGGACTCTGTCCAGCAGGTCCATGTCCTTCTTGTGTTGGGGTCCCAGAGCTGGATCCAGCGCTCTGGGTGGGGTCTCAGCAGAGCAGAGGGGCAGAATCCCCTCCCTTGACCTGCTAACCACTCTGCTTTGGGTGCAGCTCAGGATGCTGTTGGCTTTCTGTGAGTGCTCATTTCTGGGCTGTGTTGAGCTTCTCATCCACCAGCACCTCCAAGTCCTTCTAGGTGGGACTGCCCTTGATCTGTTAATCCTTCACTCTCTGAGGACTATCCTCACACAGATAGTAGTCCAGAAAGCATTTGTCTGCACTCAGAGGCGTATCAGTGCTTAACAGGAACTAACTAAAAAGGGAAATACTCGGAAACCAATCAGCTGTAATTTTTTTAAAACACAAAACATCAACATATGTTTATTCTGGAGAAATGCTGCTCCGGAAGTGAAAACAGCCAATCTGTTAAAACTGTATTGCAATATTGGATAACAGGCAGAAGTCTTGAACTGCAAGGCCTTTCATATATGAAAATTGCATCTTGATGACATGACAAGTGAAGGCCCTGCTGGGTATCACTGGCAACATGTCCTCTGCACAGGCTCTGTTGTCATTGAGATCCAACCCAAACACTTACGGGAACTGTTAAAGAGGGACATGGCAGGACAGCCTTCAAAATCTAAGGTGATAATATCATATAGCAAGGTCATGGCTGTTGTATAAAGACCAGTTCTACAAATTAATAATTAGTCTAGTTGGATTGTTGCATTTCCGTCAATAGCACTGAACTCATATATCACCAGTGTTAGAAGCTGTTGATTTTCACCCATCCTGTTAACTTCAAGAGAAAGTGTACAAGCACTTCTTCTAACAAAAAAAACCTTTACTTTCCTCTGTGATGTTTCACTGTCTTTTCATGGTAAGGGTTTCCCCTCATGAGATGTTTCAGTAGATCATGCTGACCAAAACAACTCCCATTTTTCTTTCAGGTGTAGCAGCACCAGATGATTCTAGTTTGAAGTAATGCCCTGTCGGGCATTGATTCTGCTTGTGAAGTTGGGAACTCTGGCTTATTTTTCAAATATTATCCCGATAGCCCACTAAGAAGCCACCAACAGACTTCCACAAAGTCTCTTTTAAAGTGTGTCAGGCCAGGCCTTTGTGACGGGGCACCCCTGGCAGAGGCTGCTGTGGTGATGCACTAAATTAGTTCACAGTTCGACTTGTTCATCACACCTGAGCTGTGTCGAGGGAAGCACGTTCCTGTCACGGCAGGTGGTAGGGAGGAGAGGATGAAGACTGCTTGGAGCTTTCAATGCTGAGCTGTTTGCATGAGGGATGCTGAGACCAGTAGATGTCTGGTGTTTCTGATTGCTTGGTTATGGTATTAACCAGAACAGAACAAATGCTCTGACCTGCCTCTGCAGAGGACGTGATGTGTCCTCTTGTGTGTGATGTGTTAACCCATGCTTCTAATCACAGAATCATAGAATGGTTTGGGTTGAAAGGGACCTTAAAGATTATCTAGTTCCAAATCGCCTGCCATGGATGGGCAGGAACACTTTCCACCAGACCATCCAATCTGACCTTAAACTTTTCCAGGGATGGCAAATCCACGAACTTCTCTAGGTAACCTGTTCTAGTGTCTCATCACCCTCACAGTAAAGAATTTATTTCTACTATCTAATCTAAACTTGCTCGCACTTAGATTGAACCCATTGCCCTTTGTCCTGTCACTAAGTGCCCCTGTAAAAAGTAAAGCGAGCTTATTCCAGAGGTATAGTGATCATGTTCCAGCATTCCCTTAAAGAAAGAGGCAGTTGTGATATATTGCTTTATTTTAGTACTCAGGGACCCCCTTGAGGGATAAGTGTGATTGGTAGTGCTCAGATATGCCCTGACATGCCTGAGAGCTTGAATAAGTCATGCAGTCAAGTCAGACAAACAAAGCCTTTCCTCTCAGCTGAAGTACAGTAAATAAATCTTGGTGTGTCCTGAAGGAGATAAGCCACAATTTAATACAAACTCATTACTGTTTTCTCCCACTCTGCATTCCTTCATATGAGACAGGTTAGAACTGGAATTCAGGGTTAGAATTAGAAATGATAACCGCAGTTCTGTGCAGCTAAAATAAAATCCTTAAATTTTCAGCATTTGCCTCTTTTAATTTTAGAGAGGAGAGATGGAGAAGGAGGGTCTTAACAGGACACTTTATATTTGTGATTGGCACATTCCAGCCTTAAGGAGCTATTCAGAAGTGTCACTGAGACTACTTCCTGAGAAAACTGTGAACCAGCATTAAAAACTCTGACATTGTATTATTCCTGATAGCAAGAATGAAATGTATGAATTCTATTGCAGGAGCATCCCATTTGCTACTGTTCATATTGATATGTTCATGTAATTGCAATTTTGTTTATCATATTTTTTGAAGCCAAACCTGAGTGTGTTGTTCACTCAAGTCAATTAGTGGTTATCCTTGGCTGAAACACGAATGCATTTTCTATGAGTCATTAATAAAATCAGCACTAATGGTGATTGCTACAGAAAGTAACTGAAAGGACAAACAAACGGTTGAACGGTTTTCAGTTTAGCAGGTTCAGTTTGGTGCATTACTGGACTAAACTCTTTATAAACTCTCATTGGTTTGGCTTGAGGAAGCTTTGTGCTGGCTGTTTCCCACTTTAGCTTTTTAGCTGAAATGCCCCTAAACAAAAATAAGTCCTCCTGTCCTCATCTGTTGATGTGACGACTCAAATTAACACATGGTTTTTGACTAACCTGAAAGAACTGGCCAGGTGCTGGAGGTTTTCTATTTGCATCTTGGTTCACAAATATAAGTTTAGCATTTTATGTTTAAAAAAAAAATTCTTGGAAATCGTTGATGGTACCTTTACATAAATTTAAATAGAGAAGTTTAATGCCAAAAATACAGTACTGAACTTTCTGAAATTTTTTTAATGGACCCTTCCCCCTACTCTTTGCCCTTGGAGAGCAGAAATTTTGTAATTTGAGGATCTTTCCCCCTCTCATCAACTTTTAAAATCTGACACTCTAGATTCAGGCTTCCAGGGCTAACTAGAACCTCAGAAATGTATGTACAGCAGCAGCAGAGATGATATTCTGAAAAACGTCTGTAAAAACATTACTTGGAAAACCCGCTGAACATGAAATAGTGAGTAGTATTTTTAGTGCTTCTTATTATCATGCAAGCTGTTTTATGAGTGCTCATTTTATATAAGAATCACTGGACAGTTTCTTTTCACGTATAAAACATATATTAGTATGGTTAAGATGTAATCAAACTGATTATCATTCTCAATGACTTCAGAATATCTTCGAACATTGCAAAGGAGCAGCCGTCTGTATAGATGCTGTATTTGTCTTACGGTACTTTTTGCACTTCATCCTGTTCAGAGCCGAAATCATTCTTGGTATTGTACAATTGAATTTGTGTGTGCTTTGCAAAGGTCCTGTTTTCAGTCATTGACCCATTAGTTGACATTTGGCACTTAGAGATATGTCATTCTGCTACTGCAAAACTCTACAAGTTCTTCCAAAAAACCCCAAATGCCAGTTTTTACAAGTTTAGTTAAAATGAAGTTGGAGTTTTTAAAATAAATTCTGTTTAAATAGAATAGAAACAGAGTTTTTAAAATAAATTCTGTTTAACTAGAATAGAAACAGAGTTTTCCCTATACTGGACTGTTGTGTTCCTGAGCACTGAATGAAATACTGGATTTAATAGCAAAGATGCAATTATCTTTTTTTAAAAGCTAATGATATTGGGAAATTCTTGTTCTTTAGTCTTACTGACTTTTCCAAATGTGACATAACTGTTCTGTTTCCAACCTTAGTAGATCAACCTCTAAAATAATTAGGAATTTAAATATTGACAGAATGCCATTAATACCTTATTGACTGTAGTGTAAAGCTTCTGCATATATATGTATGCGCCTGAAATCTGGTTTAATGCCTTGATATTTGCTGCAGTAGGACTGGCTTATTAATTCCTGAATCTGTGATGAAATTGCACAAGTGTTGTTGTTTCTCAAATAACAGTGAATATTAGAAATTTTACTTAACTCTCCCTTGTTTCAACTTTGACAATCTTGAAATCTGAATACTTGCCATAGTTTTGTTAGCTCTCACTGTATCGGTTTAACTGCAGCATTCAGTTTCAGGGCCTGTGAGAGAAATCTAGTTTTGGTGGTTACTCTGCTGAAACAGAAAACAAAAAAGTAAATTATATTTTATTTTACGGATTTTTATTTGGGACAGTGTTAACAGGTTAATTAACCAAAAGAAAGGAAAGCACTGCTTTTATTTGATGGGGGCATCAGTTAGGGTCACCATGTAAGTAATAAGCAAAAAGTCTGGCGTGTGTGTGTATGTGTTGGAAGGTAGGGGTGTTTGGTGGTAAAGTGATTGATGGAGAAAGGAAAGTGAGCAGTGATTTCAAAGTAACAAGTGGAAAGTAGTAGTGAATTGAGATGAGCAGAAAAATGCTGTGTTGAGCATCTCATTGCCCTAGGGGCTCGGGTTTGTACCCATTCCATGTGTTTGGGATGTTATATTGCCTAATAATATACATAGATTCTGTGTAATTAAAAAGGCTGTATCAATAGATTTTAATTGGGTACTCTGAGGAAAAGCGTGTTTGGAGACATAAAGCATAACTGACATAGCTATCAGCTGAAGAAATTTTTGAATAACTATATATGTGCAAGAATATGCAATAAGTAAAGGGGATGTATTACTTTGTATAGGATTTTGAATGGTGTTTCTTTTTTCATCAGTTTTTAGGCTTTGCAAGTTTTTCCCTTTGTTTCAAATAAAAACCATGTTTTGAAATGAGTCCCTTGCTCTGTAGCACCTAATTGAGTGTGTGTAGGTGAAGTTGGCACAATACCTGTTTTGCGTTGTTCTGTCCTTCCTTCACTGAATAATTCTACAGAATTGTCATTCTTAGGGAACAAAGTGTCCTTAATTTAAAAAGATCTAAATAAAGACTTCCATATGGTTGACATAAAATTTGTATTTGTCTTTCCATCTTTATTAATATGCCATTTTGGTTCAACTGCGATATTGCATCTGCAACTGGATTCAGGTTTATTTAATGAAACTGCTGACTAGGGACCGATTTGGAACCTGTTGAAATTTTCACAAGAAGCTGGTTTCAACAGTCTTTGATTTAGCTTACTCTGTTATAGTCACTGTTCCAATGATTGTTGCCACCTAACATCTTATGCTTTGCAGTTTGAGAATGGCAGACAAACTGCTAGGTAAGAAAATAGTGGTGTTTCTGTCTTTTTTGCATGCTAGTACCCTATATTAAATGTTGTAGGTAGCTGTTTGTTTGCTTGGCATAAACTGTTCTGCTTGAAAGATCGCTTTGGGACAGTTCTTCGATGGTATCTGCAGGGTATGTGCACAGGAAAGACAGTAGTGTCTTGGGGCACAGATATACAAATGTTATGATCCTGGGTAGGTTTTTTTTCAAAAACAGTCACAAACAGCAGGGTTCAGCAATTAAGTGTCTTCCTATTGCTGGTATGTTTTAAAAAAAGAAAAGTCTATACAGTATGTGTGAAGAAAATCTAATTCCAGCAATCAGTGTAGGAATATCTACACAAAAAATCCTGAGTCTCATTTATGAATATCTGCCTCATACAGTCTTGTGGTGATGTCGTATTTCAAGTATCCAATTATGATAAATGGTATTTGATCCTATTATTACAATTATTATTTCAACCAAAAGAAACAAAACTCTGGTAGGGTGGGATCCTCAGGAGTTACCAACTCTGGCCAAACTGTGTTTGGCTCTAAGTTGCTGAGAGTTTCACTGTTGATTTTTGTGGGAGATGGGTTAGGTCACTGCACAGTACTTTTGAAATCCCACCTGTAACTATTTCTGAGTTGAGTGTGTGATTATTTCCTCACAGGGAGGAGTCCATCACCACAGCCTTCCAGAAACACAGGTGATACACATCAGTCAAAATACCAAATTCCAGTAACTTAAACCATCTCCTTTCTGAGAAGATTTATTAATAAAGCTGGCAGGATGATGCTGAGCATTAGTGAGCACACTAATGAAAAGTGTGCTGTGGGCTTCACTAGAAGTTGTAAGTGCTGAAGGTGTCCAGGATCAGGCTTTGGATGAGCCATTTGGGACCGTGTGGTCTCTCATAGGCTGGTTTCATGCTCGCTTGCAGTAGTTGGAACTAACCAGCCATGACAAAAAAAGGAACATTGCAGGTCTTAAATTTGTGCTGGGTGCTACTTCTGCTTTTAGAGTGAACACGATCTGAAAGCCCCTCTGCACTCAGCCTGTGAAAAGCACTCAGCATGTGCCATAGCTTCTGAAATCTGTGGAACAATTTGCGTCAGTGTGCGCTGGAGGAGTGAACCTTCTGGCATGTACTGCACTCCGGATCTAACCCATCTCCTGCCCTCAATTTTCAACTTTTCAATGGTATGGAGTTACTAGAGGTGATGGGGAAAGAATAGCATGTAAATTTACTTTCGGGTCTCAGGCCCTCAGTCTACTGGAGTGACTCACTTGAAGTGATACTAATGTCCAAGATAAACCTCTCAGATGTGTCATACAAATGCTTATTATTGTAATTAATCTGTCAATATAATTAATTATCCTTGGCTCAGCAGCCTATCAATATAATTATTGCTGCTACACTATCTTTCTAAATGAGTGTGTCTATACAAGATGTTTTGGATCAGCTTTTGGCTGTGGAGCCCTCCTGGCTTCCCACAATGTTTCTCACTGTTTCTGATTGTTTTCCACAATCTCTCTGACATAGTGGTGAAGTCTGTGTACCTTGCAGAGCTGTGTCATGGTGCTGGAGTCAGGATGTCTTGTAAAAGGCTTTGCTCTTAATGCAATGGCATGCGAAGAAACAAAGTATGTGTAGGAGAAATATGGAGGGGTTTCTGAGCCAGCAAAGCAAAGGAGTTGTAGATGATGCTGCCTCAGGTAGCCACACACTTGAGCAGTGAACATTCCTGTTCTTTCCCCAGCTGGCAGATAAAATGCCTGGTAGGTGCAGATTGTGTTCCACTGTGTTAGCAAAGGATCTCTAGTACATATATATGCAACTTTCCATGTGTGGTGTTGAATATGTGGGATTATTACAGGAGTGTGCATTGTTACAAAAGGATGGATTTAGATGCATTTTATAATGACCCTTTTGCTTGAATTCTTATCTTTACAAGTGCATCTGAAGAATTCATAACTTGGCATCAGAGATAATTCAAAAGAGTTCCAGTAAATAATGTGGGTTTTATGTGTCTGAGCTGCAGATCGTATTCTTGGAAGTCCTGTTTGAGAAGTCAGCTAAATGTGCTTTCAGAAGTGTTCTATTTCTTAACAGTCATAGGAGCAGAGAAAACTTTGAAAATAAAATGACAGTTGAAATGAGTATTGACAATGCAAAGCAGTAGTGTAGGATTATAGATATGTTATTTTAAATATACCTAGTAACATTTTAATGCATCAGAAATGGTTATCTATTTCCCTACTCAATCTTGTAACTTAGTATGATAGCTGACTAAGAAAGAGAGGCTAACTTTGTGGAAGAAAGGTATGAGTTTTATGGTTGTCCTTCTTGAAGGCTTCTAGAAATAAAAAAACAAAATCCACATCACAAACATGTTTCTTCTTTGAAATACATTTTGGTTGGTTTATCAACTGGGTCAAGAAAAATAATTGTGTGAGTTTAAAAGAAACTGCATATCACAATTGCAGGTTATAATATCTGTTCAGAGAAAGGGAAGGGCAGGAGAAGATGCCACTTCATTTTCCTAGAAATGAAAGAGAGATTGTGTTTTCAGAAGTTTAGATCTTTTTAGTAAAGATGCTCGTTTTTTAAAAAGCTTACTATTGAGCCTTGGGAGAAGCATGACTAAGCTATATGCTGGAGTCTTAGCAATGTGAAAGCAAGTGTTTTAAAATAAGACTGTATAGAGATGATTTCTGCCTGAATGATGGTGTTGCTTCCTCAAAATCATTAATATTCCACTAGTCCAGAGCAGGACTTGTGCTGTGCTGGATGAATATGTTTAACTTGAATCTTTTCTTCTCATACCTTTTTGCTTCTTTACACAGGGAATGAAGTATCTGTGCATTCCTGCTGCTGACTCACCCTCGCAGAACTTGTAAGTATTTTTTAAAAGTAAATCACAAAACCCCAGAAATCCTATGGTACCATGATGCCTATTTTAAAATTTGCTGAAAGCTCTGAATCAGATCTCTAATGAGTATTACACAAATATGGGGTTTAATCTGTTAGGAAAACACAGTAACACTTGATTTCACCCTGCTTTTTGTGTGTGTTTGTAGAAGTCTCGGTATGTAAACACTCTTGATTTGTGGCCTTAAACTTCAGGAATTCCTTAGTGAGTCTGAGCCTAATTCAGTTACAGTTTATTCTAGCCACTGTTTTTGTCAGTCTTTGTGTTTGGCTACTCTTTTTTTTTTTTTTTTTTAGTGCCAATTGCATCAACTAACAAAATATTTGAAAGAGGTTTGAAGCCTGGTGCTCAAGGGTTGAAATAAATTCCTCACAGTGGGCCTTCAAAACAAAGTCCTTGTGTGCAAACTACCTCTGTGACAATCTGCTGGGGACTTCTTGAACCTGCCTCAGAAGTCCCTGCTGCTCTTGGTATAAGCTGGCATGGCAGGGAGTTTTCTGTCCTGCAGTGACTCTGACCTTGGGGACATAGGTACTGCAGCTAGGGTGTCCAATCCTTGTTCTTTCTCACCTCTGCTAAAGTTCACGTAATGCTAATTGATTACCCCTTGTTTTAATTGAGCATTTCAAGTCTTTATTCCACAGAGAAATCAAAACAAAAGGACTTGGATGGTGACCAGCTCTTTCTTCTAGGGCTCACTGTTTATGTTGGGGAGAGGTGAGGGGGGTTTCAGCCGCATCCTGCTGCCGAGTTTTGGTAGAGAAACAAGTAGTGGAAAGAGGCCTGGTAGGTATGGAAGGAACTGCAGCACTGCTTTTCTTATGTATCACAGCAATATTCTGGCTTATGCTTCTGGGGGATATTTTTAGACCATGTGTTTCTTGTAGTCTAGAAAGATTCCAGTGTGGCACTTGATGTGTGATTTGCCTTTTCATTCTGCATTTCTGTCATGATTTCGGGTGAAGGGAAAAAAAAAAAAGCACCACACCCCACCTGCAATAAAAAACCACCCTAATCCCCTAAATTTCAAGTTTGTAATGAGAAGGCAGAGAGCTAACTGCCTTTGTCATGGGCAACTTCCATGGCCTTAATATTTAGAATAAACATAAATAAATTTAAAGAAATATCCTTTTGGGAAGGAAAGCTAATATGAGATTAGAGGAAAACAGTCACATGTCATTAATTGTTCATTGGCATTTTGAGGCGTGTAGCATTTTTGACAATGTTTTCTAAATCTGCTTCCTTCGTCAATAGAGATAAATTGAGAATAGAAAGAGAAAAGATGGCATTTATGATGAACATTAATCAATGTATAATTCCCCTGACTGTTAAATATCAAGGAGTTATACTGAAAAAACAGCTCCTGTGCTTGCACTGTCTGGCGCAGTACCAAGCCTCTTAAGGCTTCAGTAAGAAGATAGAATATTTGCATGAATATTGTTTCTGTTATGCTGCAGGCATCTAAAATACTTGCTTTGGTATCAGGTGGTTGCAAGCAAACGTCATTACTCCTAATACTGATACATTCCATCACTTAAAATAAAACTTGATGAGTAACTGATTTTTCTTCTTTTACTTTATACAGTCCAGGACTTCAAGTAAAACCAAATCATGATGCTCACAAATAGCACCATTGCTTGCTTTGCACATGCAGTCTTCTGAAAAAAAGAGGAAGTTATTTTTGTTCAGCCTGTGAGGACTGGATGCAGTCTTATCTAGGAGTGGTTAACCATACTGCCTGTGCTCCACTGCCTGTGGAGGGGAGGGATAGCTAGAGGGGAACAGGAAGGGAATTGGTCTCTCTGCAACATCTTTGCATGTCTACCCTCTTCTTCTGAAAGAGAGATTCTGTTGGTTTCTTTCTAGGGAGAAAAAAACAACCAAGCAAGCAGCATCCTCTGTTGTAGGTCCTTGTGTTCACTTAGCAATGGCTGACAGGCACAACCAGCGGGGTGCACTCTGCTCTCTTGTCTCTCCCAACAGCAAGGACCAACTGGAAGCCTTTTACCACTGAATTTTGGGACTGTGAGCTCTTAATGAACTTCAGCTCAGTTTTTGTGAAGAAAACCTTTGGTTTCTTGTGTGCATATTTACTCCTAGAAAACTTATTTAGTGGAGTTCTTTTCCTCAGAGGGATGGCTTGCCAGGGAAATACAGCAGGGATTCCCCTGTTAGCATGTGGGTGTTCACTAAAGTGTCTCAAAAGCTTTAGTTTACTCCCCTGTTCTGCCCCTAGCAAGCATGGGGAGAAAGCAATTGCTTTTCAGACTCAAGGTACTTCCTAGATTTAAATCAGTTTTCCCTGGTCTGTGAGAATTTTACCTTGGGCCAGTAACTGCTCCAGAAGTGTCATCACTAAAAAGTTATTTCTATAGAAATAAAATCTTCCCTTCCTGCCCTGTTCCAGTTAATTGTCTTTGGCTGCCTGTTTCTAAGGAATTAACCTCCAACAATCAGGTGGTTAGTGGTGATAATACAGAAGCCAGATGACCTATTAAGAGGAGAAAATTTTGGTAGTTTTGTTTTTCTTTTACATCATGAAATGAAAGAAACATCAAGATGCTTTGTCCTATCTGATCTGGACGCTATCTTTTTAACCTTTATAAATATTTGTAGAAGTCCAACTAGCAACAAATGAAAATATAGCTCTGGTATCATAACTCTGTTCTTGGTCTAGTTTTGAATTATGCAGCGTGTTAAAGTGTAAGTTTAGATAACTTCTACAACATCCTGGTAGGGGCGTTGTACTGGTGGTTCTTCCTGTGGTGTTTTCCCACTGTAAGGATGATGCAGTTCAGGACCCAGCTTTCAGCTGGGAGATGCAAGAGTCAGATATCATGTAATAAATTGTCCTGAAGTCCAACAAATGGGCTGCAAATCAACACATTTGTCAAGTGCTTTCCTGTTAGAGATGATAGTCAACTGTTTTGTGGTTACTGTAAGACTTGCCATTCTTCTTTGTGTCTGGCACTTGCCACACAGCTAACTGGTCCTCAATCTTCGTTTTCATCTGAACATGATTTTGCCATAACTTTGAAAATTAGTTTAGGCAACTGTGTCTACTGGCTCCAGAAGAGACCTGATGCCATAGGGTTGTGGAGGAGTACATATGTCCTTTTCTCTGGCTCAGGATGAGGACGGGCCAGGGTGCTATAGAGCAGCACTAATTCTAGATGTGACTATTTCTCTTCTCATTTTCATGAATGCCTATAAACACACTTGAAAGCACCTCAGCAGACTGAGCATCAGCAGTGAGGAAGGGTGAAGAAAACTGGGTGAATGGAGTTCATGATGTTTAGTACCTTGCAAAACTGTTATGCTCAGTCACAGATATTTTTCAAACCAGAGTGTTGGAAGTGTCTTACCAAAACTTGTGTGAGACCACTGAAATGAATTCACTTGTACATGAAGCTACCCTCCTGGCCAGATTTTCTAGAGAGAAAGAGAAAAGATGAGAAGATCAGGTTGTCAATACAACCTAACCAGGCTTCATCTGAGTGAATGCTTTCAATCTCAGCTAAGCTTTTCATTGTGCAGTAGCAAAGCCTCTTGCACAATGAAAAGAGATCTCATTTTGTCCTCTAAATTTGTTTATGTGAAACCTCTTGTGCTCCCCTGGCAGACCTGAGCACCATGATTTGTTACAGCCCAGCCAGCTACAGTGGTTTGGTGTGGCAGTCCGAGTACACATGCATTTGTAAGGCTTTGTCTTCACTTATCCCACACGCTTCATCTGTTCCCTGAGAAACATAAAACCCTGAGCTGACCTACTGTCCAACGGGATTGCATTGTGCCTTGAAATTTTCCAAATAAGCTGCTCAGGTCTTCTCTAGCTGTGTTTTCCATGTTGTATCCAGTGATGCAGGAACTGATTGGAGAGGGAGCACCGGGCTTGGGGATCTTCTTTTTGTTTATTCCAGTTAGATATAGTTTCCTTTGCAAGTTCTGCAGGCAGTGGCATCCTGTTGCATCAGTGTTGTCCTTCAGGTCAGGAGTGTTTACAGTATCGACAGCTGCACTGTTAGGCAGGAAGGGAAGCTTCCTTTTATGTGGGTATTCCTGATTTTTGTGTGGCTGCTGGTGCTGGGCTGAGGTTTTTTTTCTTTTACCCTTGTGGTATAATATTCACTCAGAAAGGGGAAACATCTTGAATACAGGACGTTGTGTTTCATGGGTGTTGAGCGCAAT
This sequence comes from Taeniopygia guttata, assembly GCF_048771995.1. NCBI lineage: Eukaryota > Metazoa > Chordata > Aves > Passeriformes > Estrildidae > Taeniopygia > Taeniopygia guttata. The sequence continues at coordinate 62,177,454 of NC_133026.1, read as the reverse complement.
GTGCTTTCAGGTTTGCCCTTGCCAGCAGGCCTGGCAATGACTGCCCCCTCAGAACCTCTTTCCTCTGCCTGTGTTGCCCACATTACTACTGCTTGTGAGCTTGAATTGCAAGAGCACTCAAAGGCCACTGTGAACTCCAGCTCTGTTGAGCTAAGAGGTGCTGCTTGCAGCTGTGGTAAACTGCAGGCAGCACCAAAGGCGGGGTGTGCAGCTTGGAACTGGGATGTAAAGAGGCAGTGCTGTGTATTCACTCAGATGATGACAGCTGCCCACTCGCTATCCTTCACTATACCTCACTTAAAATGAAAGGGGCATGTGTAAAGGATAATGAGATCATAAACCCTAAAGTTTGCAAATGGAGTCTTCTCTACGTTTTCTCCTCTGCTGCTTTAAAACAGGTGGGCTGACACCCTGAATATGGGCAGAAGGGGTACTGCTGTCTGAAAGGAGAAGACTGGAAGGAACTAAAGAAAAGAGGGCTTGAAATGAGAATTTTTTCATAGCAGAGACAAACGGGAGTGATTTCACATAGCCAAGCAGAAAGTCTTAATGTTTAGACATGCCCTAGCACATGGCTTGAAGGAGGAGGTAGAGTTGGAGTTAAGCATAAGTTTGAGTAGTAGGTAGTGTTTCTTTGTGAGAGACATTATATCTGGAGAACTGCTCGTGTAGCTGTGCTGAGTTCCACCTGACATCTGAGCACACAAGGACATGTGAGGTCAAGTCACTGCTTTTAAGAAGTATCAAACACAAACCGAAATACAGACTTGACAGTCATCAGAATAAAGTTTATCACGCTGTAGTGCCTAAAATACCAGTTTCTTACTCGGATAGAGTGGTGAATAACTTATGCCAGTGAGTTCTGTTTCATTGGCAGACAATAACTTTTACTTCGTAAGACCTGTATTCAGTTCTAAATTCTAGAAGCAGCATGAGGTGAGCTTTCGGATATATTTCTTTCTTTCTAAGTAGTGATTTTACTAAAGCAGCACTTTCTTTATCCTCCTTCTGCTTTTGTTTTCAGAGCAAGGCATTTCAGAGAGAGCATCAAATTTATCCACGAGTGCCGACTCACAGGTGAAGGCTGCTTAGTTCACTGGTATGTATATGGCTTGCTAAAAAATTCTTTCTAAGGGTTTCTCTACCTTGATTTGGATGTTCATAATTTTAATAAATCAGTGGTCATCTCCACTCTGTAGCAAAATCCTCTTGGACTGAATTGCCCCATTTATTCAAAAAGCCCCAGAAGATTTACAAATGCTGTTAAAGTCTTATGCGAGGATGTTTGAGTCTCTGGGATGGGCAGCTGCTTGGAGATGAAAGGAGCCCGAGAGATTCTTTTTGACCTTCTCTTATCAAACATCTTTGTGGGATTTATTTAACTAGGAATGTGTTGGCTGAAGACATGCTATTTATTTCTCATCATTTTAATTGCTGTGTTTCTAAATGTGATTTCCATAATCCTAATAATTTGATTAGTTTCTTAAACAGCTGTTTTAGTGACTTCAGAGTTGTTAAAAAAACCTGTTTGAACAGAAATTTATTTTTCCCCCTCTTCTTAAAACTGCTGAAGCATTCAAATGTTGCATTTGTTAATAGCAAGACCCTGATTGGAGAGATGCTCCTGGGACTGTAAAGAATAGAAAAGGAAATCCCACCCTGGGTTTTTGTTGCTCTCTGCTATTGGTTGTGGTCTTTTTGCTGTGTCCAAAGGACATACCTGAGTCTATATCTGGAATCAGAGTCATCTCATGATTTGAACACTGGACTTGTACACAGGCCCTGAGTATAAATCCTCACTTTTCTATTGACTCGTGACAAGCCTGTGCATGAGCCATTTGGTCAGTCTTGGTGTATAGAAAACAGGAATAAGTAGTCTGAATACTGAGTTTTAAAAAACATACATTTAAATTTGTGAAGTATTCAGAAACATAAAATGGTGAAAGAGACTGGTAACTCTTTATTTTTACTGTGGTAAATATAACTCTAACACATTCTTTATACTCTGAATAGAAATAATTCTGAGTTTGTCCAGTGTTGTCCAACCAGGCATCATGAATGATTCTTACTCTATCCCAGCTTTTCATCTGGGGAAACAGGAGTCCTGAGAGTTTAAGCTGCACAATGCAGTGGATAGCTTTCTGCTATCAGAGGATTGCTATTGAGAGCAACTCAAGCAACCAGACATATGTACCTCTTATTTTGGCCCCATGAAATTGCAGCCTTTATTCATGATGGAGAGGAAACAGTCTTATTTCACTGCTCTGATCTTTGTAAACAGAAGAAAGAAAGGGTGACTTACTTCTGCCTTTTTAAAACCCAAATCTAACTTAGAATGTGTGCACTATCCCCTGCTTTTGTGACTACTTCATACTTTTTTCTTTCTTTTCAGCCACATAAGAGTTACCACTCAAAACCCACTTTCTTGATCAGGTAGATTTTCTTCTGCTGCATTTGAAAAAGTAGCAAGAAAACTATTTAACTCAAATACTATAATATTTCTCCCTCATGGCAAGCAGCACAGCAGTCTGTGATGTTGAGATGTAATGCTTTTAGCTGTGATAGGTGAAGCACAGCACAGCTTCAGTGTATTACACCCCTTTCTCCATGCAGCCTTGCAGGTGTCTCCAGGAGTGTCACACTGGTGGTTGCCTACATCATGACCATCACAGACTTTGGCTGGGAAGATGCACTGTCTGTTGTCCGTGCAGCAAGGTCCTGTGCCAATCCAAACATGGGCTTCCAGAGACAGCTGCAGGAGTTCGAAAAACATGATGTTGATCAGGTAAATGAACTACAAAAAAGAGCTGTGAAACACAACTCCAAGTCAGATCATGGGCTACTTCTCATTATTTTGTGGTCTGTGTGGTTTATCTGACTCCCTGTTTTTGCTTTGAGGGAATTCCCGTTTGAGGGAATGGCTTTAGCCCAGCCAGTTCCATGAAGGAGGTACAGATAGATCTGGAGGTGTTGGGGAATGCTGGGTGGGAGAAGGGATGAAGGACAGCATCTAAACACCTCCTGCCTAGCTGTGCTATCAATCTAGTGGTTGCTTCATGTGAGCTAAAACACAGTTCAAGATTAACATCTTTAGGGGGGGTAAAAGGTAAAAGGTGCATTCTCAGAACACAGGTAAAAGGCCAACCTATAACTACCAGTTGCATAAAAGTAGTGGGTTTCCCCCCAGCACATTCATTTGGACTAGTAAGCAGGAAAGAAATCATCAGCACGAATCTTTCATGTCCAAGAGTTAAACTAAGTCCTCATTATAGTTTGTCCATAACCCAAGTCCTCCCACCTTCTATGGCTGAGAGTTAATATGCTTATTGATGTTTAGGGCAGCCTCAGATCTGACCCTTTTTTTTCTTATTAGCTTTTGAAGATTTTGTAGCACTGAGAGAATCAACAAAAGAGTTGGACTGACAAAGGAGTTTCATAAAACAAAAATTAGTTTCTTACTCCAAAGAAACCCCATCCTACGCAAAAGACCTGCTCCCTGGGTGATTGGTGACTTCCACTTACATTACCAACCTACTGTGGCTGTCCCTTCCATTTTCCATTGCTCAGCATGTTGTTGTTGTTGTTGTGTGGGCTTTTGTGCCTATTGTGGTTATTGAAAATAACAACAACAGAGGCGAACCAAAGTCGGAAAGCAAAATACACGAGACAAAGGATGTTGTTTTTTTTATCCCAACCCTGTCATTCTGCTGCAGAAAGCTCAGAGTTTAGAAATTACCATTAGTTT